>NC_141157.1:43092222-43439305 GCF_053477565.2 Lygodium microphyllum | reverse complement strand
AACAATCTAGCTTTGAGCAGCTAAAGCATAGTTTGATAAATGCTCCTATCTTAAGGTTACCTAACTTAAGCAAGGAATTTGAAGTTGTCACAAATGCCAGATTTCTTGCATTGGGATGCGTACTAATGTAGGAAGGTCATCATGTAGCTTACTCTTGGAGAAAATTGAAAGCCCATGAAAAGAGATATGCTACTCATCACGACCTGGAGTTGTTAGCTGTGATTCACGCTCTCAAATTATGGAGACATTACTTGCTTAAAAATAAGTTTTCCTTAGTCACAGATCATAAAAGTCATAAGTGGATATTTACTTAGTCTAATCTTAATATGAGGCAACGACGGTGGATCGAAATTCTACAAGAGTATGACTTTGAAATTAAGTTCAGACCTGGTAAAGAAAATGTAATAGCAGATGCCCTTAGTTGTAAAGCCTTCCTTAATGCTCTTATCCACTGAAGAACCATCTAGGGGGAGAAAGTCTGGCTACAATGGTATCAATGCCAACTAATCCTATCATCGAGTTGACTAAGGATGAAGCAAATAAGGACCCTTACTATCAATAATTGTTTTGGGAAGTTCAAAATAAGAAACAAGATCCCAAATTCAAGACTACGTATCAATAATTCTCTACAGATGAAGGCGAATGACTTATTTATTTCAGAATGAGACTATGCATTCCTTCAAGTTAGACTCTCAAGAGAAGGATACTTTGGGAAGCACATGACTCTCATTTTTCAGACACTCGAGGTATGAAAAAACTCTTAATCATATCAAAAAAAGCTATTACTGGCAAAGACTCAAGGGTGATGTACTTAAGTATATCACTGAATGTCCAAATTGCCAAAGGGTAAAATCTGAACGTGTCAAGTTACCAGGAAAACCCTAGCCAATTGACATTACCCATATAAAATGGGAGTTTATTATCATGGACTTTGTAGTTGGGTTACCTTATGTGCAAGGAGGATATAACTCAATAATGGTAATAGTAAACACGCTAACAAAGGTCACTCATCTAATTCCAACAAAAACCAATTACAAAGCTTCAGACACTGCAAGAATTTTTGTAAAATAGATTTTTAGGTTACATGGGTCACCTAAAAGGATCATCAGTGATTGTGATTCTCTTTTCACATCACATTTCTGGAAGAGTTTATTTGAAGAGATTTGAATCCAACTTTGTTTCAGCATTGCTTATCATCCACAAACTGATGGCCGGACAAAATGAGTTAATCAAGTAATTGAGGATATTCTGTGCGCATATCATAGCAAGGAACCTGAAAGGTGGATTGAGTATCTACCCTTATTGGAATTTTCTTATAATCTCCCCTATCATCAAAGTGTTCAGATGAATCCATTTCATGCACTATATGGTCAAGATTTTCGTATGCCACCTAATTTTTTTGATGCTACTCTAAGGGTAGAAGTTGTTAGAAGAAATGGATGATCAAATCAAGATTATCACACAAGATATTTGAGATGCCAAGGACTGACAAAAAACGTATATTGATCTAAAAAGGCAAGAATTAATCTTCAAAGAAGGAGATATAGTCTTTGTCCGTGTCCATCTCCAAAGAAGAGTTCTTTGTCTTTATGATAATTTAAGAAGCTAAGTCCAAGATATTGTGGACCCTATAAGGTTCTCAAGTACTTAGAACCAAGTGCTTACAAGATATAACTCCCTAAGAATATAATAATCCACAATGTATTTAATGTTAGCTTATTGAAAGCATACGTAGCTAATCCTAACCATATCCTTAATGATCAAGAAGTTGTAATACCTAACCAAGAAGTCCTTGAGCTACAACCTAACAAAGTAATTGATGTAAGGGAGAGAAAATTGAGGAGTAGAACCCTTAGAGAATATATCATCTAATGGAAAGACTACCTTGAAGAGGATGCCACTTGTATTAACCATGAGTCACCATGTAACCAATATCCCGAGTTTCATTCAAGATGAGGACATCTCGATTCCTCTAAGGGGGAGAGGATGTGATATCCCAACTTTGATTTAAAATCTCCTCAACTTATCATAAAATGGACTTGAAGAACCACGAAAGTTACCACTTGAGCAAGAGTTATAAGCCATATTAGTCATTAGTGTCAATGTTTATAGTATGGATGGTCCAAAAATACTAGATTTTTTTATAAAACTAGTATATTTTGGATATTATTTAATGTAAATATCCTAAAAAGCTATGAAAACTTCTAGAATAAGGTGTCATGTAAAAAAAAGTAAGTGGTTTTTTCAGCCAATTTTGGAGATTTAATGCAAAAATAAGGATTGGTGAAATCGTGCACGTCACGATCACACTTTAGAGGTAGCAAACAGTACTCCAAATGGGAAGAAGAAGGAGTGATCTGGAATATTTCTGACCGTGTGTCCTAGCTTTTTACCCCCTTTTCAAAGCCAATGAAACCATCAAATTTGTGATTTGAGCATCAGATTGCATCTTGGAAGCTTCAAATTGTTGATTTTGACAAGATCCCCTCCATAAAGAGCTCTTCTTCTTAGTCACAACCCTTCTTCTCTAATTTAGCTATAAATAAGAGGCATGGAGAGTAGTTGAGAAATGTATGTGTAAGAGGGGAGAGGCCCTTCTCAAGAGTATAGAGCAAGAGGAAAGAAAAGAGAGGGAGGTAGAAGGATACCCCCCCTCCCCCTGAGAGGCTGTGAGAGGAAGCTAGAGAGGGGGGAATTAGACGGAGAGAGAGAGGGAAGGAGATCCCGAGAGGCTGTGAGAGAGGGAATTAGAGAGAAAATGAATTAACTCAACCTCCCCTGTCTCAATCTTCAACTCGTAAAGCTGCTCTCATGCTCTCCCATCCCAAATTCATTCCACCTTCTCTATCTTTCAAACCTGCTCGCGAACAATGGCTCCAAAAGCAACGAGGTGGAAAGACCATGATCAAAGAATGGGTATTGCCAAAGATACGAGAATGCTCAAGGTTGTCGGAATTGCCACTACCAACGGAATATCGAGTGTGGAGAATGCAAGCACAAGCAAAGATGAAATTTCCAATGATGTCATGCCAAACCAGGTTGTTCACAACTCAGAAATAAGCTATTATTTTCACATCGCCACATAAAATAATAATATTTTTTCTAAAATTAAGTACATAAAATATTAGCTTTTGCATTTGCACTTATACTAGATGTTATTTTCAACTAGAGAGCGTATTAATACATGCACAAATGGTTATTTACTACCTATGATTTGTAGATAGATTAATCGAGATTATAATTCATAGAATCATGATGAAAATAGTTGCATGAGGTTATTGCACGAAATGAGTAAAGGACGTTATGCACACTCAAGATTAGTAAAATAACTAGATATATTTATTATCGAATGCAATAATAGTTAGTAGTTGATTAATGCTTAAAAAGTGAAAGTCTATTTAAAGAAACTTGTAAATCGTCTCGTTAAATTATTGTCGCAATATTTTTCTAAGTACCAACTAAAGAAAATTTTCTTATATTGGGTAAGTTAGCTCTAAATGAGAAATTTGTGTCTTGCTTAACAATGTTGAAATATTTGTACAACACTTCTTTATAGGAAGAAGAATCCTAGAATTTAAGGTTACCTTGGGTTAAGGATCTACGTTGGCTATGTGAAGCTGTAAACTGCACGATGGTGTGATTGTCATTGTTTGAAAGGATTGTTTGTGTTCACCAGAATCCAAATCTATGATTAAAAACATTGACAAACTAGATAAAACGAAAGATCATGCTAGGTTACCCCCAAGCTAGCTGCAAGACCCTACTCCAAGGGGATCATGATTATCGCTTCAAGAGGCTTAGACCGACTCTGTAGGCGGTGAACAGCCGTCTCAGAACTGGTATGGACAAGGGGAATCCGACTGTCTAATTAAAACAAAGCATTGCGATGGTCCCTGCGGATGTTGACGCAATGTGATTTCTGCCCAGTGCTCTGAATGTCAAAGTGAAGAAATTCAAAGCAGAAATGTCTATCCATAGGGGTAGTCTCGAGTAGTAGGAAATGTGGATGCCGGGGGGAGCTCTAGCCATAAATTTCACATTACTCCTAGAATCTAACAAGCCCTTCACGACCCACGATGGGATCTTGGAACCCTAATACTAGTTACAAGGGAGGAATCTTGGTGGACAAAATACCCTCCTGGGATTTTGTATATCTTCCATAGAATTCGAAAGATGGAAATTGTAATAAACTTCTAATATAATAAATAAACTTATTTTTTATTCAAGGGTTTTTTGAATTGTATGCATGTTTATGAAATAAATTGCGTGAAGGAACTAGTGATTTAATGGACTAGTTAAGAAAGATGATTGTATATGTTTCAATAAATGTGTTGTAGGTAATTAAATAAACTAAAGATGATACCGTCATCAAAGGAAAGTGGGTGGGCATGACCCCCAATGGGTCCATCCAATGGTAGGGTGGTCGCGATTAGCTGGGAGCTTTTCTAAATCGCCGATAGAAATAGGAAGACGATAAATTGACCAACTAGTCATTAGGTGGAACCGACTTGCATTATTTTAGGAGGTCAGAATGGGATTTTGCCTTATGGGCGAGAGGGTTGATGTACCGCACTCCCCTCTATCTCCTATTCTCTTTGAACCAAGTGTAATGGCAATGCCGCTTCAGTTTGAGTAATCATGTAGGAAGTGGAAACTCAAAATTATTGACGCTCGCTGGTCATTAGGAGACTCATCTGATTTAGAAACCCAAAAATCCAGGCTGATCCTAGTGGATTTGGCTAGAACTCTTCCATTTCGATGTAGACTCACTAAGGCCTAAGTGAGAAACCCCGTGATACTCCAAGGGAGTGCCGGGCAGCGTCATTTTGGAAAACCTACTAATGGACTACTAAAAAGTGTTCCTTGGATTGAGACTAACAGACACCTTACAGCTTCTTACTGATTACTTACTTACTTGAATCTTTGCTTCTTTTTCTTAACTTTAACCTTCAAAACTAACCTCTCTTAGTGGCATCACTCTAATACCATATCATAAATCACATGTGAGGAGACTTGCTTGAGCTATGGCACTGGATATACACACTACACGCAAGTGGAAGAACACTCAAGAACACAAGAAGAGAGATGGGACCAAAACATTTTCTTGTTGATTTTTCTTCATTCTTTCACACTCAATGGAATATACACAAAGTGTAGATAAGATACAACATAAAAGAAAGTAACTTACTAAGTCAAACAATGCATATTGACTATACTGATCAATTGGCACTATAAATATGTCAACTATAGGTAGGTGTAACTAACCAAATATAATAAGTCATAAGTCAGTGGCCATGTGAAGATCATAATGGCTACTAATGTGCTAAGTATAGATATGTAAACCCATCTAACTGGGCACTCCATCATCAATGTTTACAGATTTTGAGCTTCCCATTTCAACATATTCACTTGTGCACTACCCTACTACACCATTGTATCCTATTGCACATGTACCATGCACTAGCCACACCCTAGTTGAGTGCACTAGTGCATTGCTCTAGGGTACTACTCTAGTGCACTACACCCTAATGTACTACACATTAGTGCACTACACCCATATACCTTTGAAACTTAGTGTACATACATCAACATATTTTGCAAACATATTTTGTGCATTCTCCTACATCCAACTGCACACACTTCATTGCTAAATTATCCTTATATCTTACATCCGCCTTTGTGTATTAGACACTAGTACATACATACTATGTGCCTACTATGCACTTGTATACTTTAGTATACACACATCATGCACACCATCATTACACCTAGCCCAACACACATCACTATTCCTAATCTAGATCCTAGTGCACTTGTGTACTAAACCCACATGGTTGCATAAATACTAGGAAATACTAACACCATAGCACACTAGTACACATACCTTAGTGCATATCATGCTTGCACACTATCCTTGTGCATTATTGCATTCAGTGCAATCCCCTTTCACAATGTACGCAAGTGTACTTCACTAGTATACACATGCACTAATACACCCACTCGACACGTGACTTACTACAAAAACACTTATATGCAATACACTATAGACCTTCCTTGCATAATACTTTATTGAGGCATCACAACCTTAACCTAACTCATAAACTAGGAGCCTTGTATCATACTACACATAATGTCTAACACCTAGACCTTTGTGTACACAAAGGTCTAGGTGTACACAATCGTGCCAACAAGTTTGAAACATAGATACTAATAGGCATACACCCTATGTTTGAGGGTCTTGGATATTGTCAGGGTAGTGCACTCACAATAGGCATCGAGACTCATTTCAGAACACCTCAACTTATTACTCATCCACTAATGAATACATATAGAATGCATTAGTACACCCTTAGTCCACCTTAGTGCACATGTGCAATAGAACCATCCCTTGCACCAACACCACTAGTGCGCTCATCTTGCACCTTGATTAGTGCACACATCCTTTAGGACGACACACTATACGTGAACTACTCTTGTATACTACTCTAGTGAAGTTCACCCTATTGTACAATGAACTAATACACTCATTTTATACCATCATAGTGCATTCACCTTAAGCATTTATTGTACATACTACAAACACCTTGCACATATCTTCTTGCACACATAGCCCACAACATTTCATCCTAGTGTAGATTAACCCACCCCAAGTGTACACAAGTGCACTAGGATGCCCACTAGTATATACATGTACTAGTGCACTAATCTTGCACTATCCTAACATACATATGCTAGTGCACATCTTTATGTAGAGTCCACCTAGCATTTTAGTGAAATCCTAGTACACCCATATGTGTACCATACTTAGCCACCACAAGTTATACATATAAGCGTACACTAACACATGTGCACTACACTAATGAAATAAGTGTTCTAGATACACGACTTTTAATGCACTATTCTCCCACATGTGCACATGTGCATTGTACACTAGTGTACTATAACCCTTGTGCAATTACCCCAATGCACACTCCTTTATACACAACCCTTGCATACCACTCCATTACACACATATAGTCCAATCTAGTGCATTTACACCAATATACACATGTACATAAATGCAATCATGTGCACTAAATTCAAAAACATTGCCTCAAGCACTAAAACCCTTGTGCAGAAAGCACATAGCACAATCCAACCCACACATTAGCACATTACATGTAGCATATGGCACCTATATCCACACTTCTACTACACTGTAGTGTAAACCCTCAAGCACAAGCACAAGCACTACACACATGCACATGTGTATATATAGTAGTGTACCTCCTATGCATCCATTGAATACTTGATTCCACATAGGTAGACATCTACATGTGCATTATTATGCTTCCGAAAACCCCTAAATAACTACAACCCTAAGACATATAAGTTATAAGTATAGAATGGGAACCCTACGTAAGCAAGGGTGCATGAGGGAAGGTGAGGTGTGGCTGGACTAGAGGACCCTAGCTTACAATGGCTATATAAATAGCCTAAAGGCCACTCTCAATGTAGATGAGAGAGTGTACTCTAGTTGTACTTTGAGCAACTGAAATAAGCAAGATCTTTTCTTATACTCGAGCTCTTTTCTCCCTCTTGTGCACACATTTCCATGTTTCCACTTTGATATTTCAACATGGTTTCAGAGCCAACTATGATCCACTGAGCTTTCTCTAACTCCATCTTGACGTAAATGCACATGAGTGTGTGGTTTTCCACTTAAACCTCTCAACCTCCATAGCCAAAACTGAACCAACACTTAGTGGAGGATTTGCTGAGGGCTAAGGAGGCCATTTTAGGCTACAAGCTCTTCTAGAGATCTCCTTCCTAGCTTGGGGTGCACTAACTTGGCATCTAAAGCCTTCACATTGTGTGCTCTATAGCTTAGCATTGAAGAAATAAAAAAAACAAGTGCAATCTTAGCAACATGGAGTTTAGCAACCTGGCATGACTTGTAGATAGTGCAACATTGGTAGCTCTCATAGGGCTTTGGTAGCACCCCAAGTGGGCCTTCTAACCCTAAAAGGGTTTGGCCTAATTCCCTCTCTACTGGTCACACAAAGCAAAACCCTAGCTATGGATCCTAACAGCCATGATGAAAGCTTCATTATTGCAAGATTTAGGAGTTGTTTTAACCCAATCATTTTAACTCTAACAATGGTTCTAATCATTGTTTAACTATCTCTTGCACTCATTGGAGATTTGGAAGCTCCATCTCAGGTCTAAACACACTTGGTGGACATCATTAAGTTCACAACTTGTAGGCATATATTGTGAGATGAGTGCTTGTAAGCATTGATGCTACATCTCTCAATCATGATCTTGTTTCCAATCAATCTATGGAAGATTTTTAATTTTAAATCTCAATCTTGAGGAGATTAGGTTTCTTACCTGAAGCATATTCACTAAATATTTAACTCTCATGATCTCTCTATTAATAATTGTAAGGCTATGTGTCAAATATAAACATATAGACCATTTTCATCTCTTCATCTAATCTTATTTTTTTGATTACACATCGATTACTTTCAACTTTCTATTTACTTTATTTAAAACATCATCTCATTTTCTTCAGCTCTTGTTGCCTACCTTGTAAAGGATTAGACATTGCCATTGCCTTGTGCAACCAGTAAGATCTTCCTATCATGGCATATGTTGATGTAAAGCCTCAAATCCACAAGTTTGATGGAAGAGACTTTCACCCATGGCAAGTATTAGTAAAATATAAAACGATGGAGAGGGGTTAGTATCCATTCATCAAAGGGACCAAATACATTGACCCATCCAACATTATAGATGTTGAAGATAATGAAAGATCCCAAGCCATAATAATGTTGCACTAGATGAATCCTTAATCCACCACATTGATCAATTTGCAACTGCAAAGGAGAAGTGGCATGAGCTCAAGAAATTGTATAGGACAAGTCCTCAAAATAGAGTTCTTCAAATTGGAATACAAGCAAGGAGAAACCTTGGAAAAGTTCATTTCCCACATGAAAGGGATGATGGCCCAATAGCTCTATTCCAAGCTCCAAATGCTAGAGAAGATGCCATTGCATACTTTTAAAAGTTTTAAGGAAAGTCTTTTCAACTCTTGTAATTACCCTAACAAATGTACCAAATCCTATACTTGAAGGTGTCATTCAGTCTTGTCTAGATGAGGAGAAAAGAAATAATAAAGAATGCAGTACCAACTCAACATCTACCTCAACAACCCGAGATCAATTCTTAGTTCATACTATTTCTACTAAATGTTCCTTTTGCAATAAAAAGGGACATATTTTAGAAAAATATTGGAAAAAATATTTTTCAACAAGATGAAGTGCAATAGAGGTAAGTAAACAAGACATATCACTAGTAAATTTCCTAACTGCCTTGAAGTACCAAAAGAATTGGAGGCCAACTATGTCTCCATGGCACTTGCTGATTACCATCTTTTTTAGTATCCATTGTATCATCTTTCCATAAACATCCTTGTAGCCTACTTTATAAAGCCATCCTAGTGATTCATTGAGGGGGGGAACCACTTAGATGATATGTAATCCAATGCCACCTTGGCACTAAAGGGGGGTGTTAGAAGTATAGCATGGGATCCTTGCATAAGCAAGGATGCATGAGGGAATTTGAGGTGTGAATGGACTAGAGGACAAGGGAAACCCTAACCCTAGCTTGCGATGCCTATATAAATAGCCTAAAGGTCACTCTCAATGTAGATGAGAGAGTGTACTCTAGTTGTACGTTGAGCAATTGAATAAGCAAGATCTTTTCTTGTACTTAAGCTCTCCTCTCCCTCTTGTGTACACATTTCCATGTTGCCACTCTAATATCTCAACAATATAGACATGTGTGCATCTTCTTACTCATGTACAATGTACACCCCCATGCAGACAAGCAGTGCATGCAAGACCAAAGTTGTAAACTATATAGGTAAGAACACCCTTAAACAAAGAGGGTGAAGCCTTGGAAATTAAACATAAACCAAGAAGTTAGATCACAATAACTAAGAGAATCAAAAAACAATTCACTATCAAAATCAACCAAACCCATTGAAATAATAGACTAAAGTAACATTTACTTATGGTTATAAAGTTGTTGTGTTGTGAAACAATAAATTGTTTGGGAAGAGACAAAGCATGCTTGTGCACTATAAACTTAAACACATTGGAACATAATTTGAAACTCAAAGCAACCTTCACTCAAGAAAGCCAATTGAAAACAATTGGAAAAACCATAGAAAATAGATAGGATGACAAACAACAAGATTTAATGGACAAAAATGATAGACTAGGACACATAACACCTAGGTCAACTAGAACCTAGGAATCAAAAATCTAATGTGGCTACATGGAATTGAGAAGTGAACTTGAGCTTCTAATCCCCACAATAAGTAAAGACCCTAGTCTCAATATACCAAGAAAACCTTTGTCCATGATTTCATAAATAAAGTCATTGAAATAGTAAACTTAGAGACCATCGACACCATAGCATGATGGAAAGAAGCAACAAATTGGGAGGAATCTTGGATGATTTCCAAGCTATGATAGACACCTTTTAGCATACTATTGGAATGGAAGCTCATAGAGCTAAAAGGCCAAGGTACAAACACTCTTGATTGGTTGATGGACACAAACAATGACACAAGGCAGTAGCTTGCAACCATGCAAATAGGAATCGGGATGATCTGATTATGTTTTGGTGATCTCATAAAAATAAATTGTCAATAACTCTCCAATTTTACATTAGTAATGTTAAAGATAGCATTAACACTAGTCTTATAGCAAAAAAAACCACTTTTGTGACAATTTGAACCCTTTATAAAAAATTCAATTTCTCATAAATGAGAAATTTGTATAGTATTTGAAAAAAAAGAGTAATAAGTTAGCATACAATGATAGATTATGCATCCTTAAGAGATTGTATTTCATGGACTTTACAATTTACATGTGTAACAAAAAATTGGCTCTTTGTGTTTACAAAAAAATTGATAATGTATTTTACAAAACTTAGAAAGGATGGTTGGGCTAGGCTATTTAGGAAGGGTGGACTAGGATAGGGCCGAGCTCAATGAGCAATCTTTGAACCTTTACAAGATTTGAGTTCCACTCTAACCTCAAAAAAGCATCAAGATAGCCAAAGGACATTCTTGGGGCCCTATCATCTAACTTCATGTGATCCCTTGCCTTCCATTTTAGCATGTATATGAAATCTTTGTGTGGAGCATCCATCACCTCCCTATTCAACCACTAGTACTAGCCAAAGTGCTAGAATTTGACAAGGTAGATGAAAAGCTAATCGAGCATGTAGATATCTGACTTCTTGTTGTACACAGATTGATAGAGTGGATCATAGATGTTGGGTGAAATCCATGGTCTATCTCTCCTTTGTGCTTCACCTCTCTACTCACACTCTTCTAGTACTCTAGTTCCAAGTTTCCCTCACCATGCCAAATATGAGCATCAAGGCCCAATCGATAATGCCCACTCCCTAGGTGTTATCCATAGTAAATTCTAATGTAATGTTATTTCCATGAAGGTCTAAATGGATGATAGTGGCACTATGTATAGCCTTTATCCCATCCAAAGTGCATGAATGATCCTAGGCCTGTTTTCAATCAAACCTATGATTCTAGCTTGCATCTTAGGCTGGGTAGCACATTAGGATTTGGCATCAATTCAATCAAAGGCTTGTGAAGACACTCAATTATCATTTTGTGTGTAAACTTGTGAGCCCATTGAATATGTGGCTCAACATGTTGCCATCAAACAAGGGAAAAATAGTAACCCAAGGGGACTTGTAGGTTAAGGAAAAGTATATTTTCAAGCTAAAGGAAGTCCTTGATTGTTTGCTAGACTTGGTCCGGATTTTTAAACAAACAATGGGACACTTAAAAAGTGATTTATATCTTGGGTATTTGGTCCGCTCATGGGCTGCATATATCCTAGATATGAAGCTCATTGGGTTAGAAAATAGTAATTGAGAATGTGTGAAAATTTTTTAATAGCTTAATCTCCTAGCTTGGGAAATGTTACTTCATGGTTTGGTTATTGTTTGATATTATTTGAAATATATTATCCTTAATCAAGCAAAAATTAGTTAATTAGCCTTTGTTTATCATGAGTTTAAATATATGATTTAATGATATACTTATTTTTTTAAGTTGTGTACACATTGCTTATTGAATAATCATGTAATATTACAACATAAATATGTATACAAAATATGTATGCATGTGCTGTGATAGAGACATTCTCATGCATGGATATGTATAATTAGGATGTTTAGCAAAGTTTGTGAGTGAGAGATAAGGTTGTTGAGATGTGTTTGAATTGTCTAAACAAGGATAAGTGGTGGCAATCTATTGTTGATACATATCATGTAATTATGACTATCATGTATGACATATGTAGCATGGATGAGGGAGTTGCAAATATAGGAAAAGTATGGATGATGTATTGGATTATGCAAAGGAGTTTAGAGGCTCCAAGGAAATTAAAGACTCTGTTGTTGCAAAGCCCTAGAAAAAACAATTCAAGGTATCTCAGAGAAAGGTATTGTTAAAATATATTCAAAGGAGATGGGTTGTAGCCCATGCACCACCACATTGTGTCACATGCCTATTAGATTCTAAGTATTGGGGACTAGACTTATGGAGCAACAACAAGGTGATTATATATTTCTATATTGTGATCAAAACATTTGATGTAGATGACCAAACATCATGTAAAGAATGTGTCAAGGAGATCTCTAGATTTAGGCTAAGAGAAGGTGAAATTTCAAATCCTTTGTGCAAAAGATGGCCAGGGAGAAACTAGCATGGAAGTGGTGAGCTATCAATCTAGGGGATAGTTGTCCATATCTGGTACACTTAGGTGTGCAAGTGCTTGTGCAATGTGCTAGCAACTCTAGCTCAAAGGGAAACTAGAACAAATATAAATATGTACACAATACAATTCACAAAAAATTGTTGGTAAATAAAGCTAAGAAGTTGGTACACATGTATTGCAATAATAAAATCTTGTGATTCTTGAGAGCAATAACTTGAGGAGGGTATGCCCATGTGGATGTATAGTTATGATAATGTTGAGATCAAGGTCTCAAGCTCAACAATTTGACAATGACAGTCATGCCATTGCAACACACATTGATATTCAAATGAATCTAGAAGTCACAAATGCAAAATTGAGGAGCATCTTGCCCATTGGATGAGTCGATCCTAGGCAGCATTCGTCGAGCTAGAACATCATGAAGCACCAATGGATTACATTTGGATCTTTACCTTCACCTTTTTCCTTGATGCTAAAACTTTAAATTTTGTGTAAAGTTTTTTATAGCAACAAGCTTGCAATGTCACATATAACTTGCACTGTGAAAAAATTATTTGTTCATTCTTACAAACATTGATACATTTTGGAAGCTACCTCTTTACAGAGAATCAAAAAGTTTGTATTGGCTTTCCATATGGGCTTGTCAATCAATGTTTATACATCAGTGTGTTTACATGTAGATTTCAATCAACAAAGAGATTGCAAAAAGCACTAGATGTGCTCTCTCAATCTCCCTCTTGATATTGTGTATCAAATATTCTATATGATTTATATATAGCTTTGGAAAAAAGGGTGCCACACTTTGGACACTTGTCTTAGAGAATAATTTTCTGTATTATGTAAGCAAGGTGCATGGAATATCCACAATACAAAAAGTACGAGCATGTTTCTCTATCAAATGGCTTAAAGCAACCATGACACATATTTCTCATGGGGGCATCTACATCTTACATGATGATATGGGGTGGAGTATGGAACTCATAAGGTGGTCTCATGGTAACGAACCTTGAGAAGCACTCTCCACAATATGGCATTCCATATGTTTTTTAGTCCTTTTATGAGTGTCCTAATACACTCCTCAATATTTGTATGTCTGGTGGTGGTGTTTGAGATTAGGGGACTTGTTGGAACTCCAATTCCCTTTGCATCAGCTTGTTCTTCAATGCTTCTTCTCTTGCATACAAGTCAATGTTGTGCCTTGCAATGCCAATTGCAAATCATCACACTAGTGATTGTTACACTATGCACTCGTATATTCTCCATGGAATGGTGGGTCTCTTTTGATGAGAAGTCCACCCCTAGTGGCCAAGTACAAAATGCATGTATAGCACTTTGCTCGATAGAGAGGGGAGTCAATGTTATGAAGGGTAGAAACATGTTGCCCTTTCCACAGGTATCAAGACAATGCCTTCTGATCCACAAGGACGTTGGATTTATTGTGTATCTTTAGTACATGGAAAATTCTTCTCCAGATATAGACCAACAGGGAAAGCTAGAGGATATTGCAAGTATGGATAAGGAGGTCGAAGAGAAGGAGGAGATGTTCCAAGAAGATGTTGAGAATCAACTTGTCCAAGGTTTTGATGTAGGTTTGTTCAAGAGTGACAATATCACAATGGTGGAAGAAAAGGAGATCGAGCCAAGTGCACAGGTTGATGAAGAAGGTCCTCTTACATGTGTTCCAACATTTCCCACTTATCTTATCAACAAGAAGAGATATGTGTTGCTAAATGATATTCAACATCTTTTTGATCTTAGAGAAGATTATTGCTTAGAAATCCTTGCAGGTTGGGGCAAAAATGACATGAATTTTATAGGTTATGAACAAGAACCACTAGCAAGTTTTGATGTTGAGAGAGAGAATTTCCAAGATAGCTCTATAGCCTTACATACATGTATTAATCAGATCATAGAATATGAAAAGGGGGGGCTATCTATAGAAGAAGAGTTCTTGCAGGTCCAGAAGAAACTTCATATTGATGATGTAGGGTATGAAGAGAGATTGAAGTCTCCATCAGATGAGAAGCCCAAGAGTTCAATAAATCTTTATGATGATAGTTTTCTTGAAGAAGACGAACACCCTAAGGTATGAAATATAATTCGAAGTTACCCATTGAGTTTATGTTAGACTTTATTATGCATTATAGATAAATATATTATATCTTGTACTGTTGTGGTTTGTTGTGTAGATTGAGATTGAAGATCTGGACAACTTTCTTGGAAGGACCAAGGGCTCTAGGCCAATGAAGCTTGGAAAAAATCAAAGCCTTGGCCATTATATTGGAAACTTAAACAATCAAACAATTGTAATATATCATAGTAGATTGTCAAGCTCTCCAATTCTACCAATGATGGCTTTGAGAGCTATCTCAAAGGTAATTGGATCTCAAGTTTTCAGTAGAGGTTTGGACAATATCATTTTAGTGGAGAAGGAAGAATCCATAAGAGTTTTTGGCTTCATGCCTGGATACAGTGGATCTAGAGCTGGATATTTTGGAGTTCTTGGCTCCTATTTGCTCTCTTATGTAGGAGATAGTAAGAATTTGAAGCTTCTTCTAGGCTATCGGAAACAAGAGTTTTTGAAATACAGAGGTCTTATTGAGTGGGATGAAACAAAAGATTCCTCTAGAGGCCCTGTCAAGATACCTGAAACCAAGGACTCCTCTGAAGGCCTTGTTGAGGTCCGTGAAACTAAGGACTCTTCTGCAACACAATCAGACTAGAAGATGCCAAAGATTAAGGGTTTGTTGAAACCCATCTTTTCCCAACTCTTTGTTTGGTTTGTAACCATTCTGTAAATCTTTGCTTTACGCAAGAATTTAAATATCTATCTTTTCTTCTTTGGGTAACAATTTGTATATTCCTTGCTAAAGATGATGTATTGCTTGATGTGTAGGTTGTATCTTTAAGCTTGAATTTATGCCAAATTTGTCGATAGAACCATTGAAAGACCTCTAATAAACTGTTGGCTTTGTGTCTTCCACCTCCATGTCTTGGGTGTCTGAAATATTTTGTTCTTGCTTGATAATGTGATTTTTCCATACCTTGGGTTGACCAGATAGATAGAGATCCATATTGTTTAATAAAGTATGGAGCACGGTTGTATAGAATATGCTGCATAGTCAACAAATAAAGAAAGTTATTAAAAAATATTATATGAGTTCGACAATGAAGAAACAAACATATACAAACTTCTTACCATATAGTGAGTAAAGTGTTGATCACCCCAAGCTTCTATCATCGCCTTTTTGAAAAGCTTCAATTGGTTTTTAAAGTCTTTGAGATCATCATCATTCCATTCAGTCTTATCACAATAAGAAAACACTTTGTCTAGCGTTTCCCAAACTTTAGCTTTTCTATTCCGAGCTTGTCCATTATCAGTGTGATCCTTAACTGCATTATGTAGGGATTTCCACTGATTAAATTTAATAGCTGAGCCACCATTTCTCGAGTTTATCTTGCTAAGTCTCCCATGAAAGCCTAGAAACCTTCTAGCCTTCACTCCACCAATAGATGGTTTTTTTGGGACACAATTACCATCCTTAGACTTCTAAAGATCTGGTTCAATAACAACATTGCCAACATGCAAACCAATTGCAGAGAGAACTTTTTCAACCTTTGTTATAGCATCTATTCTAGTTGATAATGGCTTCAGCTTCCATGCAAATCCTATATAGAGATGAACAAGCTTTTCAATTATCCTGCAAAGTGCATGAAGTGTACAAATATGGGCATTCACTAAAGGAATGTCCAAGACTGGTTTAAACTGTGGATCCTTATTGTGCTTAGAGGGAGCTCTATTCCAATTGCTTGAGTTTAACTCTGTAGCTGGTGACATGCAGTATAAGCAAGGAGATCTCGAGTTGGCTCCCTTTGATACATTATACATACATTTGAGTGTCTTTAGGTCACCAGCTATGTGCCACTCAATCCTGTAGTTCCCAAATCCTTCAACAAATAGCTCTTCTCCTGCTTGTTGCCTTTGAATAACATTAGGTATTGATATTTGATGAAAAACCCAATATAGTATATCAAAATTCTCAGTATCTACCTCAAATGCTCCTAGCCACCAGATGTTATATTCAGATTGAACACTAAATGATGTTGAGTGATTGCAATGACATGACGAAAGTGCTCTATTCATCAAGGTGATAGAGATTCTCTCCAATTTTTTACATTTCAGAATCTCACTTTCATCAAGTTTAATCACAAATCTAGCCACTCCCTGTGCCTCTGCTACTGACAAGTCATAAAATTTGATCATTAAGCATTGTAGGGTGGGCAAGTCAAGGAAAATATTCTTAAATTCATTGAATGTAACCTCCTTTTTCTTGCCCTTGAAGCTAGCCTTGATATGAAAAGGCTCACCTAGAATCTCCATCACTTTGTTATTAACTCTCTGTTTGATAGTCCTAACCACAAATGGCTTCGAAAGTATGCAATTGCGTACCTGTCTTTGCTTCATATTTGATTGTAAAAGATGGAAAAGTTGCATATAAGCATCTCGACTGATACCAATACTATCCAGTGTCTTCTGTACTAACTCAGAATCCAAAGAATGATTCTTTACAAATGACTCCAAGCATTGTTTCTTTTCCTTTTTAAATTTCTTCTTCTCCAAAATATCCTTTGAAACTACTGAAGGAAGAAGATGATAATAAAAATGAGCTGCTTTTAAAGAATCTCTTTCACTTGCATTTGGTTGTAGAAGAGATCTAAGCAAAATTAACATCACAAATCAATGCAAGTAATTTAAATAAAGCCATATTTAAGATTTTTCAAGTGAAAAAAAATATACCTTGCTGCTTGGATTCTTTTACCACAGCCACCTCCTCCTTGTTTGAGATTCTCAATATTTTTAAGAGCTCTTTGTCGATTTCGAAGGCCTAATAAAGTTTGCTTTCGTTGATAAGCTTTGATACGCTTTTCCAATGAATGAATTTTTTGTTGACAATCCTCTAGCTTCTGCAACAACTCTATATTGTGTTTCATCAAAAGATGATTCTCTAGTCCAAGGATATCCTTTTCTGCAACAAGATTAAGTGTATAACCTAAAAATCCATTGTAGCCATCACCAATAAACCTCATTAATGATGAGCTATTATAGAAAGGAGGAGTGCTATTTCTGCTAGGATCTTTGGGATATAGCTTTCCATCTAACCAAAGATCAATATTCTTCTTTCCTTCAAACCTCAGTATATGTTTCATAGACTCTGTAACCGTGATAGATTTTGTTCTCTTTCTTATTGGTTCATACTCACTATCCAACTCAATATGAAGATGATAGAGAGGTCTTTTATGAGAGCTACAGAGATCATTAGATGCTTGATCCATAGCTGAGTTACAGAGATCATTGGATGATTGATCCATAGCTAAGGATATGATTAGAAGCAAGAACGAAAACAAAGAAGAGACTACTAAGGAGGAGAAAAAAAGAAGAGAGAAACGATGGAGGGAGGCAATCAAGTATCCACCAAAATTCAAATTGAATATTACTTATCACTTTAATGAGGAGAGGTAAGATCTTCATTATGACAACCTTGCCAACTTTATGGCGACCTAGATTTCTAGGTTTGATGTGACCACGAGAATATCACGACAATGACTTATTAACAAATTTTGATATTTTAACTTACCAAAATATAAACCTTTTAAAAATTCTATAAAATGATTTTATTTCTTAAATTTTTTTCTCTCTCTAGGATCTCTTATAGGGCATTTTCAAGACCTCAAAACTCCCCTAATGTTGCCTCTAAAGTGGAAAGATGTAAGGTTCAGTCTACCATAGATTGATACAAAGAACTTTAACAAGTAGAAGAAATTGCATGCAGCATGCAATAGAAGGTACATTAGCATAGCGATGGATAGAAAATAAGTCATTATAAAGAGATACATGTATATAAAACATGTTTGCACCATGATAACATATATAAAATAGATTACTTTTTCAATCCATGATTGTATAGGATCCTTCCTACAAGAACCACTACATACCCATTTTTAATACATTCTCATTCTGTTAGCATAAGGCAATTACCATAACTTACTAAGTGAGACGATTTCATGAATATTGTTCAACCTATGCATCAAATATTAGAATAACACATGTTCACGCACCCTACAATTCACACACATACACACACACCTAGGAAGCTAAGTATAACTATATATTTGTACACCTTGATAGCAATAACTTTAGACTAAAATAAGAAATTACCTTCATGAATGCTCAATATGCTACTAATAATATGGTATACTTCCTTATTGATTTAATCACAAATGGATATATGTGCCTCATTAGTATGTTGCAGCCACACAATGCACTGATTTCGCATGTTAGCAAATTGGCAACTCTACATTCGAATCGTGATGATGTCATTGTCTAGCAGGCTCGTGGCTCTTCACAATTCAAAGGTAGGTAGTGACACCCCTCTTTACTGACTCATAATCAATATGGGACAATTTTATCCCTCTCAAGAGCTATAAAAAATGTAGCATTCAATTATGAATTTTCGCATGTGATACCTCTATTAAATGACCCATTGCTAAGGATAGCTATATAGAGCATGGTATCTCTCTAAGTCATATTTTTCTCACTTTTCTTTCCATGTTACTATCCCTTTCCTCCTTCAATAAGTCATGGCATTTCTAAACTCCCTACTAATTCACCTTTTTTAGCTCTCTCAGCTTCTATCACTCAAGGTGTCGCTATCACTCAATCAAGGTAATATCATCCACCATTATAGTTTTCTAATATATTTTTTCTATGAAAATATATCAATGATGTAATCACACATCAAGCTCAAGCTTGATGATGGCTTGGGTTTTGAAACCATTCTTTTGCCATACTACTACAAGAGCAACATCTCTAAGTTTCTTTTATAGGCCAATGGTTATTGACCAAAGGCCCTTCTTCATCCGGATCAACTTAATCCTTGTTTGCCAAGTGTGGAATCCCATTCCTTTGAAGTGGCACCATGACGGTGAATCTTTCCGCATACTACTGTACGGTAGGAGCAACAACAAATCAGCTTCAACAACTAAAGTAAATCCATCAAGAGAGTTGAAAAAGAAAAAATTGTGCCAAAAGACACAATAGCTATCAGTGTTTAAACAACACTATTTAGTATCAAGAGATACTATCTTGAAGCTTAATGTTGGATATTAATGCTTGATATTCTTGAACCTTCTTCTTACTAAGTGTGAGGGTTGCACTTTGCTGGAACTTCAATGGTATAATGGATTAGAGTTGCAATGGGTTGTTTGAGCCAAGGCAATGAGAAAATGAAGTGAGAGATGAAACATTCTTGTGCAGTTGGGCTAACCAAAGGTTTTGGGGAGCTTGATGAGTAGTGAGATGAGTTGAAAATTCTCACCATGGATATGATACCATGTTGAGAAACATGGATCCTTGAGCAAGGTCTAGCTATGGAGGACAAAAGTCAATGATAAGAAGCATGATGACTACGACTAGACATTGAATGTTACTCAAGTGAATTAGATTCCAAGATAGATTATCTTGGACTCACAAATACAATCGTGAGTAGAGAGACAAAACTAAAAGTACAAAATATAATAGCATTCATCATTTAACTCAATGTTAAGTACAAGCTTTTATATTTGTAGGATGGT
Organism: Lygodium microphyllum; assembly: GCF_053477565.2. Lineage (NCBI taxonomy): Eukaryota > Viridiplantae > Streptophyta > Polypodiopsida > Schizaeales > Lygodiaceae > Lygodium > Lygodium microphyllum. The sequence continues at coordinate 43,418,867 of NC_141157.1, read as the reverse complement.
TCCCCTTTTCTCATTATACATATAGGATTCAAGTAGCTTCTCCTAAGTTGTTGCATGTCCCTTGCCCTACGGCTCCATACAAATAGGTTGCCTTGGGAGTGTGATTGCATAAATCTCAACATTGGATAGTATCTATATTAGTAGAAATGCATATATACAAATTTTCAAGCTAATGCAATCAAATATGAAACAAGTCTAGCTACGTGATTGTTTGCTTCCAAGGCTATCCATGGTGACGACTATCAGATAAACAGTTTAATGGTAAAGTGATATAAGTTATAGATGAGCCTTTTCATATTAAGGGTAGCTTTAATAAGGGCAAGAAGAAAGAGGATATTTTTAATGAATTTAACACATTTTTCTTAGCTTACCTACCTTGCAACGTTTGATGGTTAGATTCTATGATTTGTCTTTAGAAGAGGCACAGGGAGTATCCAAGTTTGAGTAATTGGTGTCAATACCCAACAATCTTATCTTAGGGATAGCTAGAGAAGAATCCATTAAAGACCGAAGATATTAATAGATGCTAAGGGAGGTCCAAGCCAAAGAATAAGACCCTAAGCTCAAATTCAAGTATAAAAACTTCTTATTGTTCACAAAGGACTTGTCTACATCAAGAGGAGATTGTGTATTCCTTCAAGTCAAGAACTCAAGAATAAGATGCTTTGGGAAGTTCACAACTCCCCATTCTCAAGACACTTGGCTATGCAAAAACGCTCAATATTGTAAGACAAAGCTATCATTAGGAGAAACTCAAGGGTGATGTACTAAAGTATGTTACTCATTGCTTAAGCTACCAATGAGTAAAAACCAAACATATCAAGATGCTATCAAGCTCTAGTCACTTCATATCCTTAAAATGAAATGAAAATTTATTACTATGGATTTCATAGTTGGATTACCCTAAGTCCAAGGAGGATACAACTCAATCTTAGTGATGGTGGATATGTTAACAAAGGTTTCTTGCCTTATGCCAATCAAGACTAACTTCAAAGCTTCACATTTTGCAAGGCTTCTAGAAGATCTTGTTTGAGGCGATTGGAACAACATAGCTTTGGTTTAGTATAACTTACCATCCCCAAACATATGCCCAAAAAGAGTGGGTAAATCAAGTAATTGAAGACATACTTAGAGCATATTGTTCTAGAGAGCCTAACCAGTGGATAGAATGTCTATCCTTGGTTGAATTTTCTTACAATACATCCTATCATCAAAGTATTTAGATGATTCTATTTCAAGCATTGTATGGGCAAGGTTTGTTGAGATATCGAGCTCCACTCGTGATATGCCAGGGTGACCGTTGTGCATTTATGTCACCGACTTGTCAGTTGTAGACGCGGTTGGTACACCGCCCATGAATAATAGCTAGATGACAGCTATCCTTATCTACTCTAGTTCGTGGCTTGGTTAGTATGCCACCTTAGTTAGTTGAGTTTGGTTTGAGACCAATATATAGGGTTCTTCTATTTCTTTGTACGAGAGTTCTTTTGGCTTACACAACTAAGAAGAGGAAAACTGTTTTCAGCCTCCACCCTTGTGTGTATTCCCCCATTGTGCAAGCAAGAAAGCTACAAGTGAGACTCCTTCCTTCTCTCCCACAATCTTGACATGGTATCAGAGCCTTGTTCATGGTAAGGAGCTCAAGAAAGCAAGCCAAGCTCGCGGTGTTCTGGTAAGAGGAGCAGTGTTGCTTTCATTTTCTGTTTTGGGAGTAGATCTCTGCAGCAGGTAGCACAGCCGGAAATTGCAAGAGTGCAATGTCTCAAGTTGAGATGACCTTCGTGGTGAAGCAAGAGGGCAGTATATGCTGCGGGATAAGGCTTTAGCCCTTGGCGACCTTTTTTTTAAATTTGAGGCCATTTTGGGGCATGTTTTGGAGGCGGAAGTTTTCTGCACGCACTCAGGAAAAGACTTAGTTTTATGCTGTGCAGCCACTGTTCTACAGGTCGGTGAAAAGTTACTGTAGAAATTGCATCGTATGCTTGTGCGCAGAGACATTGGGAGTTTCAGAATCATCCTTGGTTCCTGTTTATGCAAAATCGTCACTAGGAAGTGACTGTGTGGTCAAATACCACTTTCGCCAGTTTTGCAGATTTGCCCTTGTGAGGGTGAAGCTGTGTTTTTTGCAGTGACAGAATTTTTTGCAGTATTCTGTAATGGCATCTGATTCTCTTTCACAGATTGTCACTGAAAAGCTTGACAAGAACAACTTTCAGGCATGGAAGTTTAGAATGACGAATTTCCTTATGGGAAAAGGATATTGGGAATTTGTTGCAGGAAATGAAGAAGAACCAGTTCTTCCTGATGTTCCCAATCAACAGCAAATGCAGGCATTCAAAGCATGGCATGAGAGAGCCAGGAAAGTTATGTACTGGCTGTCTATCAGTATTTCAGACTCTATGATTGTGCATATTCAGGATGCAAGTACGCCAAAGGAGGCATGGGATACTTTGTCAAAAATGTATAGCACAAATACGCAAGCCAGGAAAATGCAGCTCAAGCAAGAGTTGCATAATGTGCAAAGAGAAAATATGAGCATCAATGACTACCACATGAAGGTGAAGAAGATTGCAGATACACTTGCTTCCATTGGGTCGCCAATGGAAGATGATGATTTAGTTTCTGTGACCTTGAATGGTCTAGGAAAGGATTATGCACAGTTCCGAACATCCATTTCCGTCCGTGAAAGATTTTCTGATTTTGAGGAGTTGATTGCTCTTCTAATTTCTGAGGAGCAGAGAAATGGTGGTGCATCTTCTTCAGGAGGAACTTCAAAAGAAGCTGTCTTCTACTCAAATGCTGGAAGAGGTAGAGGCAGAGGTAGAGGAGGCCGATTTGGAGGCCGTGGTAGAAATCAGAATATGCAGCAAACTCAAGAAAACCAGTCCTATGGAGGAGGACGTGGTAACTCTAGAGACAGGGGGAGCCAAAGAGGTTGTGGTGGATGGCAAAGAGGCCAAAATGCAAACAGTAATGTTGAATGCTACTACTGTGGTAAAATGGGTCATATGGCTAAAGACTGCTATAAAAAGCAGAATGACATCATGAATGGAAAACTGCAATAAGGAAATTATGCATCTTCTAGTAGACAGGGTGATGACAGAAATAAGGATTTGTTCATGGTGCACTACAACATAATGCCGCCATACACGCGTCCATTACACGCGAAAAGTTACGGGCACGTGTATGGTCGTTTATACTTACAGCAATATCGGGCGCGTGTATACATGCATGTAACAGCGCGTGTATAATTGCATGTGAGGGCGCGTGTATTTGCGCGTAAAAACTGTCATAATACACGCTCTGTTACACGCGACACAGAGCCTAACTACAGAAATCCATTTCTTTTCAAAACAGAAAACCATTAAGTTTTAAAAATGTCATTGTGCATTGCAGTGTTTACAAACCATTACAAAATCCCACTACATGCACTTACAACAACGTAATATATTGAAAAATATATCTTCATATGGTTATTGAAAGACAAAGTATACAATAGAAATGTCATGAATTTGGAACAATACAGTGATGGATTGGTTAGGGTTCGATCTCATCTTCAATAAGATCCATCCTTGCCAAACGATCAACATCAATATCCATTTGATCAATTTGTAAGGCTACGATTAAATTTATTCTACTATCGCTATTTTGCCCATTGATAATGGTACCGATGCCTTGATCATTCTCATCATCATCACCATCATCCTCAATGGAAGGGTCATCCTCATGATCGTGAGAAATGGCACGCTCATCCTCATTATCATGATCATCTACATTGGCATGTTCGACATCATCTTCTTTGCGGCTTGCCACATCCTCCATATGCTCCATATCAGTGAATGTATTATACATTACTTTGGAACGTGGTGCAATAGGGATGACATACCACCATTTACTGTCATGCACCATTGGCAGATAGATAACCTGCTCAAATACACATAATTCATTAATTAATTAGCATATCAAAAGTCAAGGGGTGCGCGAGCTTAGATATATATGTACATGAAACACATTTGTAAAAAAATGCATACCTGCTCACATTGTTGTGGCAATACGAGCCTATCTTTCTTTGTTTGCCAAAACTTTGTAGAGTCAATAGTTACATAGCCACTTGCATGGCGTTTTATCGTTGCGTTAGGCCCTTTTTCCACCACGTTCATTTGCCATTTGACATCCAAAACATACACAAAGAAGCGGCGAAAGTCAAGTCTGTATATGTCTTGGATTGTGCCACAATAATCATCAATTTTTCCATTGGCTCCCTCAAAGCTACTAATGACACCGCAATCTTGTGTATTCCTCTTTTCATCTATTCTTTGTGTTCGAAAATGCTTGCCTTCACACCATATAGCATTGAACATAGTGCACTGGACCAAAATATAAGCAATATCTATGTAAGCAATTAATGTGAATAAATATGAAAAGCCAATCACTTACAAAGAATGCAAATTTACATTTGTTCTATGTACCTTTAACATGCATCCTCGTGCATACTCCCATTCTTCCGCCGTGATATGCAGCCCCTCATCTCTCTCTGCTCTCTCCATTTCCTCATGCAACCAATCAACATGAATATCATTTGGAAGTGTTGCTAGATGCTTAGGGTACGCCTTACGAGAGCCATGTTGCCTCCGAAAGAGAGCTCTGTCTGCTTGCCTTTTTGTCTTTGCATCCTCGTATCTTCTAACCCATCTGCTCATCACATCACTATTAAGGATGCAAGTGAAATTAAGATCATCAATCAATGTTCTCTCAATTACTTTGCTCTGTCCTTTTCCTTGAGGCACAATAGACGTCATCCTCAAGTCCTCTTCATTGCTCCATAGTCGCGGCAAAGAGCTATCCACCTGATCAAGAAATTCTGATATATATACAAGAGACTCTTGTATCAACCAACCCTCAGCCATGCTTCCTTCGGGCCTTGCACTTTGCCTCACAAAGTCTTTTAAGGTCTTCATGAAGCGCTCTAGGAAGAACATCCAACGGGCATGCACAGTGCCACATAAAGCAATTTCATCCACTAAATGCACAATGAGATGTAGTTGACTTGTGAGAATGGTTCGTGGAAAAGTCTCCTCTACCATACAAACCACCTCCACTGCCATAACACGCGCATCATCCAATGTGGCTGGATCAATTGCTTTGGAACTAACATATCTGAAAAATAAATGCACAGTACGTTATACCTCATGCACATTCATTTTGCAAGGTATAATGAAGGGTGATCTTACATGGGATTTACATACCTCACAAGCTCGCCCATCTTATAAATACATCTTTTCAAACTCCTGTCTGCACAATGGTCGATGCTAGTAGGTAGTATGAACTGCGCACATAAGAGCACATGTATATTTGAATTAGGGCATTACAAAATTTAATTTCAACCTACAATAATTGGAAAACACTTACTTGGAGCATCTTGTGCCAATCGTGGGACTTCAACCCATGTAGTTGCTCAACCCCTCTTTTCTTAGTGGTTGTAAACGCTCCCTTCAACGATCTCATGCATCCAGTGGGAGTACGCAAAGTGGTGATGGCTTGCTTTACCTGCTTCTCCTCCTTCTTTGATATAATCCAGGGAGCAGGCGGAAGACGAACGTGCCCACCCTCCTCTCGTGGCCAAGCTTGACGCATACGTCCTGCGACTGCAAGTCCTCCCGTACGCTAACATTGTCTCTTTTACCAATAACATGTTCCCAAATACTAGATCCCACATTCTTGAAGATGTGCATGGGATCAAGAAGATGGTTGATCTTGAGATGGGTCCAATATGGTAGCCGGAAAAAAATGGAGTACCTACACAAGGGATTGCAGACTGTCATCTTTATTCCAACTTTAGAGACTACACAAAACAAGATTGGAAACAATGGAGATGTACCTGTTCATGCCATCTGGAGGAAGAACATTTGAAGACTCCCAAATACGCTTCCAATCTTTTGCACGAAGTGTCTGTGGATGAATGTTCCTCTTACTAGGAGCATATTTAGGGTGATCTGATGGGAGAAATCGATGATGATTATCGAATATGGTCTTACACAAACCATCAGCATACTCATGTACCAATGAAGGGCCACATATAGGACATGCATGTTTACCCGATGTCCTCAAACCTGTTAAAATAAAAAAAAAGTTAGAATAATAAAGTCAATAGTTATAATTGATATAGCTAGTAGTATTAGAGTCGGGAGGTAGTTAGAATTCTTACCAGAACAATCGCTGTATCCTGGAAAGTCATGCATTGTCCACATCAACACTGCTTTTAAGTCGAAGTGTCGAGAGGAGGGAGGCCTACTAATGTCCACTACCGCAACACCTCTCCATAGTTCCTCCAACTCATCAATCAACGGTTCAAGATAAACATCCATATGCTTGACTTTATGTTTCCCTGGAATCAGAAGGGATAACATAAGATGTCCCTTCTTGATCGCCATTGATGGTGGAAGGTTGTAATTCACCAACACAACCGGCCACACGCTGTATGCGGTGCTCTTGAAACCAAACGGATTCACTCCATCCATACCTAGGCCAAGTCTCAAGTTTCTGGGCTCTGTTTTAAAGCTGGGCCACTCATCTTCAATATGCTTCCAAGCAGGAGTGTCTGCAGGAATTCTCCACATGCCATCATCCGATCGATGCGAGGAATGCCATGACATGAGCTCTGCTATGGATTTGCACTTGAACATGTGTTTGATGCGAGGAATTATAGGAAAGTGTCACAAGACTTTACGAGGTACATCAAAACTCTTCACATCTGTTCTATACCTTGCTTCACCACAAGTGGGACACTGTCGAGCCTCCTTATGCGTCCCACGAAAGAGAATGCAATCATTGATGCATGCATGTAGGCGATCATAATCCAATCCTCCAAGAGATGTCACATAGCGCCTCGCTTTGTCTCTTGAGGTGGGTAGTCTATTCCCCTTTGGAAGCATGTTTGATAATAGCCTGCATCCAATATCATCAATTAGCCCATAACCCTAAACCCTATACTGTAAACCAAAAACCACTAACTCAAATTTGCAAGTTACAATGCTTACTTCAATAATGCGTCAAGACTTGCATTGCTCCATCCATAAACTGTTTGTATATTGAGCAGTTCAAGTGAAGCACGTAAAATAGAGAATGTGCACCCTTCAAAAACCGGTGTCGATGAAGCGTTGTAGAGATGCTCTTGTTCCATATCATTGTCGTCCACACCTTTGCGATCATCCCTAAAAAGATTCCGTACCATGTCATCAAACACTTCCTCTTCCACAACTTCGTGGGGTGCAGGGCTATTGTCATCCCTTTCCCACTCATCTCTGACAAGAGATCCTGAAGCTCTAGCATCATCTCGTCGACGCTTTGCATGCTCTCGCCGTGCGTATGGCACCATGTTAGGGTGTGGTACTGCATCCTGCTTCAATCACAGTATATATATTACAACGCGCTCCATTAATTTGCACACCATGAGTTATTTTAATACTTTCAATTCACATCTTCTCACATCTAAACCTGTTTGAATCCATTCTCCATACATCGAGATGTGATTCAATGTAATTCGACGCGCTCGTACAATGCACCCTTGACATCGATTACACGTACACTTGATCCTTTGTGCCAGCCACACGTCGCGATCACGATGACGCATTGTCTCATCCTCACCAGAACTGCTTGAAGAGGATGATGACATGCTATGTCCAAAATAACCAATACAGAAGTAGGATCAGTTTTTAGTGAAATCATACACATCCTATGCACAAAACAATGGATACACAAGAATAATCAGTTTTTAAAAAATGTATAAACAGTCTCTGTGTCGCGTGTACAGGCGCGTCTACAATGTGTTCTGCTGCACTTTTACACGCGCTTTTACACGCGTGCTTTTCGCGTTTACCTGCCGCGCGCGTCGCTTTCTTTCTTTTAAAAGCGCGCCCTCTTTCAAAACACTTCTTCTTTCTGCGCCCGCTTTCTTTCTTTCAAAAGCCCTTCTTTTAAAACCGAACCTGCCTCTTCCAACCAGCCTTCTCCCTCTTGGACTACCCAAAAGAAGCAAAGGGTGCAGACAACATAGAAAGGGAGAGAGAAGCAAGAATCAACGAACTCACTTTTCAAAGACTTTTCAAAGAGGTTGGTTGTCGTTTGTTTGTTTTGGCAAATCTGTCGCTTTCTTTCTTTCCACCCGTGCTATGTGTACTTGAAAGCGACAGAGGATAGAATTGTAAGAGATATTGTAAGAGATATGTTTATTTTCTAGAATGGTAGATATATGTTGTAGGTTATATATTGTAGGAGATATATTGAGGAGATATATTGTAGGAGATATGTTTATTTTTTATATGCATGTTTTGCTTGGTTCATTGAGGCGGAATTTCGACGCTTCGCAGATTCTTCATGGATCCAGGCTCTTCCTCCGATCCGTTGGCATACGCCACTTGGATGATGGAGATGATAAACCATTTTGGGCGCCATCCTAATCCAGTGGAGCTGACAGAGTATATGTATGCCCATCCTCCTCCTAGACTCCCAGGTCACACCGCGTCCCCAAGTACACAAGCCTCTCCACTGCCGTCTACGCCTGCGAGTCCGGCGAGACGTACCCCTGCGCATACACGCTCACCGAGGAGACACACCCCTGCACGGACACACTCACGCACACCCTCCTCTGTACCGTCACGTGAGGGCTCACGGCCACCATCACGTGCTCCCTCACAGTCACAGTCACGTGCAGCCACCCCTAGTCATGGCTACTCCCGCAGTACAGATGAGAGCCGACGCCGCAGTAGGGAGAGCGGGAGTGGAGGATTATGTGGCGGGTGCTTTGGTGGGGGGGGTAGTAGGGCACGTGGTGAGAGAGGGCATGGAGGGAGGCATGTACGAGGAGACAGTGAGGAGTCGGAGGAGGCGAGAGAGGTGGAGGGAGAGATTTTCTACGATGTTACGGATAGGGGCGGGGTAGTCATGGATGCGAGAGGGAAAGAGGTGATGGAGTATATGCGGGGGGTAGTTTCAAACATGTATAGAAACTGTTTTGTAAAATTTAAAGATCAGGAGAGCCGGTTAGTTAGGGAGGTCCTAGATAGTGTACATAGTCGGTACCCCAATCCCCCACGAGCGACATTCTCGGATGTATGGGGAAGGACGCGAATAAGGGAGATCTTAAGTAATAAAAGATCTCACCTTAAGAAACTCGCGTACGATGATGGGGTGAATGTAGCTGCGGGTGGCTATCCTTGTGAGAAACCTGCCACTGCCCACAAACGCGAGTGGAAGGAGGCAAAGAAGCACGCAGAGGGAGGCGTGAAGAGCAGGCAGCATGTGGAGGCACGACGGATCTAGATGGAGACCATTGGATCGTCGCATTTCGGATCTGGCGGCGTCGAGTCATGGGAGGCAGAGTTCGTAAGTAACTTGCCTCTTTATTTGATTGTTTGCCAAATTCATTGATTCTATGATTGTTTTGATCTTACAAACTATCTTGATTATGTTACAGCGAGGGGTTATGGGGAGGAGGCCCACAGCCCACGAGACTGGGTATGCTCGCCGCAATAGCAGACGTGACACGTGGGCCATCTTCAGAAACGAGGGACGTATTACGGATGCGCAGTTTGACGCGGCCATGAGACCATACGGTCGACAGGTACTTGAAAACTCTAAATGAATGATTTCGGTTTATTTAATTGCATATATATGTATACTTATATACGGTATATTTCTTGAACAGGCACAAGCTGCTGATGCTCCTGCCCCTGATGATCCAGCCGCCACTGTTGATGTTCGTGCCACTGCTCCTGGTGGAGGCGAGCACCACTCATCGGAATATACCGATGCGAGCTCCTTTGATCATGGAGAGAGCACAGGGTCCTCATCATCCTCTGATTAGCTTTCAGAATACTGTAGGATGTGGTTGTACAAAAAATTTTTGTAACTGAAGCCATGGGATTTTTTGCACCTAGCTCCCTATTTGACTTTGTATATATTTGTTCCTAATTAAAGCCATGGGCTATTTTGACATATGGACTCCCTTGTACACAAATGTATCATGTATTGACAATGTATTGAATCGTGAGTCTTGAGTCGTGTATTAAGTTTTAGATAGTAATATTGAATCGTGTATTCATAGAGAGTGAGTCTCGTGTCTTGAAATCTAAATCGCTCTTTTTTGTGGTGCAATGCACCAAAAAAAAATCCAGAGAGTGCCTTTGGGTGCCTGGATGCTGGAACAGCATCCAGCCACCCAAAAGCACTCTCTGGATTTTTTTTTCCCTCTGTGATCGCGTGTATAAGCGCGTGTCATCTGTCAAAATCGCGTATATTTACGCGGATAGTCTGTTAGATTCGCGTGTAAATTCGCAGCAAAACTGTCCAGAACGCGTGTATGGGGTCGTGTATTTGCGCGACTGGCTGTCACTGTACACGCGCTTTTACACGCATGTCTCTGGCCGCGATGATACACGCGCTATTACACGGGCCCGACACTTTTTTTCCCAAGTCATTTTGTGCGGCTAGGAGCGCGGGTATGAGCCCAATCCCTTGTAGTGGTGCAGCACATGAACAATTCTGTGACAAGTGCAGAAGAAAGCAACGATGTGTGGTATGTTGACTCAGGTGCATCAAACCACATGACAGGTCATGCAGAATGGATGGAGGATGCAAGGAAAATGAAAAAACCAGGATTTGTGGAGACTGGTGATGATACTGCACATCCTATTGTGCAGATTGGAAAAATTCCTTTGTCTATGCAGGATGGGAAAAAGAAATACCTGTTCGATGTATTTCATGTCCCGAATATCACCAAGAATCTAGTTTCTGTTGGTCAAATGGTTGAACAGGGCTTGCAGGTCAGATTTAATCCTCATGGATGCTTTGTTGAGGATATGAAACATAAAGGTCGCTTGATAGCAAAAGGAAAGAAGAAGGGCAGAATGTTTACGTTGGATGCAGACATGTCTGAATTGAGTGCAGCAATGTTTGCACATGGGACCGATGTAGTTGCAGATATTGATATATGGCATAAACACATTGGTCATGTTAATGTACATCGACTTAAATCAATGCAGGCCCAAAATATTGTTGCAGGATTGCCTAAATTCAAGGTTACAGAAATGCATAAGGTATGTGGAGCCTGTCAGTTTGGAAAATAGGCAAGGAAACCATTTCCTAGACATGTTCAAGAGAGTAAGAAGCCATTGGAATTAATCCACTCTGATGTGTGGACTACTAAAGCTGCATCTCTTGGAGGCTGTCATTATTTTGTCACTTTTATTGATGACTATAGCAGAAAAGTTTGGGTGTATTTTATGAAAAAGAAAAGTGAAGTTTTTGGGCATTTCAAAACCCTTAAAGCTATGGTTGAAAAAGAAACAGGCATGCAAATAAAATGCCTAAGGTCAGATGGAGGGGGAGAGTACCTGTCAAATGAGTTTGCAAGGTTCCTGCAGGAGCATGGCATAAAGCAGCAATATTCATGCAGTCATACCCCACAACAAAATGGAATTGCAGAAAGGAAAAACAGGCATATTGGAGAGGTATCTCGTGCCATGCTCAATGAAAAAGACTTGCCAGATTTTTATTGGGCTGAAGCAGTTGCTACAGCAGTCTACATAATGAACATGACTCCCACTGTAGCAATACATGGAATGACTCCAGAGGAGAGGTATACTGGTAGGAAACCAGATATTTCTCATTTGAAAATTTTTGGTTGCATTGCCTATGTACATGTGCCAGATGAGTTGAGATCCAAGTTGGATCCAAAAGCTGAGAAGTGCATCTTTATTGGTTACTCTCTGCAGCAAAAAGGGTATAGATGCTATAACCCTTCTACTCGTAAGTTTATAGTGAGCAGAGATATTGTTTTTGATGAGATGAGTAGCTGGTATAAACCAGTAAATGTGATTGATGATGTAGATGCACAAAATGGTAATGCTGCACAGAATTCACAGCAGCAGTCACAAAATATTAGTGGACCTGGAGCGTCCTCTAGCAGTGGTTCACATTCTTCGCCATGGACAGGCAGCTTGAGATCAGGAGAATCTTCTCAAAGTAATGCAGATAGTGGTATGCAGGTATCACGAAAAGGAAAAGAGAAGGTTGATCAGCCCATGTTTGATGTGAATGCAAGTCACTCTTATGTGGATGGTGAATCCAGTGGCTCAGAACAAAGCATTGATGATGAGTTGGGTATTCCTTCTATTGTTACACCTGGAGTAAGGAAGACCAGGGATGTTTTGAGAGCACCTGGGAGTGAACCTACTTTGCGCAGGTCTACGAGAGCTAGGTATCCTGTGGATAGGCTGAAATATGATAGATTTACAGCCATTCACTATGCATATATGGTCAAAGTGATACAGGAACCAGAACCCACTTCTTTTGAGCAAGCCATGGGAAAAGAAAAATGGGAGAAAGCCATGGATGAAGAAATGGATGCCTTGGAAGCAAATGCTACATGGGAGTTAGTACCTTTGCCTAAAGGTAAGAATGCAATTGGTTGTAAGTGGGTTTATAAGGTGAAGCACAATGCAGATGGTTCTGTGAACAGATACAAGGCAAGATTAGTAGTCAAGGGGTATGCACAAACATATGGCATTGACTATGAAGAAACATTCAGTCCGGTTGCAAGGATGGCAACTGTAAGAGCAGTCATTGCTATGGCTGCATCAAAGGGATGGTCTTTACATCAGATGGATGTAAAGAATGCCTTCTTGCATGGTGATTTGCAAGAAGAGGTCTATATGGAGCAGCCACCAGGTTATGTGCATACTGTTCATCCTGAGTTTGTTTGCAGGTTGAAGAAAGCTTTGTATGGCTTGAAGTAAGCACCTAGAGCATGGTCTGACAAGATAGGACAGTATCTTGTCACTATTGGCTTTCAGATTTCCAAGGCAGATTTCTCACTTTATGTGAGAAAAACAGAGAAAGGTATTATGCTACTTGTCATTTATGTTGATGATTTGATTATGACAGGTGACAGTGATGAAGATATCCTTCATGTGAAAATGCTATTGAAGCAGAAGTTTGAGATGAAGGATTTGGGAGAGCTGCGTTATTTCTTGGGCATTGAGGTGATTAGATCACCAAGTGGGATACAGCTCTTGCAGAGGCAGTATGGATTGGACATGCTATCCAAATATGGGATGACAGGCTGTAAGCCTATTTCAGTTCCTTTGGAGCAGAATGTGAAGCTGAGCGCAGATGCAGGTGAGCTTCTGGAAGACCCTACTATGTACAGACGCATAGTAGGAAGTTTGATTTATATGACTATTACCAGGCCAGATTTGAGCTATGCTGTTGGATTGGTAAGTCAGTTTATGCAGGCTCCAAGGAAACCGCATTTGGATGCGGCTAGACGCATACTCAGGTATGTGAAGTCCACATTGCAGTATGGACTATTTTATGAGACTGGGGTTCAGATACAGTTGCATGGATACACTGATGCTGATTGGGCTGGTAGCATTTCTGATAGACGATCTACCAGTGGATATGTGTTCTCTTTTGGGAGTGCTGCAGTCACTTGGAGCAGTGAGGTAGCTTGGTTGCATAAGCTACTTTATAATATGCATCAGTCTACAGATGGACCAGTTGTCATTTATTGTGACAACATGAGCAGTATACACTTGGCAAATAACCCAGTCTATCATGCTAGAACAAAGCACATTGAGGTGCATTATTACTATGTGCGGGAGAGGGTTTTACTAGGTCTTATTGATCTAGTTTATGTCAGCACAGAGGATTAGGTAGCTGACATATTCACGAAGGCATTGGGCGCAGAGAAGCTGCGCAAGTTCAGAGACCTGCTTGGTGTGCAGGAATTGGGATTGAGCTCGAGGGGGAGTGTTGAGATATCGAGCTCCACTCGTGATATGCCAGGGTGACCGTTGTGCATTTATGTCACCGACTTGTCAGTTGTAGACGCGGTTGGTACACCGCCCATGAATAATAGCTAGATGACAGCTATCCTTATCTACTCTAGTTCGTGGCTTGGTTAGTATGCCACCTTAGTTAGTTGAGTTTGGTTTGAGACCCATATATAGGGTTCTTCTATTTCTTTGTACGAGAGTTCTTTTGGCTTACACAACTAAGAAGAGGAAAACTGTTTTCAGCCTCCACCCTTGTGTGTATTCCCCCATTGTGCAAGCAAGAAAGCTACAAGTGAGACTCCTTCCTTCTCTCCCACAATCTTGACAAGGTTATCTTACACTTCTCAACTTTTTCGATCCTATCCTAAAGATAGAAGCTTCTAAAATGCTATTAGAAGAAATGGATGACTAATTTATGATGTCATTAGACAATATATTTGAGTTGCAAAGGATCGAAAAAAAGCACATGCTAAGCTAGGAAGGCAAGAGTAGAACTTCAAGAAAGGAGACATCTTATTTACCTATGTCCACCCTAAGAAGAGTTCCTTGTCCTTGGGGCAATTCAAGAAGTTGAGCTCAAGATACTATGGGTCATACAAAGTTATCAGGTGTCTCAAAACCAATGCATATAAATTCCAACTCCTTGAATACTTGGAAGTTCACAATGTGTTTCATGTTAGCCTATTCAAAAATTATATAGCCAATCTTGATCATGTTCTTGATTATTAGCAATATTTAATACCAAGCCAAGGAGTCCTTGAGCTTCAGCTTGATTGGATACTTCATGTAAAAGAAAGAACCTTTAGAAGTAGAATCCTTAGAGAGTATCTCATCAGAATCCTTAGAGAGTATCTCATCCAATGGAAGGATTATCCTAAAGCAGATACCACTTGGATCGATGAAAAAGCACTATATAAGCAATATCCCCAGTTTCTTTCGAGATGAGGATATCTCAATTCTTCTAAGAGGAAGAGGATATGACATTTTGGGTTCCTCGCCCAAAATTTAAAAAAAAAAAAACTTTAATAAAACTTTAAAAAGTTTACATTTTGAATTGGTCATCATCAAACTACATTGCCACCGTCCCATCATCCTATCGCCATGCATCTTGGCACCACTGATGTCGCTCCTTTCCCCCTCCTCCTCAAGTACCATAGTTCTATAGCTCCTTACCATGCACTACATGTGTGTTTGGATTGATGTATAAATGAGTGACTAAGTGCCATGAGTATGAGTGGTTAATGGATGAGTATATACATGATTGTGGAGGTGATTAAGTGGGTAATATATTGGCTTGACCACACAGGCTCTCAAGAGGATGTCACCATATGTATGTGCTTTCATACTATTAGTGAATCATGGGTGTATGCACCTATAAATGTGGTCATAAGTCTAAGTGATGGATAGATGAATTAAAATCATAATTGTGTGGATCATGGAGATGATACACACGAATGATGTTGGTGTATGTACTATGAAGAATTATAATGAGGTGTAAAGCTATGAAAAAACCAATAATTACAATAATGAGCTGGCATTGGAGGATGTTTCAAATACTTCATAAGAGGCACAACAACAAGGAGAGTATTGGACTCCTCCTTGTGGGGCACGCAATATACTCCATGATGCAAGGATTGAGGGGGTTCATGAGGAGTGGCAACCACAAGATGGCTTGTGTTGGGGATCTCAAAGGAACAAGGCATATTCCATTTAGCTTGCTTGTACTAATTATTTCTTAATGTCTTGTGCCATACAGGATAGGGAGTTCACCTCCATAAAGGAGGCTTTGCCATACAAGATAGGGAACCTGCCTTTGCAAACGAGGCTTTGCAATCATAGCATTGGAAGAAAGCTAGGAAGTAGGAGTTGGATGCTATTGAGTGGAATGGTATTTGGGATCTTTTCATGTATATCTTTGCCACAAGATCTCTCTCTACCAAAAAAACAAGTGAGAATGATTGGGGTAGGAAAGCTTGTTAATATACAAAAAAAAAGAAAAATGACCAAGTTGATCAACTAGAAATTGGTTAACTATTGCATTAAAAAATCAAAACAATAAAATAGTTATAAAAAATGTAGCTTAAATAATTTTCATGACACATGGCATCCTACATAGCCTATTTGGCTTGCTTGATTTTCTAGAAGTACTAAAAATCAACTAGCAGTTTCATGGAATTCTCGAATTGATCTACAAAATGCACAAATAAGACCGAGAGTAATAAGTGTATAATAGCACATTGCTCTACTTACCTAGGGGATGATTGAATCTTAAACATCCCCTCTCAAAACTTGGACATAGCATAAGGCTTGGGGATCTAGAGTCTTGTTGAAGAAGAACTTGAAGAAGAGCCTTTGGAAGAAAATGTGCTAGGTTATCCTCCATCTTGTAATACACCTCATCAATGGCCTCATCCAAGATCTTCTCCTAAATAAAATGATTTCATATCTCAATGTGGTTTGACCTAGTATGGAATATGGGATTTTGTGCCAAAGCAATGCAACTCTCATTGTCACAATGAAGTGTAGTAGGACCTATCTATGGATAGCCAAGCTCTCTTAACAACCTTTGAAGCTACACTGTCTCGCACGTATGGACTATTTTCTACTACTCCAAGAGATAGGACTTGCACCCAAAAAAGTTGTCAAAATTTCTTGCAATATCGTTTTTGGGAGATAAAAATCCCCCTTGAAGTTTATCAAATCTCATTATCTAGAAATAAGTAGAGAAGAAGGCCCATATTTTTCATCTCGAACACCTCATGGAGGGCCTCCTTTATCTGCTTGATCTTTTGGACATGGTCACTTGTCAAAATGAGATCATCCATATAAAACATGAATAATGTGTGCCCTCTAGCCAAGGTATGGACATACAATCGGGGATCAATAGAGGAATGTTGATACCCTAACTTTCCTTGATGAAATGAGACTATCTTCTTGTTCCAAGCACGTGGACCCTACTTGAGGCCTTAACACTAGGGGATATTTGAAATCTTGAAAATGCCTAGTAAGGGATTCTAGAGAGAAACTATTTTACAAAATAATCATTTGGTGATTCTTTAAAAAGTTATATTTTGATAAATAGACTTATCTAAAATCATTAAAAAGTCATTATCATAATAGTCTCATGGCTTGCATTAAATCTAGAAATCTAGGCCATCATAAAGGTGACAATGATTGACTTAATGAAGATTCTACCTTCTCTTGATAAAAGTGAAAGTGAATATTCAATTTGAGGTTTTTCGACATTTTTATTACCTCCATTTCATTCTCTTCTTTCTTTCTTCTCCTCCTTACTATTTGCTTTCTCATCATTAGATTTCTTTTTTGAATTGACATAATGTTTCCAATCAAAGTTATAGATCACATCTTTAGTTATGGATCAATTATCCAATGTTGTTTATAGCATTGGTAGAAGAGCTCTCAATCATCTTCACATTGAGCTAAAATGTGAGTATGAAGCAATCAAACAAACTACAAAGCTAGACTCCATGAAACATGTGTTTATATTTGAAGGAAAGAAAAATCTTAATCTTTGGTTGCATGGAAGATTACACCCAAAGATTCTATAAAAAATAGTGCTTCTTTTTACAATAACTCTTCATTGATTAGGTTTATTGGTGATAACTCTAATAGATTTTTAGATTATATGTTTAATCTTGTTACAGAGAAGGATGTTCTTAGATTGGAGAATCAAAACTATAGGATTATCAACAAAAGGTCCATTGATTGGAGAGATGTATCAAAGTATACTAGAAACACCTTTTTAAATTGAGAAGTATTGAATATAGATTTATTTATAATTGCATATAAATTATGATATTAATCTTGCTTGCATCTCTTCTTTACCCAAATGCATGTGAGAGATGCTTTCAAAGGCATCTCAATTTTATTATCATATTTTTCCTTAGCAGTCTCAAAAGATAATATCTTGAGAAGAATAAATTTAAAAAATTCAAGAGAAAATTCTTGGACTATTTTATTAAGTATCATTATTTGGATTTTGAGCTAGTACAAAATTATTTGGATGTTGAGAAACATGGATCCTTGAGCAAGGTCTAGCTATGGAGGACAAAAGTCAATGATAAGAAGCATGATGACTAAGACTAGACACAGACTGTTACTCAAGTGAATGACGTTCCAAGATAGATTAGCTTGGACTCATAAACACAAAATTGAGTAGAGAGACAAGATTGAAATTACAAAGTACAATAGCATTCATCATTTAGCTCAATGTGAAGTATATGCTTTTATAGTTGTAGGATGGTTTCCCTTTTCTAACTGTGCCTATGGGATTCACACAACTTCTCCTAGACTGTTACATGTCCCTTACCCTACTACTACATACAAAGAAGTTGTCTTGGGAGTGTGTACCCCTCCTCAATCACAACCATAAAAAGCACTGAGTATACAGAGGCTATCATGAGTAGAACCTTGCTAAGTGTAGACATGGAAAAATTCAACCATACCAAGTTAGAGGCTATCACAAGGCCTCACTAAATGTGCAGAGATTGTAGTGCACATGCTACATGAGGATTACAAAGCTTATGATTGGAGCATGCAAGTACATACAAGGCTTTAAAATTTTTGTTTGAATAGTGGGAAATAGAAGGACTAATGAGCCTTGTCCTTTTGTTCTTGAGTGTCTTCTTCTTCTTCTTCTTCATGGTCTTTTTTTCTTTGGCAATTGCTAGGTAGGCCTTCTGTGATCTTTTCTTGGCATAACAAAATTTTTCAATGTGCCCCATTCTTTTGCAAAAGTCACAAACAATGTCTTTCTTCCCTTTATACTTGTTATTGACATAGAGAACCAATTCTAGAGAAAGACTCTTCAATTGAACTCGTGCATATATATTCTTCCATTTTTAAATTAATCCCTACAAGTTGAGTCAGTAGACGAAGAGGCATAGGCTTGAAAGGAACTTACTCAGGTGCCAAATTGGCACATGGATCTCCAAGTACGGGATGCTCAACACCCCCCTCTATAGTTGGAAACACTACAAAATGAACATCTTGACTCCTTTATATCTTCCGTGAAATGGAATCATAAAGCATGTATCCCTATGACTATGATCTATAACCCACAAATACATGTCTTTAGAAAGCCATCTCAAACTTATTCCTTTATTTCTTCATGATGTGAACATGAGCATAACAGGAAAATACTCAACGTCTAACTTTTGACCAAAGTACGCCTCAAAAGGTGTCATACAAACCATGGCCGATGTAGGAGCTTTGTAGAAGATCGACTAAGGATGTGGATAGTAATTGCCACTACTTTAGTCAAGAGACCATGGGTGTCTCTTGATGCTCTATCATAGTCTCCATAATCTCAATCACATTGTGATTCTTCACTCCAATATGTCATTCTCTTGAGGTGTGTTCATGTTGGCAAACACCTAGTGAATACCACACTTTACAAAAAAATATAGCTAGCTCATTGAAGACAAACTCCCCTCCTTTATCAAAATGTAGGATATTGAGTTTTCTACCATACCTATCCTCATCAAAGTTTAAGGAATACTTAAAGTGTGAGAAAGCTTCAAAATTGAACAAGAAACATGCCCACGTCATCCTACTAGATCATCAACAATTAGCACATAGTAGTATAAACTCCTCTTAAGGGAACCCATCCTTATCAGTCCACATAAATCTATTGAAACAAGCTCTAATTTGTAAAGCTTGCTAGGAATCGCATATGTATGCTCCTTGCCACAAATATAGGATGAAAATGGGGGTGGATAATCCCAATCTCTAGCAATCCATGCACAAGACGAACATAAGCGGCCTTCTTAAGGTACCCATAGTTGAGATTCCTGAATTAAGCATGCCATAGCTTGATCTGAGTCTATGAAGAAAGGAGAAGAGAAGTAAAGGATGTTAAATTCCATATCTTATAGCCTCCATTATCCTCGTAACCTACACAAAGAACCTATCGACAATGTCCATCAAGAAATTGAAAGGAGCTCTTATCAAACTCGACCATCAGGCCAAAACTGAAAATATTTCTCCTTGAAAGAAGAGGATATCCCAAACCCAGCACATAGACAACCTTTGATGTGTGAGCACCACCTTACCCATCCCAAATCAACTACATATCACACTTTTCTTTGATAGGAACCAAATAACTATCATCCATGCATTGGATGCATGGGGGCAATACCATCTATAGATGAAGTCATGTGGTAGAAAGCACCACTATCCACAATCCACTCCTGAGGCTATGGGGCCATTATCATTGCATCAATAGTTATTAATGTTGAATCCTCAATCACCTCCAAATGGAGAAATGTGATTGATGAAGGAGTAACTACTGTTCTTGAGTCCTTCCTAGTTTTCTCCTTCTTGGTATTCTTCTTGTTCTTGTAGGGACCACCCTTCTTTCAATGACTTGTCTTGCCACATATGTGACAAGTAGACTCCTTGTTAGGGAAATCCTTATTCCAATGACTTGTCTTGCCACATATGTGACAAGTAGACTCCTTGGCTTTATCTTGCTTAGTCTTCTTTTCCTTCTTGTTCTTGTTGTTGTTCTTCCCCTTCCATTAAAAAGATTGGCCTGTCAATGCCTCCATCTTGGGAGCATTTTAACCTTTGAATTGTTTCCCCTAATCCAAGACCATTAGAACCAACTCCCCCCCACCTAAGGGTGTCTATCTACTCTAAAGCAATCAAGGTAGAGTAGAATGAAATAAATCATGGTGGAAACTACAAAAGAAGAGTTATCATTCTGTCCTCTTAGGTAATTTCATTCCATGTGTTCTCAACCTGCATATGCAATTGCCAAGTCTCATTGACATGCTATTGCATGGAAGCAGACTTCGACGATGTCAATGTCCTCGTACTTCATCACGGTCATCCAATTTTACAATTGATCTAATTTAGACCATATCTCTCAAGCAATAGATAAATGATTTACATGGACTATCAAGGATGAAGTGCAATAGAGAAATAGAAATTATCATATGTGGGCATTCAGTTTGTCCCAATGTGCATATTTATTTGCCAACTCAATTGTCTTATCAATAAAAAGCTTGGAGACATCACAGCTATAGGACAGTTTATGGCCTAAATTATGAGCTCTACCAAATCATAGGACTCCAAGATGGCAAGCATCATTACCTACTAGATGCGATCATTCTCCCTATTGAGCTTCTAATCTTAAGGAAGAGTTAGTAATACAGGGACCTTATGGTTCATTATAGCTTGAAACTCCAACATCGAGCTCGGAAGACATTGTCACCTAAATAATGTGTACAAAATAAGAGTAGTCCCCTATGACTCCGAAGATGCAACCTACTAGGATTCTTCTACTCATCCCAAACCTATATTAGTCCCACCAAAGGTGATAAAGATGAGAAATCTACACCAAAAGACTAAAAATAAAGCCTTTTTTCCTCCACAAAACAGCAAAAACCTACAAAAATTCAACAACTTCACTCCTTTCTATGCTTCACATTTTATCTTAGCCTTATATTGTTGCACAACCCTCTTGCTCACCCTTGAATGCTAAAAACATAAACTTTTCTTGCTTTGAAATCTCCTCTTTAGTTCTACCATCATCCCTTCAATGTTGTTCCAATACCATGTCAAAGTGTAGCAAATGCGCAAGCATATGATCAAACTGACAAAAAATGAACATGGAGAGAAGAGGGAGAGAGAAGGAGATAGTATATCTCTCCACTTGAAAAACAAGTGAGAATGACCAAGGTAGGCTAGCCTATAAATAGATAACAAAGAATAGGAAAAATGACCAAGTCAGCTACAAAGTATCCTTCACAAAGGTGGGCTCCCAATGACGTATGGTCCAGGATATCAAAGAATAGCTAGTACAAATAATCTTGGTGGAATTTAGCTAGCTCGTTCAAGATCACTATAGACCATCATATAGTTTCCACTCCTTAAGAACTCCCTAAACCCCTAAATCATAAGTGTATCATGTGCCCAATGAGGGGGATGTTGATATTCCCCTCGTCTCTTTGCTTTTGATGAAGTTTCTGAAGCATCCATCAGTGTCATTTCAACGAGTGAATCCGATGGTGAAGTAATCTCCTCTAGCATTGATGGTGGAGCCTCAAGAGGCATAGGCTTCAAAGGCAATGGCTTAGGTGGCCAACTATCACCCAAATCTCTAAGCATGGGATCTTTAGCATCCCCCTCTACAATTGGAAACTCCACAAACCAAACATCTTGGCTCATCTATACCTCCCGTGAAATGGGACCATAAAGCATGCATTGCTATGAGTGCAAGTTGAAACCCACAAACACCTATCTTTCAGAAGACAACTCAAAATTCTCTCTTTGTTTCTTCAAGATGTGAACATATATCGCACCCAAAAACCCTAAAATATGAGATATTTGGCTTTTAACCAAAGTTCATTTCAAAAGGTATCATATCAACCATATCTAATGTAGGAGATTAATTAAGGATATGGACAACAATAGCCACTACTTCAGGCCTGTGAAGAAAATGAGGATGAATGGTGCAAGAGAGAAATGTGTTGTTCAAGAAGCATGAGAAGTAGAGATCAAGTACAAGAAAAAGATATTGCTTATTAAGTTGCACAAAGTATAAGTGGTACACTCTCTCATCTTCTAAGAGCGACTTTTGGCCACAGTTATATAGCCTCAAAGTGATCTAGGTTTAGGGTTTCCCCTGTCCTCTAGTCCATTGAAACCTCACCTTCCCTCATGCACCCTTACTTACATAGGGTTCTCATATTATGCTTCTAATACCACCCCCCCAAATGCTAAGGTGGAATTGGATTACATGGCATGTAAATGCTCCTTCCTCAAACAATCAATGTGATGCCTTTATAATACAAGGATGTTTATGAAAAGGTGATACAAATGATACTAGAGAAGGTGGTCATCAGGTGCTTTGGAGACATAGCTGGCCTCCAATTCTTTTGTTTCTTTAGTGGAGTTAGGATATTTACTAGTGATATGTCCTGCTTACTTACATTTTTTACACTTCTTATTGGGATATTTTTTCCAACAGTTGCTTACCATATGTCCCTTTTTATTGCAAAATGAACAGTTAATGGAAACAATATGAACCAAGAGTTGATCATGGATTGTTGAGGTAGATGCTTGACTAGTGTTGCCTTCCTTTTGATTTCCTTTTTCCTCATGCGAACAAGACTAAATGACACCTTCAAGTGTAGGATTTGGTACATTTGTTAGAGTAGTTACAAGAGTTGGAAAGACTTTCCTTATAGACTTTAAAAGTATTGTGATGGCATCTTCTTCAGCAACTTGAGCTTGGACTGAAGATCAGAGTAGTTACAAGAGTTGAAAAGACTTTTCTTATATCCTTTGAAAGTATTGTGATGGCATCTTCTTCAGCAACTTGAGCTTGGACTAAAGCTAGTTGGGTCATTAGCTCCTTCATTGTGGGAAATGAACTTTCCCAAGGCTTCTCCTTGCTTGTATTCCAAGCTGAAGAAGAACTCTACTTTGAGGAAGATTTTGGAGTTCTTTCCTCTTGCACTATACAATTTCTTGATCTCATCCCACTTTTCCTTTATAGTTGCAACTTAATCAATGTGGTGGATTAAGGATTCATCCAGGTGCAACATAATTACAGCTTGGGCTCTTTCATCATCTTCTACATTTGTAGGGTTGGATGGGTCAATGGCCTTGGTCCCTTTGATGAAGGGCTAGTAACCCCTCTCCATCATTTTATATTTCACAAATATCTTCCATTGATGGAAATCTCTCCCATCAAACTTGTGGATTTGAGATGTTACATCAACATAGGCCATGATAGGAAAGTCTTACCAACTGCACAAGGCAATAGCATTGTCTAACCCTTTAAAAAGTAGGCAATAAGAGTGGAAGCAAATGAAATTATGCTTAAATCAAATAATTAATAGGCTAATATTGATTTAAAATCTAATTTAAAAATCAACAAGATAACATTTGGAGAGGAGCAGTGACATTGTTTATGTATTTATAATTTTACATAAAGCCTTATAGTGTCACTTAATGAGATAAGCACTTAACGACCGTGCTAAAATGGCATTCATATCTCAAACTTAACATTCAAATTTTTTATAAACTCCATCAAGAAATGATCAATAGATTGATCATTAGTGTTTAAGAACACTAATATCCAAGCTTAGGGAAATGCTTGTGTTGGAAACTGGTTTGAGAGTCACCTTTGGGTCAAGGTGCTACGAGCCTTCAAACCTACAATGAACTTGAGAGATAGTTAATCAATTATTAGAATCATTGTTAGTGGCAACTAGGATTATTAAGGTTGAAACTAGAAAGCTTGAAGCTTTTTGGCTATGGCTGCCATATGAAGACTGACAATTAGGGTCTCACTTAGTGTGAGCAGCAAAGAAGGAATTTTGGCAAACCCTCTTAGGTGGAGTTAGCCCTCTTGGGGAGCTACTAAATCCCTATGGAAACTACCAACATTGTGCCCTCTCATGGCTATGCAAAGAAAAAAATGAAAATTACATCTTTTCCTAAGAAAACGAGTAATGACACCCTTCTATGCATGAATGTTGAGCCTTTGAAGTGCGAGAGCTAGGACACTTGGAGTTGAGGATTAACTCCTTAGTTTAAGGCTCAAAGATACATGTTGTCAATCATCTCCACTAGGCCCTCCAAGCTCAATGGATATGGCTAGATATGGAGTTTCAAGCTTGACAATAGAGATACAAGCATACTCAACTCCAATCACTCAACCAAGCTATGATATCATGTGAAGAAAATGAGGATCAATGGTAAAGGATAGAAATGTGTTGCTCAAGAAGCGTGAGAAGGAGAGCTCAAGTACAAGAAAAAGATCTTGCTTATCAAGTTGCTCAAAGTACAACTAGTACACTCTCTCATCTTCTAAGAGTGACCTTTGGCTATGGTTATATAGCCTTTGAGTGAGCTAGGGTTAGGGTTTCCCCTATCCTCTAGTCCATTCACACCTCACCTTCCCTCATACACCCTTGCTTACATAGGATTCTTATGCTATACTTCCAACAAGCCCAGAGACAATGTGTTATCTATTGATGCTCCATCATAGTCCATGCCATATTGATCACACAACAATTCTTTTTCTCCAATATGCAATTCTCCTAAGGTGTATTTGTATTGGTAAACTCCTAGTGAATTCCACAATCTACACAAAACGTGGCTAGCTCATTGGAGACAAACTCCTCTCTTTTGTCAAAATGCTCGGTCTTGAGTTTTCTACTAGATATGTTCTCCTAGAAGATTAATCAATCCTTAAATTGTGTGAGAGCTTCAAACTTCAACTCCATGAAATACTCCCATGTCATCTTGCTAAAATCATCAACAATTAGCATAAAGTATAAACTATCCTTAAGGGAATCCATCCTCGTTAGCCACATAAGTCCATCAAAACAAGCTCTAAGGATGCAATTGCCCTTCATGAAGCCTTGTTCAGCATCTCATTGTTGCTTTCTATGAATGCAAGATACAGGTGGTGGGTAGCTCACGCCAATCTCTAGAAATATACACGCATGAGAACCATGAGCAACCTTACTTAGGTCCTTGTAGTTGAGATGAACAAACCGAGCATGCTATAGTTTGTGAGAAGAAAGAAGAAAAAAAAGTAAAGGATGATCAAGTCTGCATCTTGTAGACTCCATTCTCCTTGTGACTTTACAAAGAACCTATCAAGAATCTCCATCAAGAACTCAGAATGCAAGACCTATCAAGAAGACCTATCAAGAATCTCCATCAAGAACTTAGAAGAACTCAAAAGGAGTCCTCATTAAACTCAACCATAAGTTGAAAGAAGATGATATCCCAAACCCAAGCACATAGAGAACCTCCAATGTGTGAGCACCACCTTGCCCATTCAAAATCAATTTCATATCACCTTTGTGTTTGATAAGGATCAAGGAATTGCCATCAATGAGAATTTTCCCATGCATCGGATGCATGCAAGCAATACCATCTATAGAGGAGTCATGTGGTGGTAGGTGTTAAAATACGCAGGATCTAGAGCATGGCTATGGCTCATAGACTAAACTCATGATGACATTGACTAAAGACCACAACTATTACACAAGTGAATTAGGTTCCAAGATGGAAGCTTGGACTCATAAACACAATATTGTGTAGGACTGACAAGTACAAGACTGACGGTAACTAATAAGGAAAAGCATCATCATGTATTCATTCATCTATCAAAAGTGGTAGTCAAGTACAATGCTTTATAGTTGTTGGATGGGTACAGTTTTCCCTTTCTGTGCATATGGGATTCCTGCAACCTGCATGTCTTCATCCCAAAATGCCTCATACAAAGATGCTACATTAGGTGTGATTGCTAATATCTCAACCTCCCTCCTCAATCACAACCAGAAAGTACAAAGTGTGTAGAGGTTTAGTGAAAGTAGCACCTGCAAAGTGTGGGCACACCATAAACATGGCAAAACACCAGAGGCTGTCATAGAAAAGGCTAAGTGTGGGTGCCACAAACATGATGGACATCCAGAGGCTGTAGTAGGAGCCTTACAGGGACTGTAGTACAAGGCTACATGAGGATTTTTACAAGCTTATGATAAAGTCATTTGGGCTAGACATTACAAGGCTAAAAAAGTCAATAAAAATCGGATCAAGGACCATGAGGCCCTTGCGATTTTTAGCATTTCTTCTAACTTGTCTAGCGTCCTATACTTGTACTTCACTTTGTTTGCCACTTCAAAGTCTTCATGATTTTTCTGCTTTTTCTTCTTATTCTTGTTCTTTTGGTGCTCTTGATCTGCTTTTTCATTGACTTTGCTTGCAATAGTTGCATCAGTCTTTATGTCCATGTCCCCCTCAAGCAAAGGTATCATTGTCTTTGAGGCAGCAAAAATATCTTCAAAATCTTCAAATAAATTCATCGATTGCTCTTCAAAACAAGTAAATCCATCCATCGTTGCAAGCGGAATAAACAAGTCTTCCATGTAGTTGAATTGAGCAACAAGAGTAATGTTACTCTTCGTGAGAAGCATCTTCATAAAAGACTTGATTTTGGTCATTCCCATGATGGAAATCAGCTTCAAATGACTGAGAATAACTAGCAATGAGTTGATCTTTGTATGTGTCAAAAGACACAAGCAATGGCAGTGAAGTATCAAAAGATACTAGTTTGAAATTTGATGTTTGTTGCTTGAGTTTGACTTGATGATCTTCAAAAACACTTCATAACTTCCCCTCCTTGCTAATTTAATGGTTGAATACTTGCTAAAAACTTTATATTAGAGTGGCCTTGGCTTGGTTTAAGTGGCAAGAGAGAGAAAATGAAGGAAAAATGAGCTTGAAGGTAAGTGGCTATGGCTGTCCTGTCAAAACAGGGACCAGCAACAATCAACTAGTAAATGAGCTCCCACAAGCTCCACAGGTCGAATCTTCTCAAACCCTTTAAGATGGAGGACCTTCACTAATGGTCTAACTCCCCCTAAGAGGGTTTGTACTCATTTTTCCCGAGTTGAGAGATCTAAGCCTTCAAAGTGGTCGCTGTCAAAACTATACCTAGATTTGAAAAAATGTAAATGTCAGCATGGTGTGCATCAATCTCCTTGATTTTTGTGCCAAGAAGTTGCGCCTTGACCTGAAGAAAAACTCTCGAGAAGAATTCTTGAAGAGATATGGCTTGGTTGATGAGATATGGCTGCTCCAATAGAGGTAGGTAGGTGATGTCCACATACACAGTTATGGCACTGACACTAAAAAGAGGCAATGCTGAAGCTATACTTGCCCAATCTCAATGATTGAGGTGCCAAGGAGGAGCTGTGGAAGTAGAGAAACACTTTTCCAAATGGAAGTTTGGAGAGATTTGGCCTGTGGAGAGAGATATGAAAGCTTCAAGCTGATAGGGTGCTGCTGGCTATGGCTACCATGGAAGCTTCATTGAAGGTAGGAATGCAAATGAAGTTGGAGATAGGGTCCATTACTCAAACTAAGCTAAGCAGAGATGGAAAGGAGCTGAGAGGAGTGAAAGGAGAGTTGGGCCATGCTCAGCTGAGCTCTGATACCATGTTAAAATACGTGGGATCTAGAGCATGGCTATGGCAGCTTGTAAGCATAAAAGCATAGACTAAACTCATGATGACATGTGACTGAAGACCACAACTGTTACACAAGTGAATTAGGTTCCAAGACGGAAGCTTGGACTCATAAACACAATCTTGGGTAGGACTGACAAGTACAAGACTAACACTAACTGATAAAGAAAAGCATCATCATGTATTCATTCATCTATCAAAAGTGGTAGTCAAGTACAATGCTTTATAGTTGTTGGATGGGTACAGTTTTCCCTTTCTGTGCATATGGGATTCCTGTACCCTGCATGTCTTCATCCCAAACTGCCTCATACAAAGAGGGTACATTAAGTTTGATTGCTAATATCTCAACAGTAGGAAGCACCACTATCCACATTCCACTCACGAGGCTATGGGACTATCATCATAGCATCAATAGCTACCAATGTTGAATCCTCAATCACCTCCAAATGGAAAAAAGTGGCTAATGAAGGAGCAACCACTACTCTTGAGTATATTGTAGTTTTCTCCTTCTTTGTGTCTTTATTCTCCTTGTTGGGTCAATCCTTCTTCCAATAACATGTCTTACCACAAATGTGACAAGTAGACTCCTTGGTAAAATGGATCATTTAGTAAGTTGGCACTCTTTTCTATGCAGCTTTTAGGGATTCCATGACAAAGTTGGAGGATTAGGAGTTAGAGGAGGGTAAAAACCTCGGTTACTTTTTGCTCCAACCCTTTTCTCTTTATTCCCTTGCAAGTTACCATGGCTATCAGGCCTAAGGAACCTCAAGATCTTCACTCCCACTTCTCTAGGATATCAACAACCATGAGAACTTGACTCCTTGCATCCCCAACATCAAGTAGAGCACCATATTGTTGAAGATTCCCCACCCGTAGCAGCCAGGAAGTAGCTTGAAAATTGTGGAGCATTTTTCAATGCTGCTCATGGCATCCCTACTCCATTTCCAACTCTATCCATCCTCTCTAGTACTCCTACTAAGCTCAGATAATCTTTCTTCACCCTCTTGATCATGGTTCGACCTTCTTCTTTAAGCATTGAAGCTCCCACAAGATGAAAACCCTAGTGCACAACAGTGAAATATTTTGGGTAGCCATTGAGTCTCAACCTCAGCTCTCAAATAAATCCAAAACCTCTTCAATATCAGTCCTCCTCAAGATCCCCTTCAGCCATTCTTGGTCCCATTTACCTAGATTAAAAACATGCAAAGAATTCTTATGGGCAGCCATGAAAGCTCCACTTGAAGCTTCCAATCATTGAGAGCAATCTTGGGATCAAGCATGGGATCCCTCACCATTAGAGCAAGCACTAAACTCTTGAAGATTATATCCATTGGAGTGTTTCCTTGCGCTGACTTAATGGAGAAGTTGGATCATTACGGCCTGGTGCTTGATCTATCTACTTCAAACACTCAAGATTTATGTTAATTAAACCTTAACCTCTCATTTTTATCCACTTGCTAATCTTATTCCTTTTTTTGGAGAGATTAAGGATGCATATTGGCTTATTAGTAGAGTCATTCATTAAATGCATGCTACCCACATTGAATCAATAGCTCACTTGCTTCCTATCTGCATTCCAATGCATCATGTTAACTCTTCCCAATTGGTTATTGTTGACCCTAACACTTATCTTATCATGTGTGTGGTGAATTGATCCCAAGAGGATAATAAGCCATTATAAGAGGGTAAGTGACAACTATTAGTGAGTCATTGGACTACCAAGATAAGACCCACTAAAGCTCTTGTTCAATTCTTGCATCTCATGTAAAGGCCCAATGTTTATTTTCGAGTGCATCTCATGTTGGTTGAATAATTAAAAATGTGCCATGTATACTTTAGCTTAGAAAAAAGGTCAATGCCAAGCAAGGTGGTAAGCCAAAAGAGAGGTGACACTCCCTTACCACTTAAGACCATGAAGGGGTATACAACTTGGCCTACGAGGAACTTTACCCACCTCTCGGTGATCCTAGGCCCGATAATTGTGTGCAAGTGTAGGTACACTCTATGATCACCCCATTCCTGATGAGAAACCCCCTGATATGAGGCACTTTAGGGATGAAATGGAAATTGACATGTATGCAATCAATGCAAGATTTATGGCACTGAGGCTTTCTTATGTAGTGATGGTAGAGCAAACTAATGCTTAAAAGTACTTGGAATCATGTTCAATATGTGAAGATGAGGCTTATTATGATGCTTAGGCTCCCCATGAGCCACTCATGCAATGTATGTTTGAACTAAGGTAGGTAGCGTTTTAGTTGCAAGCATTTAGAGACAATCACAAGCTATAATAAATTTTATATTGCATTTGGGAGTGAACCCTATATTGCACCTTGAAGAGGCATCATCCCCATCGATTTGAATCAAAATCCCCCCAAAAAGATATTGCCATTTTTGTGCACTGAGATCACTATGGATAGGATGCAAACTACTCTAGGATAGACACAAAGATTCAATTACACAACTCTCTTATCATTTTCTATCACAAACTTTCACAGATCATCTCAAAGAGGGATTCATACCCTTTGATTTGAATTCAAAATCTCCTCAATCTGAGTTTCCTACTAGAAGTTACACCTATTTTACTAATGGTGGGTCATGTGGACTACACTCAAATGGCATGATAGAAAGGTAAAGGCAAGGCCCATGAGGAGGTTGAGATGGAGATTAGGGATTCCATGCCTCAATGAATGAGGAACCTATCTTGGCACAAGATTATAATGGAAAGATGCAAGAGAAAGTGCATGATATGGACTCTTATAGTATGCTCAATCACACCAATTATCAGCATGAGATCTACCACATGGAAAGGCACAATGACATGGTTGCCAATAATTGTCAGATGCTCTCAAAAATATATCTTGTGATTAAAAAATGACCATTTCCAACACTTGGACTCAGCAAACCTTGGCACACATCACCATTCTTATATCCCAATTAGCCATGACCTTGGCACAAGATAAGGCAAACAAGTCCAATTAGTGTGAATCACAATGGCCTCTACCATGGGACTTATTTCATGGCTCTGAAGGTGTTCATGGAGTTAAGAGTATTCCCAGTTCTTCCACGTTTGAGATTGGTGAGCCTTCCCTCAGCCAAATAAGCCCCTCTTGAGCCCTCCCATCATCCATGTAGCCAATCCCCCTCTGAGATTCCTACCCTACATTGGCAAAAACTCACCCATTCTCCCTAGGAGCCCCAACACGACTTATCCAACTAAGCCCCATCCACAACATGGTATTGAGGGCCAGTATGGCAACAATGGTCAGCATGGTGTTCATGGATAGTAAGGCCCTCGTGTGCTCCATGACAAGATCATTCTTACCAAGTACAATGGTGGGCAATCACCATCCCTATCGGACTTGGAAGGATGGATCTCCAAATTGGAGTCATACTTCAATATTTACCCATTCACTGATGATTAGATATTTCTATTTTCCTTTCTCCATCTAGAAGGATTTTCCCACACGGTTGCACTAAATTAGCCATGAGAATCATGAGCTCATTGATTGGGAAGGCTTTAGGATGCATATGGTTTAAGCCTTTGTATCCCTAGTGAAATAAGAGTGATTGGCAAGGCAATGGTATCATCTTGGCCAACGTAGTCTCATAGTGCAAGAGTATACCAATCAATTCATGAATTTGACCATGTATGTTGAAAGTGTTAGTGATTATGCAAAATTGCACAAGTATATCTATTGGTTATAGTCTAGCTTGTCAGATGATGTAATGGCTCAAAAGACTTCTACCTTACTCAATGCAATTGAATTGGCTAAATGATATGCTTGCAAGTAGGTAGCTCAATCAACACTACAACAAAAAGGCCTCATAAACGCACATTTAAACGCGATTTTTGAATATAGAGAAATTCTTACCGGCGCATCTATCCGCCCGTCTATTTGCGCGTCTACCATTTCGCGTCTATAATCGCATGTATCAACGAATTTACATGCACAAATAGATGCGCAATAGACGCACATATACACGCGCATATAAACACGCTGGTAGACGTGCTCTTACAAGCACTGGTAGATGCGAACAGAAAACAAAAAATGTCCTTAAAAAAAAAAGATATTTAATTTCTTTTTTAAAATTGAATTATGAAGCGCGTGTATAAGCGCGTGTAGTCTGCACTATAGACGCGCGTATAAACGCAGATTATCTGCAATTTAGACACGTGGATAGACGCGCAAAATAGAACTGGAAAAAAAAAACCAGAGAGCATTTGGGAAAAAGACAATGTATCTCTGGTTTTTTTTTTCACCCTCCCATACATCAGATTATGCATTTGGGAAAAAGACAATGTATCTTACGGGCACGAGAATTGAAAATAAAAGTCCATGTATTCATTATATATCAAAAGCATTTACAAGGGAAGTTTAAGTGCTTGCGATCTAAAGCGTGGCCGCAAGCAGTAGGCTCAAAGAGATATCATACATATACAAGAAAAGAAGGCCTCATGAGGAGGTATGGTGCTCCTCTACGAATCTGAAGAGGAAACATCTTCGCTAGTACCACCATGGCTACTAGCGTCGCTATCCCTCTCCTCGCTATGCTCCACATCTGGGTTCGCCTACACATACAAAAGATCAGGGTTGCTTACATAGACAAGGTAGAGAAAAAGTTATAATTAGCTATACTTTTAATAGGAAAGTAAGAAAAACATACCTCCTCTGGCTGTCGAATCCTCATGGCCCGGTTGTATTGGTCCTCAGTGATGAGACCCTCCTCATAGAAGTGAAGCCATGTTGCTGCGCGGTTATGGCCTCGATGGTAACCTACCTCTCTAGGAGTAGGTGTCCTACCAACGATGGTAGTCTGCAAAACATTTAGATATATACAAACAATTATGAGTCACAATATATTAGAATAAAATATATAAAGAATTGAAAGAAATATAAATTAAAGAAAACTAAAAATCAAAATATACTTATAAACTCTGCCTCCCACGACTCTCTGCCGCCCGATCCATAATGCAACGATCCCATTGTTTCCTTTTGGATCCGTCGCACCTCTCCGTGCTGGCGACTCTTCACTTTCTCTGCTGCTTTCTTCTTGGCTTTCTTCCACTCTATGCGGTGGCACATAGTTGGTTGGCTATAGGCTCCACGCCCCTCCTCCAGCCTCCGCAGTGAGTCCCTGGTCCGTGTCATGAGGTGGGATCTTTTGTTGTGAAGCATATCCCTCACTTTTGTACGTCCCCAATCATCCGAGAATCGTTGACCCTCAGGATTTGGGTACCTCCTATGGACTGCCCTCAACACCTCCTGCCACAAGTCGCTTTTCTGATTTTTGAAGGCAATGAAACAATCTTTATACGTCGCATGCACGACGCTCCTCATGTACGCCATTACATCCCTTCCCTCATCATCATGAAAGATTCCACCAGCATCTGTAACTCTATAGTACTAGTGTACAACCTCCTCTACGTGATCTACTGGTGAAGGTGATCGCTCGCCACCTCCTAGGTAACCCCCACACAAGCCTCGTCCTCCCCCTCGACTCTCCCTCCTTCCTCTCTGTCGACTACCCTCTGCCTCGCTGGACGCACGAGCTTCTGTAGATGCACGTGCTTCTGCAGATGCTTGTGCTTCAGCCGATGCACGTGGAGTACCTGCATATGGAGTACTTGCATGTGGAGTCTGGGAAGTAGTGCCAGGCAAAGACGTCAGAGGCGTCCCAGACATGACATTGAACACCTCGTCCGTTGTGGGAGAGCGGCCAAGGTGTCTGGTCATCTCTCCCATGAAGTCTTCCCTACTAGGAAAACCTTCAAAAAATGCATTGACCCCCCTGCCAAAGGAGGCCAATGTATCATTCATGTGATCCACATCCGGGTCATTGCTAGATGAACCAGGATACGACATTTGCAAAAAAAACACAGGAAAAAGACAAATTTATTTGCATACAAAAAATCATATATTACCTACATTTTCAAAGAGCTTTCTT
Organism: Lygodium microphyllum; assembly: GCF_053477565.2. Lineage (NCBI taxonomy): Eukaryota > Viridiplantae > Streptophyta > Polypodiopsida > Schizaeales > Lygodiaceae > Lygodium > Lygodium microphyllum. The sequence continues at coordinate 43,385,059 of NC_141157.1, read as the reverse complement.
TAGACATTGAGCATAAAACTTAAGTGCTAATGCTTCTCATAAACAAGAAAACTGATAAACACAAACATGGGATTGGTCACATTTATCATTGCAAAAATATATTGTTTACTATCAGAATTGGGAGACCTGGCGCGTGTATCCCCGCGTCTAAATTGCAGGTTAGACGCGCCCTCAGACGCACTCCAGAGTGAACCTTCTGTCCAGCGCATCTATCTGCGCATCTAAGATGCAGCGCAGACGCATTGTCAGATGCACATTCCAGGTCAATGCACGTGTATAATCGCTTGTAGTCTACAGGTCAACCTTTTGTGCAACGCGTGTATCATTGCGTGTATACTGCAGAGCACACGCGCCAGCACACGCGCACTAAGATGCGCCCTCAGATGCTATGAGAGGAAACATTTTTCGCGTTTATATCTACGTCTACACTGAGATGTAGACACGCTATCAGACGCGCTCGGTCGGCTGATTTTAGGCCGACGACCGCCATTGATGATTTACAAAATGCAATACATAATGGAATCACAAATCCTAAATACACAGACAGAGCAGAGAGAGGAAGAGAGAAACAAAGAGAGAGAGAGAGAGAGAGAGAGAGAGAGAGAGAGAGAGAGAGAGAGAGAGAGAGACACCTTGGGTGTTAGGTGTGGTGGGTGGTGGCGCTTCTTCCTCTCCTTGGTAAGTTACCCTCCCTTGATGCTTGCTTGCTTGCTTGTTGCTTCTTCTTGTTCTCCTCTCTCTTGTTCTCTCTTTCTTCCTCTCCTTAGCTTTCCTTTTTCCCTTCTTGTGTGTTTGAAATGAAAGAAGAGGTGAGTCATGAGGAGGTGAGGCATGAAGAGACTAGGTGAGGCATGAAGAGACTGCATGTCGGCTAAACTCAAGCTTTAGAACCACAAAAAATGCAAGAAAGGAAAGGCACAGTTTGAAAAGAAATGATTTAAGTATGGTTTGAATTTTGACGTGTGCGTCTATTTTTGCATGTATATGCACGTCTATTGTTCAGATAGACGCGAACATAGACGTGGAAATAGACGCCAATATAGACGCATAGGTAAACGCGGATATAGATGCACATTTAGGCTTTGTCATAATTTTTTGTTTTTAAGATAAGTTTTGATAGTGAATTCTTATCATAATTTTTAATGTATTTATGATAACTTTTGTGTATTTAAAATTGAGATCTTATGTAAACATATGAATGACAAATATTTTGATGTTGTTATGAATTAGGTTTAATCATGTCAACGTCGTCATCACCTAGTGCGGTGCAAGCTGATGAGTCAATGAGCACATCCTCAAGTGAGGATGAAACATTGTGTCTTCATAATCGAGATACATGGCTATGACGAAAAATTAAATGCATGTGTGATCGTTGTCGAGGGTGTATTTTTCGAGCACGTCGAATTGCAATGTCACACCTCAGCTTGTATGGAGAATGGGACTGAGAAAAAACACCGGTATTCATTGTTTATTTTTACCACTAAGATTGCATGTCTATGTTACGGGAATTATATATCAACGTACATGAAACTCCCTTTTGTGGTTGAGCAGAATGCGGTGCCACATCCTCAGATGCTCCCTCCCGGGCATCGAGAGGCTGCAAAACATCGACGCGAGGAGGCAGAGTCTTCAAGAAGAGTAGAGACTGACGACCATGATAGTAGCCCTCATGAAATGCCCCATCAAGTCGTAGAGGATGAGATTTTGGACAACATGGTACACCATCTATTTTCGCAACCGGTTCAGGGAGAAGGTCACTCTACGAAGCCAGATGATCCACTATATGTAGCATCATCTACTCCGTTGTATGAAGGTTGTACGTACTTCGTTCTTCGTGCGTCCCTCGAGATACTTAACTTGCAAACAATTTATGGATGGAGTAATGTCAGTTTGGATGCGTTATTGAAGTAGATATATTGTCCCTTCTGATTCCTGGAAGTGCATTTCTCTTGATTGACTTTAAAGTATTTAGCATGATGAATTGTTTACATAATATATTGTTTGTTTGTTAGGTTCTCTATATTTTTTCGTCTTCCGTATTGGACTGAACTCAAGATCAATCACCTATTGGACCCCATACACATATTCAAAAATGTTGTATCTACATTATGGGATCACTTGATAGGGGCTCGTGATTCAGTTAATGTAAGGGAGGATTTATGTAACATTGGTCGCATGAGACGAGCCTGGCCACGTATTGGACCCAGAGGAAAGATTGAGCTACCCCATGCACCTTGGATGTTGTCAAAGAACGAGGAAAAAATAGTGAAGGAACAAATATATAGCTTTCGAACACCCACAGGATGTATGAGATGTCTCAAGGGAGCTTCATAAAGAAAAAGAAAAGAGGTGTGGAGCAACTATCTCGTTTGAAGTCCCACGATTGGCACAAAATGATTCAAGTAAGGGTATCTCTAACCATGAATATAGTAATTAGTGGAGTAACTATGTGTAAACTTTGGGGTATGATGACTTTTTCCTCAACTAATCATTTGATCTATGAATATTGTTTACATTCAGTTCGTACTTCCTACTTATAGCATATCCCATTGTGTATCCAAAGATGTACGTGATATCATTTACAAGATGGGAGAGCTTGTGAGGTGTGTATACATTGTATTTTTTCATTATATATCTTTGAATTTCCACACAAAAATAAACAAGCACATCATACATCTTGACAGATACGTGAGCTCGAAGGAAATTGATCCAAACACATTGCAAGATGCTCGAGTATTATCTGTTGAGGTGGTTTGTTTAGTGGAGGAAATTTTTCCTCGATCCATTTTAACTATTCAATTACATTTACTCGTACATTTGATTGATGAGATCGCACTTTGTGGGGCAGTTCATGAAGGTGGATGTTTTTTCTTGAGCGCTTCATGAAAACCTTGAAAGATTTTGTGAGGCAAAAAGCACGGCCTAAGGGAAGCATGGCTGAGGGTTGGTTAGTGCAATCATCCCTTGTTTATATCGCTGAATATCTTACTGAAGTGGATCCCTCTCAACCACGACTATGGAAAGATGATGAAGACTTGAGGATGACCTCCATAGTACCTCAAGGAAAAGGAATGAGTAAAGTGCTAACAAAAGAAGAACTTCGTAAGTTAAATAGTTTTTGTGTGCTCAATAGTAATATAATGAGCAAATGGGTGACACTATATAATGAAGCAAGGGCAAGAAGAAAAAGCGAAAGACAAGAATTTTGCATTAGATATGGACGTAATGTCTCATTTCCAGATCATCTAAATGCGCTCCCACGTCATATTGATATAGATTGGTTACATGAGAAAATGGAGAGAATGGAAAAAGAGGAGGAAATTAATATATCTCAAGAAGAGTGGGAATACGCACGAGGTTGCTTATCAAAGGTGAGACATACTATCAATTAATTTGTTTCTATAAGTTTTATTTTATATAAATAATTGACATGTTTGATCTTTTATCTTTTACTACTAGTGCACATTATTCAATGCACTTTGGTGTGAGGGTAAACATCTTCGAACTCAATGTATAGATGAAAAGAGAAATACCCAAGATTGTGGTGTCCTTGCTCACTTCGAGGATGCCAATGGTACCATGGAAGGTTATTGTGGCTTGATCCAATATATTCTGAAGCTTGACTTCAGACGATTCTTTATATATGTACTGGATGTGAAGTGGTTTAAAGAAGTGGTAACAAATGGTGAGCATTGCACAATCAGATGTCATCCAAGTGGTTTTGTAATCATTGACTCTACAAAATTTCACCAAAACAAGAATGACACATTAGTACTACCTCAACAATGCGAGCAGGTATATATGCAAAGGCTACTAATTGTAAGGTTTCTGTCGCTTGCCGCTAATTACTATATCGGGCTTGTCAACTGGAGGAACTACCATTCATTAGAGAGCAATGAAACATTAGAGAGCAATGAAAAAGTAATTATTAACTCTATTTTTTTAATTCAATGATTCAATGTGTATTCTTCAATCTATGGTTTTTATCATGCGCACACGTGCATGCTCAAGAATCAATTTCAGGTGGTTAAATAATTATTAACTTTGGTTTTTTAATTATGTGAATTGCTAATTTTAGGTGGTTAAATAATTGTGTGTCTGCTGGCGCGTCTATATTAGCGTCTATTTTTGCGGATATATAGACGCAAAATTCATGTCTATTTACACGCACATTTACACGCACTTATAGACGCTGTGATAGACGCGCCCGACTTTGCGCGTCTAACATGTGCGTCTATGCCTCGTTTTTGTTGTAGTGCAAGCCCTCTAGGAGGGATAAAATACCAACATACCTACCATTTAATGCTTCCAAATTGTAGTTAAACTATTAGGCAACAAACAGTACACAATCGGCCAAAAATGCACCAAGACCCACTTCAATCCAAGGCAATCAAGTGGACCTCTTTCAAGGGTGTCAAGAGAAATGTTTATGCTTCCAATGTGGGAAAGAGTACATTATGGATCATGCATCTAAATGTGCTTACAAACAGCCTAAAATCATTAGCATACTTATCTTGAAGGATGTGACAATAGATGAGGATGACCCTAAGGATTACTTCTACGATACTATAGATGTATTGGATCATGGTTATTCTTTTGACTTGAGAAGCAGTGAGGAGGCTCACACTTGTGTGGATGATTGCTACCCTCTTGATGCCCTCCATGCACATTATCCATTTGATCCAAGACAATAGTATGGCTTGAAAAATCTCTACTTAGCTCAACATCTCCTTAGCACAATACCCCCACCTCAAGAAGCCTCAATGGCTTGAAGATTGCCTGCCTTATTTTGGCCCTTGACTGCATGCAAACAACACTCTATTTTAGAACATTTTTGTACCTACATTAATAATAGCCAATTATTCGATAAATAGACTAAAAGTACTTGTCATAAGCTCCATTTTTACATGCAGCATGCCCCATTTGGAGTAGCCCATCAAAAGTTATAATAGATTTATCTCAACAAGCTTGTGGTGGAAAGCATGCTATCCACAGTCTTCATGCCCTCAGTTAAAATGAATTGGTGGCACTATTCCCTTGCAAACATGGCCATGGTATGCATGTCAACATACCTTGCCCCCTACCCCGATTCTCCTTGGCTATGCACCCTTCCTTTCTCCAGTCTTTGCATTCTAATGCTAATTAGAGTAGTACTTTGTAGCCCCATTGACTAGCCACTCTGGCATGTTCTCTTGTTGTCTTTTGTTTTATAGGGCCAAAACTTTCCGGTTCAAGATGGAATGTAACGAGCAAGGTGCATGGAAACTAGGGATTAGATAGCCAACTACACTAACTAAGGTATAAAAGGTATAAGAGACCTAGTTTAGGGCATCCAAAAATAATCAAGAACTCACTCTTCACCTTCTCCTTTAGCTTCCATGGTTTCCTTCCTCTTTCTTCCCTCTGTGCTCTCTTTCTCCCTCCTCTTCTAGTCTTTTTCTATCTTGGTCTCTCTCTCTCTCTCTCATTATCCTCTCTCCTCTTAGCCTCATTCATTACAACCACATACTACACTCAATGAAGGTCATTCTTTAATGCATGTGCTATACTATCATGTTGGCTTGTGCCATGAAAGATTGAAGAATAAAGTGGTTTATCACCTTCTTACATCTTTGAACATGTTGATGCAATGTACTGATTCATACAAAAGATTCATTTATTCAAATGTTGATTGATGCATTGCACAAACTTCATCTGCAAGATCGAGTTGGTACATCAATTTTATAAGTGTGTGCACAGAATCACTTTCTATATAACACCAACATTGTTTATGTCCATAAACATATACACAACATCCATCCATGTCAACTTCATGCACTACATAAAGTGTATCAAGTGAGTATCAAACTTCAATGAGTTATATGGCAACTTGATGTAGTTCACCAAGTTGGTGCAAAAACTTGTATTTCTTGAAAGGGAACTTGATGTTGAACATCAAGTTAGTATGAAAAATATACAATATTCTACCATACAACCAATCAAGCTAATGTTAAAACTTGTATGACTTACAAAGCATCTTGATGCACTGCATCAAGTTAGTATGGAAAACACACACAATTCTGTGTAGCTTGATGTAGTGCATTAAGTTGATGCAAAAACTTGTATGATTTATGATGCAACTTGATGTGCTACATCAAGTTGATATGAAAAATATACAATATTCCATCTAGCTTGACATAATGCATCAAGTTGGTGCAAAAACTATTATGATTTACATGGCAACTTGATGCACTCATCAAATTAATATGAAGCTTGATGTAGTGCATCAATTGGTGCAAGAACAAGTATAATCTCTTAGGCAACTTGATGCGCTATGCAACAAATTGATACAAAATGCATATAGTGATCTATCTAGCTTGATACAGTGCATCAAGTTGATGTAAAATCTTCTATGATTTACAAGGAAACTTGATGCATTACATCAAGCTAATAAAACAACTTTGTAACAACAAGTTAGTGACGCTTAATGTAAACATTATAGAACAAGTTGATGCATTACATCAAGTTAGTAACAAAAGTGTAAATATTTTTGCACATCTTGATGTGATGCTACTAAAAAAAGACACATAAGTTTAAAGGGAAGTTGATGTAATGCATAACATGAAAATGATAAGCACCGGGTTTTTATGAGACTTGATATTCTAGAGTTTAAATATACAAAAAGCACATTAAACATTGATGTATTAAATCAATCTTATTGTAAAATTATGAAAAATTTAAGAGAACTTTTGGGAAAACTACAGAAATTTAGGCTTTAAAGAAAAGGTCCCGAAAAGAGAAAGCCACATAGATCTAAACATAGTTGCAAACCTTTTGAGTAAGTTGCATGTTTCTCATGAGAATATTAAGGCAAAAAAATGGTTAGTTTTGAAAGAAAGGCCTAACTTTAACATAATTTTTTTCTAAAGACAATTGGAATTTAGACTCTTTGTGAATATTTCAAGGTTTCCAACATTGTTTAACATTTTTAGACAAAGTTTGCATTTATAAGAGAGCAATTTCATCTCACTAAGAACAATCTTTGAAATTTGTCAAATTAGTTATAATATATTATTTAATAAGAGGAAGATTGTTCGAACATGATGCTTTTTCAATTGGAAAGATAGTTTTCTAAGATTGTGATAAAAACCCCCAAAAATGTGAAATTCATTTTGGTTAAATATCCTTAAAACATTGCATCATAATTAAATATAGTTCAAATACAATTTGAGAGAATTGTCTACCCATTAGGTAGTCCACTTCAAGTTCAATTTTAATGTAGTTATTGGCATAAGGATTTTAGAGCAAAAGATCAGGTGAATGCCATATGTTGCTCACATACCCCTAAAATATCTTAACTTAAGGCACCTTTAAAATAAGGGTATCATCTTTGCTAATAGATAAGTATTTCATGTCCTTACTTTGCTAAACTATTCCCAACTAGTTTCCATCTAAGATGAAGTAGGCCTTATCAAATAAATGGGGCATTGCATTGTTTGGAAAGTTTAATTTCCAAATATCTATACGTTTTATCATTCTATATCATGGCCTCAAGAGTATCCAACATCATTCAGTGAGGTTTGTTTGTTTGTCGTGGGGTTTGTTTGTTTGTCAGTTTGGGGAGGGGAAGAGTGGCCACCACCAGTGGGGGGAGAAGCAATCCATTAGCACTAATCTTAGTTAATGTTGGTAGGAGCAATTACACTATACTAATTATATTGAATCTTTAACTTGGCCACATTGATTGGTGATGACAATGTCAACCAACAAGTCTGTGAGGCGCAAAGGATACAATGCCATTAGTATGAGGCAAAGGGGATCCATATTACACAATCATAGCTTGCATAATCAAAAGCTATGACACGAGTGAGAAGCCGAAAGCACCAACAAGTTACAAAGCCTCACTTTAAAGCTATGACTCGAGCTATCCATGATAGCAAAGAGCGCTTCATCTTGACTGGAGCAAGTGTCTTTGGTGTCGTAATTGTCATAAAATCCGATACATTGCATTGGATTTTTGAAAAACATGTATTTTTTCTCATCATTTCGATGCACTGCATCAAACCCCTTTTTAAAAACACAAAAAAAATGGACCTTTTAGAATTCAATCCAATGCATTGCATAGTGGAAACCATAAACAAATGCCTGAAGTCATTGTAATTAACCATTTCATCTAGATGATAGTATGTTTAAAATATATGTGCAGCATCAAGATTTAAACTAGATTATGCACATGATGTAGTTGATAGTCTATCATAATTAAGATATTGATCTACATTATGCACTGTATGTGCTAGACATCGCAGTTCTCAAGCTAGGGAATACATTTTCCTAGCATGGTGAAAGAGAGTATAATTTTTTTTTCTTATTATACTTTTTCTTTTCTTGTCAAATTGGCCAAAACTATATAAGATGCATCCTTAAGATGGAATGTAGATATATTGTAAGGTGATTATCCTTTTATCATGCCCCGCACATATACAACTGACTGCAAAATTTATTTTCTCATGCATTAACCAAGCTTTTCCTAGTGTATCCTTTGAGTCAGGTGACACCTTTTGAATCATGTTAACTTTTTTAAATTTCATAAGCTCAATTTACAATTCACCATAAAAGTTCAATTCACACATACATACCAATATTTTCCCAACTTGTCCTTTGGGTCATGTACTTTTGGAATCATCTGACTTCTGTTCCTAAAATTCACAAGTTAAATTTACATTGAGTTGCAAAAAATGCATCCATTACAAAAAGTATTACCTAAGTTTTGAATGTAGTTACACCATTGCTATTATACTAAGTGGCAATCCTTATCATGATGATGGTTCATATATCCAAAATTTAGCACATCCTCTTTATGGTATGAAATACTCTAAGTAAAATTGTACTAAGAAGCTAGCATGGCTCATTTGATATTTTGTCTTGCTTTTTACAATATGATTTTTAACTACAATTTAGGTTTTTGGAATCATTTCTTGTATTTCAATGAGATGTGTAAGAACTTTCTAGGATAAAAGGTAAAATAATCACAATATTATTAAGTTTCTTGGTCTCATTAAAGCACTATGAGGATCAACTATAGACTTTGAACATGGATAAAATTTTCAATAAGAGAAAAGGCATGGTACCTTTGCTTTATATAATACTAATAGGTATGTATTTCCCTCTCAGAAAGATTCTTCATCCTTAAAAGTTAAGCATGATAATACGGAAAAAAAAAGTTCCATAATTCCAAAAGGGCACATGAAATGGGAAAGGAAGACATAAAGTCCCACTCCGAGTATTCATGATGAAACATAACAATTATTATTCTTCATGTGGTGAACACTATGGAGCTAATGACTTCAACTAGAATAATGCAAAAGAGAATAATATTTTTAACAATATTCAGTGAAAATTTATAAGAGTTACATTGTTAATGATTTTCTGTCATTACACTCCTTCAATATGAGCATTCTTCCCTTACCGAACATTTAAATTTTAGAAATCTAGTTATTAACTTCTAAGATAGTGCAAAATTGGATGGGACTTTACTAATATTTTTAGATACTAGAATAAAGGATTTCGAATAAATTCCAAGTGAAAATTCATTGTGTAGTGAAATTGGATTTTCAAAAGGACATGAAAATTGGTCAAAGCAGTACTTAGCAATACTATCTAGAGCTCTTGAAAATGTTAACAATTTTTATTTAATTACAATTATCTTTTAAAAATACATATTATATATAGCAAGGTATTTTTCGTGAAATTTTAGCATGATAGTTTTTTTTAAAAGATGGTTTTGACTAGGAGTACTAAAAGTTATCATTTTCTTGCAAAAATGGTCCCAATGGTAGACATAGGAATATACACTTTTTAGCTTTTCTTTTACCCTTTCTATTTTTTTTCAACTACTACCTTGTGTTGATCACATGTTTCTAAAACATTTTCTTCTTAATATTTCTTTTAAAGGAGAAATATATTTTTTTATAAAGGGACCAAGTGCCATAAAAGTGGCTTTTTTGCTACAAGAAGTGTTAAAGCTTGACTCAAGATTCTTAATTTCCACTAGCCAAAGAAGCTATAGAGGAAGCCTTTTATCAAGACTTGAGAGCTTAATGAAGAGAAGCCATGGCTACCCTATTGTCTTTTAGGATTTCATAGAATGAAAAAAAGTAAAGAAGAGTAGGAGTAGAGCTCAAGATTCATGAAATGATTTGCTAAGATGTAGTAAATGAGTCAAAGAATGAAGTTACTAATGATGACTATGTCATTACTGATTAGTAAACCCTTGTAGATCAAAAGCACCAAAAAATATGAGGCTACTCCTATGGCCTTCAAGTTAGTTAAGGTACTACATAATGGTGGTTGGTAATCTCCAAATGATCCCCAATAGGTCATTCTATTCTCTATTCTTGATAGAAAATGAAGATCGAGAAGAAAGATAGAGATTTCTTATTATAGGTTCCATCAAGGCTTGAAGAATGAAGAAGAAGAAGCGCTCTTGAAAAAGTAACTAGAGCATAAACCTTCTCTAATTTTCGGAGACATTCTTTTACTAAAATACCTCTAAAAAAAGAATGATGAGCTACCATTCTCATCATTACATTTACTAAAATGGATTCAAAATCTTCATTGAAGTTAACCCCAAAAATACTTAAAGGAACTCATTACATGATTGCCTTACTTATGGAGGCTTTCCTCTTTGGGCAATTAGCACACGTGATTGACACCACATTCAAGGCATAATTTGTTACTTATGGAGGCTTTCCTCTTTGGGCAATTAGCACACGTGATTGACACCACATTCAAGGCATAATTTGTTACTTATGGAGGCTTTCCTCTTTGGGCAATTAGCACACGTGATTGACACCACATTCAAGGCATAATTTGTTAGCTTTGTTGAGTTTATTGCTTTGATCATGCTTTTTTGGGAGTCTTGACTCTATGTGCTCAAGGCACATGATATTTCTTCTCATGGTTACATCATGCTTTTTTGGGAGTCTTGACTCTCTCCTTAGGGCACATGATATTTCTTCTCATGGTTACATCATAGATCATCCTTGACCTCATCCTAGAAATCTCACTAGAACTAGTATGTAGTCCATCAAAACTATTTTGAAGATCAACCTTATCTCGAAATAGAAACAATGCACCTGCCTCAATCATTGGAGACCTATCTCCTTGCTGAACATGGTATAGAAGCTCCTAGCAAAAGCCATGTCTAATAAATTGATGCCCCTATTTAGCAAATATATCAACAAGCACTAGTATGGATTTATCAAGGGCAAGAATCCTGCCAATAATGTCATGAATGCAATTCTTACACTTAATTGAGCCAAAGCACCCAAGCAAGAGGTGGTTTTCATGCATCTAGACATTATCAAATCAAAATTTTTGTTTTAAAATGAATCCAACATTCAAGCATAAATATTGCAACAAATGACAAAACTTAACAACTACTTTTTCAAATATAATAAAACCCAATCATGTAAATCAAATATCAATTGAATACCTATGCAAAGCCTCACCTGGCAGAAGCCGTCCGCCTCGCAGTAGATAATATGATCAATGTAAGATCTGGTAGAATCACTGGATCAAAGGAAGCTATCGAAGAATTCGAAGGAGGGGAAAGCGCACCTGGTCACTGCACTAATAGCAATGCTGGGCGCGCACTAATTAGGCATGATTATAATCATAGCAATAATGCCCACCATGTCGCCGTAGCAGACCTGGGGTGCTCCTATGGCGAGAATGCCCTCGCCTATGCTAAGTTTATTGTGCATGCCTTGAGTCAGGGCTTCTCAGGGTTAACTGATAATCATAATCATACTGACCGTAATACTGTATCCGATCACCAGCCTGATCTTTATCCGGCCGCCATGATTAAGGACGTTCCTGATCATCGCAACAATCTATTAAATACTGAGGGTCGTGCCATGATGGAGATCCAGTACTTCTTCTCGGACCTTCCGTCTAACGACTTCAACCATCTGTTTCGATGTCTGGCTGCCGCCCCCAATCGTGATATCCTCTCCTGCGCATCATCAAGCACCGATGATCAGTCTCTTATCACCAGAGTGTATGCAGCGGGGGTGCCGGGCTCCTTCTACGACCGCCTCTTCCCATCAAGAAGCCTCAACTTCGTTAGCTGTGCATTCGCTCTGCACTGGCTGTCTCAGGTGGGCTGCATTCTTTTGGTCTGCTAGCCACAGTCGCATTACTGCGGGTAAGCGCATAGGCAAACGAGGGAAAGTATAGAACAGTAAGTCTTTTAGATCCGTACATATGACCGCATAGGGGTCATCGAGAGGAATTGAACAAGCCTAACATTGAATTTTTCATTTCCATGCAAGCCTAACATTGAATTTTACGTAATTTGAGAGATATGGTTTTGGGGGGGGGGGGGGGGAGAGAAGAGGAGGGATGGGGTCTGTCAAGGTCGTGATATACATGTAAAGTTGTGAGCTACTAATGTGACACTTTTTAACAAATCAATGAGTTACACCTAAGCAAGACTCTAGCCATATTCCCTTTTTTGGTTACAATACTAGCCCCCCAAGTGTTTGCTTTCTCCACCCATTTCACAATTAGTCCCCCTCACCCTAAAGAAGCTTTCTCGTCCTACTTTATCCTTTTGAATTTCAAGGCTTACATTAATTGATGGAGTCGTTTTTTACCTTGTACTATTCATCACTTTGCCTTGTCACAACATGTTCTTTTCTTCTATGTTCAACATATTTGCGAATCAAACGATAGATTGAGTTGGTTTAAATGATTGCCACATTTTAAATTTCTACAAGCATGTATAAATGTCTAACAAAACTCATTAACTTGTCTCAAGGTAAGAGTGTTTGAAGATGTTCATTGTTGCTTGAAACATTAGGCAACCCTTCAATGTTAGTCCTTAATGCTACACGTCTGATTATTAAAGTTCAATATCTTCTTTGATAAAAGCCTCCTTAAATGTTCGAATGGCTCAAACTTCAAACTTTAAGGACAGAAGAGTTTTCTCACCACAATTTCTCATCCTCCATATTTTATTTATAAAACATAAAACTAGTTGGAATAGGTATTGTGGTGATATATCATCTAGTTTCTATTCTTCCTCCACTTTTTGTTTAAAAAGCATGAAACAAGTCGTACATGTATGATATGTGATAGAGAATCTAATTTATATTCCCCATCCTTTCTTTTTTAACAAAAATTAACTTGCATTCTCTACTCTATATATGATCATATTAGGTACCACCTGATGTGTTGGACAAGTCATCCCCTTCATGGAATGGAGGTCATGTTTGGGTTTGGGGTAATGACCAAAGACCACAAGTTTCTCAAGCTTTTGCAAGACAATCGAAGGCCGATTTGATTCGATTTTTCAAGTGTAGAGTTGATGAGATGGCTACAAATGCTATTATGTTCGTTCTCACACTTGCTCGTGATGAAGGTCATGATTATCTCAACCTTTCCGATTACATGGGGTGTGCCTTTGTGGAGGATACATGGAATGAGATGGTGAATTAGGTGCATTTTTCTTCCATTAAAATTTATTATTATTTTGTTTATGGCTTTTCCTAATGTTAAGCATTCTTTTGGAAGACTTTTCTCTTCAACAAAATCCTTAGAACCGCCTGCAACACTTTCTTCACAACTTGATCCAAACACGTTTTTAAGCTAACAACTTTATCATAGAGACAAAAGATAGAATACCAATTGAAACATCTCTTTAAATGAGATATATTTTAACTATGTCTCATAGTTCAACTAATGTTTTTCCTCTAGTAATGAATATCTTATCATTGATCCAACCACAAGCATATAACCTATTTCATCAACTTCTCCCAAGAATACTATGTTTGTTATTTCTTCACTTTCTTATGATGGTGACCAATTTGCTACTAATATCTTTCACTTTTATTACTCTACCCAGTCAATAATAGCACCAACTCATTTTTTCAAAGTGCAGGGCATAATAAGCTGTGAGGAAATGGACACCTTCAACATACCACAATATATGGTCAATCGCAAAGAGCTAGAGCTTGCATTAAAAGAGGTTCCAGAGCTAAAGATTCTAAAGGTAGAAGTTATGAAAGTTCTAGCAAATGTACGCAAGAATCATTTTTCGCATAAAGATCCACAAGGGTTTGGAAAGACTTGGACTAAGTTTGTCGAAAGTGTCATGAAGCCCATGATTCAAGCCCATATTGGCCTGAGGAGAACCACACTCTTCTTTGAAAAGTTAGAGAGAGTGACAATTGAAAAAGCTTGTCTTACTGACAAGAATTTTGCAATGAATTATTTGATTACAATATGTTAAAGATGTTAACATACTATAGTAAGGTGATGATCATCTCCAATTTTATTCTAGATAATGGTTAAAATATGCTTTGTTATGCATCCAAGCAACACTATTGTAAATATCTTGATTGAAAAATAATATTTTTGATCCATGGAGCCTACTTTTGTACCAAGATTTTTGCAAAGTCTTTATTGGGTGATCTAAGTTTTTGGATTGTTATCTCTGAATCATACAAATAGCTATACCAAAAGTCTCAAATTTTTTAAGTAATATTCTATGAGCTATAAATCTTTTTCTAGTAGGCTTAATGGTGTGCACATATGGTTTCTAAAATTTTACCATTTTCCTTATATCTCATTGTAATTGAGGATAGGTGGGGTAATCAAGTGCATAAAGAAATATATTTGTGGATTTGAATGTATGCTCAACCCTATACTAGTTGGCACACACTCACACGCGTGCACACACACACACACATCTAGCATAGGATGAAGAATTCTCACAAAGGATCATAGCTTTGGACCTATGAGATGTGTTAAAAGGTGACAGATTGTGACAAGTGGAGGCATTGAGCCATCCCAAAATGCTAAAAATAGAGGTCAACCATAAGAGGCAATGTCTAAGAGATCATTCTAATCTATATTAACTAGATGATCAATATGACATTCTAATGCCTTAGACTATAATGGAAAATTCGAATGCGTGACAAGATGAGGTTGAAGTAATTTGCACCCATCATCAAACATCTAGTGATAATCAATGTGTTTAACTCAGCAAACAAGATAGTCATTTATATTAATGTTTAAATACATATTTTATTATGTAAACCTTGAAACATAGGCAAGAAACAAAGGATTTTGATGCATTTAAGTATTTGATTAGGCATTTATACATGGTGTTCAAATACATGTTTCTTTTTGTGAACCTTGAAACGCAAACAAGAGGCAAAGGATGATCCTACCACATTTAAGAGAGCATTTAATGTGTAGAATGGTGATTAACATAGTATTACATATCACATTTTCTCAAAATGTAGCTCACATAAACAAAACATTGAACCTATATAGAAGAAACCCAATAAAAATTCACCAACAATCAATTCAAATACCAAGAGAAGTATATCTCAAAATCCTTCATGAGAAGTCAGTATCGATGCTATGAAAGCTCCTCCAACATACTTTCTTGCAGAGACATCTTACTCTCTCTCTCTCTCTACACACACACACACACACACACACACACACACACACACACACACACACACACACACACACACACACACACACACACACAAGAGGTTTATATGTTTGCAACTTCATGTTTGGACACTTTGTGAAAGAATGCTCCAGTTTGCATAATCAAAATTTTAGAATCTCAATCCAATTTAAGGTCATGTAAAAGGAGCATAAAATACCAAATCAAATTTTATGTAGAAACATCCAAAAAAAATCCCTTAGCATTGCATGGATCACATATTTCACTAAGTTTCTAATTTATGAGAAAAATGGAGGCTTATTAGTTAGGGTATCAATTGGGTAGATTCCCTCATCAACCCACAAGTCCACATGCTTTAATTTGATTTGCCAATAACTTTGTAGATCTTGAGGGTTAACCTTGGTACACTTTGTTCTTTTGAATAAAGGTTCATATTCAAGCTCTATCTCAATATGCAACTCACTTAAGAAAGTCCCTTGGTAGTAGAGACTACTCATTTTAATGTGGCATTGGTTAATGACACTAAAGTGAGACCATTTGGAGTCTTCAACGATTGACCGATCAAAATCACAAGTGTCTAGTTCTCAATTAACTTCATTGTCATAGGGAAAATGAACTAGATTACACAATCTAGTTGGATGTATGTTGAGTGTGTCAAGGTACTTTACATTAACATGCACTAATATTAATGAAAACAAGGGGTAGGCTAGTGAGGGATAGATAATGCACACAAATGTTATTAGAAGTAGGGAAATTGAGTATATGGACATCAATTAGAGATGTATAGATAGTCACATAAAGATATTAATGGAGATAAACTAAAAAGACACAGATAGATGCACAAAGAGATTGACACATAAACATGTTAATGAAAATAGTGTAGAGTCCATGGAGGTAAACTAGAGAGGCACCTATAAACACATAGAGATAGACATATAAAGATGTTAATGTAAATAATGTTAAGATATTAGTAATCGCACCTAGCTAAGCCTCTTTGTATAGAACATTGTGGGCTCAAGATGTAGAATCCCATGTGCATAGTGGTGGAAAGTACAACCTAGTCTATTCCTATAAAGCATTATACTTGCTCTCCTTTTTAATGCAATATCATGATGCTTTTCTCTTTCAAATAATGTCATTATCAATACACTACACAAGATTGTGTTTATGAGTCCAAGATTCCTTCTTAGAGCCTAATTCACTTGTGTAACAGTTGTCTACTCATTGTCTATGTCAACATGCATCCAACCTTCATCTTCTTGTGTCATATGATCTACCTCCCACATAAATCTTGTGTCATACAATCCATTGTAGCAACTACAATCATAAGAAAAACCAAACCTGCAGAAAAACCCTAACAGATAGACACCATAGCCATCTTACTTCAAGCTCAAAACCACTTCATTTTCTTACTACTGTAAACTCAACAAAGCTTTTGCCACTCTAATCTAACTGATAATTGAAGTTTCTATCAATAATTTCCCATCAAATCAACAAGGAGGGGAGAAATCCGAGCATCAAACTCTCAACATCAAGTGCTTGAAAGCATAGTATCTATTGATACTTATCAAGTGTTATTTGACACTACATTCCTTGTGTCTCTTGACACAATTAAATCTTCTACTACTCACATTTGAGAGTTTTTGGTGCTGATTTGTTGCTCCAACATGGGCAAAGACTCTCCAACGGTTTAGTTCAAAGGGATCAGGTTTGATACCTTGGCAAACCCACATCAAGCTCATCCTGATGAAGAAGGGTCTTTGGGCCATTACAAATGGAAAAGAGAAGAAGCCTCGATATGCAGACCTTACAACCACTTGCCAAAAGAATGATAACAAAGCACAGGCCATCATTAAGCTGAAATTGGATGATAGCTACATCCACTATGTGGATACCTGTGAAACCTCTCATGATACATGGAAGAAATTAGTAGATACTTTGTTTAGTACACAAGCAATGATGCCAAGAGGCATATTTCACAGTGGATTCCGTGAGGTTTTACGCTGGATTCCGTAAACTTGGTTGACCGGGGCTCATACACAAAGTGGATTCTTTGTGCGAGAAGTCGATGGGGACACCTATCCTTTTCGGGCGTTTCATTAATTTAGTGTGTACATGGGTGATTCTATAGCGAGTGATTCTGCAAAATACATATTAAATTAATAAACGTTTATGAGTTTAGAGTGCGCACTCATGATAAATTAAGGTTAGGATTGATTTCTAACCAGTTGATTTATTTATGCAGCTGAAGACTGCTAGGTATTCACTTTTGTCGGTTTAATTGTATTATTTTACTAACGATTGTGAATGCTTCAGTTGATGTGTAGAGATAGCAATAGTGGCGGTGGAAAGCGTTGAAGGATAGCATGTATTCGAGTTATCACTTATATTTTGATGGGGGACATACCTTAGGCATGGCGCCTATGTTTTGTCGCGCCTATTTATTAAGGCGTTGGATATTTATTTATTATTTTGTATGCGCATGGACGCACGATTATGATATTTGTATTTGGATATTGTATTGGGTATGCTTGACTCTTTGGGCGCCTGCCCATTAGCTTTATTTCTATTTAGCACTAAAGAAAACTCAAAAGCCAAAAGCATGCTATTTTGTAATTTGGGCTATTATTTGAGCTTGAAGATGATTAATACATAAAATACATGCTTTGTGGAGCACTCACACAAGGCATGGGGGGAGATTGCACCCAATTGGTCTCTTGTTCATGTCGTGCATGCTTTCTACCTTGAGTTTTGTGCAAAAAGTAAAGTTCTTTTGTTCTTGGGGACCTTCCGGCGCTCACTACACGAGCATACAGCATCCGATCTGTGCACCAATCAAAGTCATCTAAGTATGGATTACTAATTGAATTTTTCAAGCTAGATATGAAATCAAACACATCTCTTGCAACTCATTTAAACTACATGGAAAGTCTCTCAACTCCGCTTGTAGGAATTGATTTCAAGATGGATGAAGATATTTGTATTGCTGTGTTGTTAAAAAGCCTTCTTCCTAACTATAATAATGTATCGACTACATCAATCAACATGCCTAGTCCTAAACTCATTGACATAAAGGCCTCCCTGCTAGAAGAAGAAAAGAATATAAAATCCAAAGAAGAACCAAGCACCTCTAAAGATGAACAAATGTTATATGTCAGTAACATGTACAAAGGCAAGAAATATCAGTTGGTATGTGACTTCTGCAAAAAGATCAGACACATAGAGAAATTTTTTCATGCCAGGAAGAGGTCGCAAAAGGCCTATCTAGTTTTTGTTAAACAAGAAGAAGAAGACCATGGACCAAAAGAAGAAGAAGACCACCAAGAGAAGGACAACCCTCATCAATCCTTCTATTCCGATAGACTTTTTTAGCATTGTATTGCCTAGCCCTAATGCTTCTGACATAAGCATGTAAACTCCTCATGTAACCTTGTACTACAGCCTTTGTACGCTTTGTTGGGCCCTTGTTATAGCCTCTGGATGTCCACCATGTCTTTGGTACCCACACTTATCCTTTTCTACGGTAGCCTATGGTGTTTATCATGTTTGTGGTGTACACACACTTTGCAGGTGGTTGCTCACTAAAGCCTCTACACACTTTGTACTTCTCTAGTTGTGATTGAGGAGGGGTGTTGAGATATTAGCAATCACACCTAGCTTAGCCTCTTTGTATAGAGCAGTGTGGGCTTAGGATGCAGAATCCCATATGCACTGTGGTGGAAAGTACAGCCTAGTCTATTCCTATAAAGCATTGTACTTGCTCTCCTTTTTAATGTGATATCATGATGCTTTCCTCTTTCTATTAATGTCCTTGTCAATCCACTACATAAGATTATGTTTATGAGTCCAAGCTTCGATCTTGGAACCTACTTCACTTGTGTAACAGTTGTCTACTCATTGTCTATGTCAACATGAATCTAACCTTCATCTTCTATCCACCATAGCTTCTGCCATGCTCTAGATCCAACATTATAACAAATAAGTGTTTTGATGTCTCTAGAAATATATTGAAAAAGCATAGATAGATAGATATATATATGTTAATGGTATCAAGGTGCTTAATTCTACGGATGTAGGTCAAAGAGGCATAGATAAACACATAGAGATGCTAATGAAAATAGGAATTTTAATATCTATAGGGATAGGCTAGAGATGCACAAATAGATACATAAAGATATCAAAGGAAAGCAGGTAGCTTAGTCTATGAAGGTAGGATGGAAGGAAAAACAGAGATATCCAGGAAAATGGAATAATTGAGTGTGAAGGAAGAGCGCACATGCACAAATAGATTAATGGTGAGTAGGAGAGATCATGGTAGTTCACTATATCAAGATAGGTTGGATAGACAGAGAAGCCCTCACAATAGAGCTATGGAGAAGAATAGGTTAGAGAGAAAACATATCCTAAAGTATGGATTTTAAAAAATCAAATTTATCTCCAAAAACATTTCTAAAAAATGGAAAAATGAACCAGCAAGTTTGTTTGTGGCTAAAAGTGAAAATATGAAACATCCCCAAAATATCTTTTTAAACAACTTCCATCTTTATTTTTCTTATTTTTGATTTAAAAACGAATTTATCCATATCTAGTAATCATTTTCACATTCAAAATTAAACACTACACTCATATAACTAATTGCTTGAATAATTTGGTTGAGTAAGGGTTATTGAATTAAGAGATAGAAGGAACCTAAGCAAATCCTTAATAAAAAGACAAAACAAGATTGCAAAAGTGAAGAGAGGATAGGATTATTTTACTATTCTTCTCTGTAAATTTCCTTGTTTTAAGGAGGAGAAGGGAGCTAAAAGGCTGATTTTTGAGTTCATATTTTTTCCAATTCATACTATACAATAGTGCACCTAACCTTAGTGCATACACCTCATACATACTTTGCATCTTAGTGCACATGCACTAGCACATCTTGCACAGACCACTATACACGCTATTATTGCACCCTGACATGCACTTCTCTACACTCACCTCTATGCAATTGTACACTAGCATTCCCATGATTGCACATAGTGAGCACACTATCTTGAACAATACTATCCTTATACTTAGCCCCATCCTTACAATAACCATTGTGCACTAGTGCACTACACTAGTACACTAGCACAATAAACACACATGCAGTATAGTACTACACATGCATACGCACTAGTGTACTAGTACACACTCCACATGGAACCATAGTACACTAAGCATACCCCTCTACCTCAAGACAAGTGCATACCACTATGCATTATGTCTTGCATACTAGCCCTAGTGTACTAGGCTATGCACTATACTCTCTATACCATTATGCACTACATCATAATGCACTAATCATTGTATACTAACCATAGCCTATTGCACCTACATGCTACCACAAATTGGGTGATGGTTGGAGGGACTTCCTTGAGCTACTACAGTAGACACACAAGAGGAAGCTCACTCACGAACATGATAATAGAGATTAAGGACAAAACATGTTCTTGCTAGTTTTTCTTCCTTCTTCCACACAATCCAATGTATACAAAGCATAGATAAGATACAACATAAAGGCAAGTGGCTTACTAAGTCAAGCAATGCATAACTTACTATATTAATCGATTGGTAGTATAACTATGCTAGTTGCAGGTTGGTGTAACTAAGCAAATATGATAAGTGATAAGTCACTCGCCATGTGAGGATTGTAATGACCAATGACATGCTAAGTGCAAGTGTGTGGACCCATAAAACCAAGAGGTCTATTATCAACATCCTCACATGTTGAGCTCACTATCACAACACTTTCCCTTAAGTTCATACTGATGTTCATGAGCTAACCCCCACAGCTACAGTTCATGAGCTGACCCCCTAAAGAATGCTTTACAAGTAAGAAGCCCGATGTGTCACACTTGAAAGTGTTTGGATGTATCACATATGTTCATGTGCTAAATGAGAGGCAAAAGAAGCTTGATCCAAGGGATAAAAAATGTATTTATATTGGATACTCTTTAGAGCAAAAAAAGGATATCATTGTTATAACCCTCTTGTAGGTGAGTTCAAAGTGAGCAAGGATGTTATTTTTTATGAGATGAGTAGTTGGTATGCACCTAGTACTGATGCATTGGATGATGGTCATGATCATGATAGTTATGTGTAGAAAGAAAAGCAAGAATCGCAAAGTCTTAATGGACCAGAAACATCATCTGGTACCACATCTACAGTTAGCCCTTGGTCTGGGAGACTAAGGAGTAGCCCTACATCTTTGTATGCATCTACAAGTATTGTAGGTAAAGACAAAGGGAAGAAGAAAGTGTCGGATGGCAATGATGCATCTTCTTGTCATTTGGGATTTGATGGAGATTCTAATGGTTCAAAGACTTTGGATGCCGAGCTTGATATTCCTTCAATCAAGACATCATGTGTACAGAGAACACATGGTAATGTAAAGGCTCTATTAAATAATCTAGTGGTACACAGGTCTAGTAAGGTCAGATATTCTAATTAAAGATTCAGTTTTGAAGGTTATACAGCTCACCATTATGGTTATATGGTAAAGGTAGTTGAGGATGTTGAGCCCATTTGTTTTGAGAATGCTAGTGATAATGCTCATTGAGATGCAACAACGGATAAGGAAATGGTTGCATTAGAAGCCAATAAGACTTGGGATTTGGTACCCTTGCCTAGGGGCAAGAAAGCTATTGGCTATAAGTGGGTTTACAAAATCAAGCGTAATGTGCATGGTTCAATTACCAAATATAGGGCTAGGCTGGTTGCAAAAGGCTATGCTCAAACATATGGTATAGATTATTAAGAGACATTTAGCCCACTTGCTAAGATGGGAACTATTAGATGTGTGATTGCTTTGGCAGCACAGCCAAAGGTTGGAATTTGTAGCAAATGGATGTCAAGAATGCCTTCTTGCATGATGAATTGCAAGAAGAGGTGTATGAAGAAACCAGCAGATTATGAGCATTTAGAGCATCCCACATATGTGTGCAAGTTAAAGAAAGCATTCTATAGGCTAAAACAAGCACCTAGAGCATGGTTTGATAAGATCAAAGAATATCTTGTTGAGAGGAGATTTTTGAAGCCGATTTAAAGTGCAATTAGCTCACGAGGCATAAAAGAGTAACTTTTTACAGAAAATAAAATAGTTGTAGATTAAGGAGTTGGAGTCTTCCTAGATGCATTTAAATGCTAGGAATGCAACACAAGTCTCT
Organism: Lygodium microphyllum; assembly: GCF_053477565.2. Lineage (NCBI taxonomy): Eukaryota > Viridiplantae > Streptophyta > Polypodiopsida > Schizaeales > Lygodiaceae > Lygodium > Lygodium microphyllum. Next base: position 43,362,397 of record NC_141157.1, on the reverse strand, counting down.
GTTTGTCAATTAGAGGTCGTTTGACCCCCCACATTTAATCCCCGCAAGGTTTAGCTTTATGAAGCAACTACTAGATCTGAGAGCCAAAAAAAGTGTGATGAAGGCCAATTGATAGATTTCCATGCCAAAGAAGCCAAATGTCCAATCCGTTCACGATTCAAAGCTTGTTTGCCTCTCCATCCAGGTTGAAACCACTTGCCTGAAGTATAAATACAAAGTTTAGAACCGATTTTTTAATGATTAAGAGGACTAATGAAGCTTAAGAGGGATTTCATCCCCAAAAATAAAATGTGAGGGGGGTGAGGGGAGAAAAGGGGGCTGTTTTTTTTTCACCCCCTCATTTCTTGGGAAAATGGGATTTCCTGATCGAGAGAAGTGAGATGAATTCTCTTGGGGCTGAGATAGACAATTTCTTCACTCTCAATTGCTTCATGATTCAAGGAATATGATGCATTGAATCAAAATCTCAAAAATCATTATTTCTCTCTCCTCTATGTACCTTGTTCCCATAGCTTCATTTATGTGAGAGGGGAATGCGGACTGAAGTGATAGATTTTGGATGTGTCATGATGCAGGAGTATTATGGAGCATAAATCAAAGGTTCAGGATGCGTCAATAGTCATGGAAGAGCATCAGCAACTTCTTGACTTTGAAATACATGTGGCTTCGTATTAAATTGAACGCACAAGTGCTTGTTTTTGACATTTTATGATGAATCTTTTGCGCATATTATGGAAAATGGTTTCAAATGATTAAATATGATTTCCTTTTAAAAAAAAATCTCAGTTGGTTCTTATTGTTTACATAATTAGAAATGAAATTTGAGAAAAGTTGCAATGTGAGAATTTTGGAATTTTGGAAAATTTGAGGATTTTATGAGTTTTCATGGTTCTTTTGGTGTTCACATGGGATCATATGAAGTATATTGTTGTATCTTGATTCAGGAAAGCTCTACATGTCTAAAAATCAAACAAACCATTAATAAATAATAAGATAAATAAGGAAGAAATAAGAAAAATGAGAAAAAATAGATTTTACGCATTTAAAAATTAGAAAATTGTATGAATGTCCGTAAATGTATGGTGAGGCTAGAGCATGAGGTTTAGCCTCCGTTTATTCCCATTCTTTATGTTATAGTGAGTATTTATTACTTTTTACATAAGAAAAATATTAAAATTTACTTTTTACACCTACTATGGAATGCAAATCCATAAACAGTAGGGAGGGCTATGGAAAGTTAAATATCATTGAAATTCAGATTCTATGCATATCTTGATATATAGGATTTGTTCTTTTTAAGTCTTTAAAAAAAGAGAAGTAGCATAAATTATTTCGGTGCTACCTTAGAGCAACAACACACTATGTTAGAGTGAAATCTTAAAGGAATTGTTTGCACACAATTCACATTGTTTGATCTATAAGTTTGCTTGTTTGTGCACATAACATTCACTTTGCATCCACATTTTCCATTGCTATCATGAGTATTATCTCCTAGATGCATAGCACTCATTGACTGTGAGGTTTCCTAAGCCGTAGGTCTAGTAAAATTGTTTCCTTTGGGGTTGATGGGGTAAGGATTCAATTACCTATTGGAATGAATATTAAAAGAGAAGACTATGTTTCGCACATGCTTTATGTTGAAATGGTACATCTGACGGCTAATCCCTGGGGTGTAAGAGAGCCATAGTGGGGCCACAGCAATGAGTTGGGGGATGCTCTTTGTGTATCTGATACGAGGTGCCAGACACCATTATGTTTGGATACTGCATTTTCTTGGAGTCGAGAAGGGCAACATGTTAGACTACATTTTAGAAATAGTATCTTTAACCACATTCTTTGGTTAATCAGTTCCTAATGTCTATATGCTCCTAGCCATGAGGCCGTGGGGTTGTTTGAGTGAGTTTAGGAGACCTAGCTAGAGCTTAGAGCCAGTGTCGGGTCCATTTTTAATCCCAATAGGTGGTGTGTTTGCCAAGAGTTGCTAATAAGTGGCAGTTTTCAAATCTTGGTTGCTCAAAGACTAGTCATTTTTTTAATGCCAAAGAGCACCAAGATTGACCCATTATTTTTTATAAACACCGTCAAGGTGAGATCCAAAAACAAGAATGAGCTGAAAGGGCTAGATGGCAAACTAAAATAATTAGGAGGTGTTCCCCTCAACCTAGTAACCTGATACCCCTATGAGAGCGAGGTCTTAGTGAACCTAGTAGTAGAAAAAATTCATTAGGAGGAGGAGAAAGCTCAAGCACTCCCCTTTTCCCAGTAAGTCATCCCACTTCAAGTGGAGTTGTAGTCATATCATCACAAACTCCTTATAGCAAATCCGGTTGTCATTATGGTGCAACCTATTGCAATTCCTACAGGAACAATGGATTTGCCAACTTTGGGGTGCCCTTTACCCATCTTTAATGGGTTAGCAGGGGAGGATGCAAAACTTTATATTAATGAGTCCTAGAAACTCATGTTTAAGTGTTGTATTCAGGATGAGGGATATCTATTGATGTTATTGGACATGACCCTAAAAGGGAGGGCTGCAATGTGGTATCACCCTTAGAAGTGGGTACCATAACCATGATCAATCTATTTTTTGCAACCTTTTGAAGAGAATTTTCCCTTGAAAGAGGTGGTCAGTATTGGTATGTGTTCTAAATATAACACATCAAGAGTCCCATAAAAATACCCAAGCATATGCCAAGAAGATGAAAGAGGTATTTCGCAAGTTACAAGCCTCTATTCCTATTCCACATGTTGTCCAATTGCAATACTTCTTGCATGGATTGGACTTTAATATCCAAGTGCAATTGGGTAGTGTCCCTCTAGCATATATAGATACTGTCATAACCCAAGCAGAGGAAGTAGAGTCATGCTTATAAGTGGCCTACACATCGAGAAAAAATTTAAACTCGATCCTTAGTCTTGGAAATAATTTGGGATTGGTTAGTGGAGATCAAGGAACATCATATTAGAGATTTTGGGAATTGCCCAAGTCCCACTTTGAATGAATGTCTTACTTTTGTGAATGAAAGAGAGCACTATGTTTATGTTTATCTTTAAAGGGCACTTTGTATCTTACAAATATGAGATCACACATATTGAGAGCTTAAATGATGAATATAAGCTATGTGGCTGTTACGAGATTTGGATTTCACCTCTATCTTTTTTAGCATACTAACAAAATATGATGTTGTATGGTGGTGGAAACATCAAGGAGGCTTAACTAGTATATACCTAGGAAATTTTCAAGTTGAATGTAAGAATACAAAGGTTTGATGGAGTGGAGAGAGAATTTAAAATACAAGAGCCTTAAACGTTGTATGAAAATATATTATCATGGCCAAATTTTATAATGTTATGGATTTGAAGATATTATAATACAAGTTTTTTCTTTTAGATATAGCATCATTTAAAGTGACATGTATAAGTTTCATGAACTAGGACCTTAAAAGAGTCACCACTAACTAGGTGTGGTTTAATAACTTGATCTAATACCATATCGTAATAAGTTTGGATAACCTATGATGTGATGGTTCTTTTTTTGTGTAAACCAATAGACACAAGTATGTCAAATAATTGCTCACTCCATTTACATTTTTTGTATATATATGCATGATATATAAATATCTTTTATTCAAAATTTCTATCTATCTTGACAATATATAGACAAGATGGATATTGACTTTGGCCAAAATTAACTAGCTTCACACTTTGACTAGCTAAATGAATTTTCATATCATAAAATGAAGATTTATATACCAAGCTAGAAGTTTATGATTTTTCTAAGGCTAAAGATTTAACCTTTGACCAATAGTTTGTGTTTCCAAAGAAATAGACATAAATTTTATTATCAATTAAGACTTATTTGTTAGCTAAGGCATAATTTACAAAATTGGACTTAAACCACTTTATCAAAAATTTCAACTTTTTAACTAATGTTATTAAAAGAATAAAAAGCATTAAGTAGATTCTCTCATTGATATTGGTGGCGTTTAAAAACACCAAGGTAACTACACAAAACACTTTAAAATTTTAACAAGCATACATTTCATAGCCATGCAAAAGCCCTTAATGTAAGGGATATATTTACTATGGAAGTCAAAATTAGTCCATATAGAGTCGCTGTCTTGTTGCATCATGTATATTGGAAAAATACAACTTTTGTAGATAGCTACACTACCATTTATGAAATGTTTGTGATATCCTAACTCATGAGCAAGTTGCATTGCTTCCATATCTTTCAAAGTAGAGACTAAAGGAGTCTCCTTCAACATGGATAATTGTGAGTTATTCAATGTACGTGATAGACGATGTGAGACATTTGTTGAGTATGCTTGTATAGTAGATGGTTATAAAGTACAAAATAGGATTTAAACCACTTTATAAGAAATTTCAACACAATTAACTAATGTTATTCAAAGAATAAAAAAAATTAAGTAGATTCTCTCATTGATAGTGGTGGTGTTTAGAAACACAAAGGTAAGTACATAAAACACTTTAAATTTCTAACAAGCATATATTTCATAGCCATACAAAATCCTTTAATGTAAGGGATATATTTATTATGAAAGTCAAAATTAGTCCATATAGAGTCATCACCTTCTTATTACATCATGTGTATTGGAAAAATACAAATTTTGTAGATTTTGTATAAAACATTTAGCTGCACTACCATTTATGAAATGTTTGTAATATCCTAACTCATGAGCAAGTTGCATTGCTTCCATATCTTTCAAAGTAGAGACTAAAGGAGTTTACTTCAACATGGATAATTGTGAGTTGTTCAATGTAAGTGATAGACGATGCAAGGCATTTGTTATGTTTGTATAGTAGACTATCATAAAGTACAAAATAGGATTTAAACCACTTTATAAGAAATTTCAACACAATTAAGTAATGTTATTGAAACAATAAAAAACATCAAGTAGATTCTCTCATTGAACACTTTAAATTTCTAACAAGCATATATTTCATAGCCATGCAAAAGCCTTTAATGTAAGGGATATATCTATTATGAAAGTCAAAATTAGTCCATATAGAGTCAGTGCCTTCTTGTTGCGTCATGTATATTGGAAAAATACAAATTTTGTAGATTTTGTATAAAATGTTGTCGTCATGTTGGGGGTTGAAGGTCCTCCACCGGGGTTTAGAGCAGAAGAGGAGTGTGGGATTCAAGGCTAGGAGAGGGAGAAAAGATTGGGGTTTGATAAGAGTTGGGTTTTAGAGATGACTCAGTTGAAGAAAAAGACCTCAAGCTTTTTCTTTTACTTAGCATACATGAATGGAATGAAAGACTTTGTCTTAATTACATCAAATGCATATGCGGATAATAAGCCAATACATTTAGGGATTATCTCAGATTTAATCCAAATGCATACTTCAAATGCAAGCTCAAACGGTTTCTATTTCATGAATATTAATGGACAACAACTCCAAGAAACAAGTATTTTGGTGGTAGACTCTACTACATCCAAGACATAGATCAAAATCTCATGAAATGCATTGTTAAAGCATAAAATTTACTTCAGCCCTATTTTAAAACTGTAATTTCCAGCCCATAAACAAGCTCCAAAAATGCACATAATCTCAAGAATAATCCTCTCTAATCATTCTCAAATGAAGTCCTGATGTTAAGAGGTCAATTCCTTCTCTTACAACCACATAGATCACTTGATTTCTCTTCAAAATGGATAAGACCAGTGGGCTGCCCTGTTTATAACTAGTTTTTTCAGTCCAAAATAGCCCATACACCTCCAAAATCCTACCCTTTGCTTGCCCCAAAGTCACTCAAGTACTTGGGTACAAGACGGGCTTCATTGGACCATGAATATGGTAAGAGAATGGAAGAAGACGTACATAAGAGCAAGTTGCATACTTTTTCTCAGTTTTTCCCTTTTATGGACTGTCATACCACTCATTTTCGTCATACCAAATGGACGGGCAAGAAGAGCTCTCACCTTCTTTGTTTGTATCTCCTTCTTTAGCTTCAGTTTGCCTTGAGTTTGCATGCTTTGGAGCATGCACCATAGCCTTCAACTCACCCTCCATCTGCCACAAGTATGCAGGCCCGAAATTTGTGCTGAAAAATGCGGGTTGCACTCCCTTCAACTTCGACACTGCAGTTTGACCATTTAGGTCACTTATAAGTCATATAAGTCCATTATTCCAGGTCCCATACAAACCTAGTGGACTTTTGGCACTTCTCTTGATTTCCAAGAAAATATTTCTCTTGAACCAATGTGACTTAGCTTGCAGACTATCAATTACCTCTAGTTGATCAAGTTGTGGGTTCCCATAGACTTAATTTTTATCAATATACATGTGAAAGTTGCATGACAGTTACAAAGAACTTATGAAATTAAGTGATATCTAAGTCGGATGTTGGGTAACAATGACTGAATTATGTAGGAAAGTTTCTCATGTGAATCCTAATGAAGTTCTTCTATAAACATAAGAACTCTATGATTTATATCATGAACAGAAATATCTTTGACATTCACCCCCTCCTAACGTGCACATCCTCCGACATGTGCCATTTCACAAAATTGCAGGTTAAGGAGGCTCTTCTTCTGACATATCTTCATCTTCATCCTCTAAGTCTTCTTCATCTTCCTTGTCTTCAAGTAGATGGCTCACATCCAAGTCATCAAGCTCATAAGTAGAAGATGTTTACCGGCTATTGGTACCTTGACCATATTCCATCCATTTCAACCAAAGTATAAGTAGCATTATTATGTACCACCTTCACCACATATGGTCCAAACCATCACTTGGCTAGCTTCCTATGAGCACTATATTGATTGTCCAGGCTGCTGTCATAGACAAGTACCTAATCATTTTCTTGAATAGTTCTTAGACGGAGTCGATGATGCTTATCGAACCTCTTCTTATTCTTCAATCTTGCTACCGTCAGCCTTTCAATGGCTATCTTGACATCTTCTGGCCTTCTTTCAAGCTGCCTTATGCGCAAAATCAACAGCTCTTCTCTATTTATGCCTTCATCCCAAGGCAAGATACTCCATGTGATAATAGACTCCTCAATAGGCATAATAGGTGGCTGCCCATATATCAATTGAGTCGGCATATAACCTGTTACTGCACTATGTGTAGTTCTATCAGCCCATAATGCGAATGGAAGCATTCTAGGCCATTCTCTCATCTTTCCTCTATAAGATTTTGCCAATGCTTTGAGAATTGGTTGATGACCTCTTTCACTCTTACCATTGCCTTCAGGATTGTAGGATGATGTAAGAGATAGCTTGATTCCCAATTGAGCAAAGAAATGGCGAGCCTCATCGGCATCCAATTCTCCTCTATTAGCAGTTACTTTGGTAACACAGCCATACCTACAAAATACTTCTTCAAGTAAAAATCTACAAACAGCTTGAGTGGACTTTGTTGTCAAGGCTTTTCCTTCCACCTGATTTGTGAGATCTTCTCTAGCAAGCACTAGATATCTCATGTTCCAAATTCCTGTAGGCATGGTTACTAAATCAACAACCCATTTGTAATGAATAGATAAAGGAAAGGTAGGCTGAAGCCCATCTCTATGCTTAACCATAGAGTACATTTGACAAACATGACAAGTCGCGACAGAATGCTTAATGTCTTTATACATGTTTTGCCACCAAAATTTCTCTTTTGTTTTGGCAAAAGTGCCCCATATGCCTCTATGGCCAGCCACTAGACTTTCATGAAATTCTTGCATGACTTGTTTTTGAGTATTCTTATCTCCTAAGACACGAACAGCCGCTCTTCCCTTCTTTTTCGCATGCCTCCAAAGGTAGCCATCTTTGAGAAAGAAACCATAAGCTTTTCTCCTGATTCTCTTGAACTCTTCATTAGTCCAATCTTCCTTCTAAGTCATAGTGCTCAGAAATTGGCCAATTTTTAGCCAATCACTTGCATAATATTCTTCTTTAAAGTGTGAACAAACCAAAACAAAACATTGAGCATGCTGTCTTTCAGCTACCCACCGTCCTTCCATGGTTGTTTCTTCTTTCTTTACTGCTGTAAATTTTATTACAATAGATGAACCTATTGTATTTGCTGTAATTAATGATGTACCTGCATTTTTGACAGCTGTATCATCATTAGGAACAACTGTACTTACTGTTTTCAGATCTGAACCTGCAATTACAGCATCATTTTTAGCAAATATAGACTATATTTCTTCCTCATCCATCATCTCTTCTTCATCCTTATATCTGGCACGCGAAAGCATGTCAGCAACTGGATTATCTCTTCCTGTAATATGTTTCAAATCAGGATTTCAGGATTTAATATAGGCTATCCATCTTAGCATAGCTATGTCGGGAGTGGAGCAGTTGGCAATCATGCCCAAGAGTGGAAGACAATCTGTTTCAACTATTACATGTGCGCCCATGAAGTACTCCCGGTCACACTTCAATGTAGTTACAACTCCCCAAAGTTGTCTTTTAATTTGAGCATACCTTCTTTGACGTTCATTGAGAACCTTCGCTCCAAAGTGAATTGCATATCTGTTGCCCTCAAGATCATCTTGATCGACTACCCATCCTATCCCAATAGGATTGTGTCTACTATGAGTATGATAGGTTGTCCATTAGAGTAATTAGCCCTCTTTAAGGTGGGGGCAGAAATCAGCAATTTCTTCAATTTTTGAATAGATAGCTTAAGTATGCTCTTTTTCCCATATAAACCTTTGGCCTTTTCTTAACAGTTGATAAATATTTTCAGCAACATGAGCAAAATGTGGGATCCAAATAAGATAGAAAACACATGCTCCAAGAAATCTTCTCACCTCAGAAACATTTGTGCATATTTCCCGCATTTTGCTGATAGCATCAATCTTGATTGGAGAAGGTTTTCGGCCATATGGACCACACATATGCCCTACCACAAGAACTTCTTTGACTCCAAAAACAGATGTAGCACCTAAAAGAGTAAGATGAACTTCTTCCAATTTAGACAAGATTTGAGCACAATCATTAATATGATCAGAAACAAATTTGCAGCATCCAAGCTCATTGAGTTCTTCATTCTTCTCATGATTTTCACATCCTTTGGTCGGTACATCATCAAGGAAAGGAAGAGTTAGTTGGGAAATATAAATACTTTATACATGGCATTTATCATGTGAGCTACTGAATTTGTAGCTCCTTGAGGTAGAGTACACATGCGGTCTAAACCAAGAGGCATCTTCATTGTGGTAATATCTCGGCTCTCCAAAGAAAGCTAAAATTGGTCATAACCCGAATATAAATCACCCATGGAATAAATTGCTCTACCTACAAAAGCCTCGGCAAATTCATCAACAATTGGCCCCGAACCAACATTTCTAATAGTGACTTTATTGACAAGCTATAAATCTTGAATGAATCGCAAAGATCCATTCTTCTTAGGCACGGTATACCATCGGTTGGAATACAAAGCTGAAGATGGCTCCAATATTCACATCTTTATCTATTCATTTAAAGGCTCCAATAACTTAGGCAAATGAGCCCTTGGTACCGGAATTGGTTTAAGATTCCAAGGAACGTGTGGAACCGTGAAAATCACCATTGGTGCCACAACACTTAGATCCACACAGCCAATTTCATGACGCTGAAATGAAAAAGCTTTTCCATGTTTCTTTAATATCTGCATGAAGGCTTGCTTTTCAGCTGGCAAGAGAAAAGAGTCTTCACCAATTTTTAGCTCTTGTAAACTTTCAGTTGTAAATTGGTGACCAATATGTTTGGGGTCACGAAGGCTTGGCTGTTTGGATGCCCTTTCTGCCAGCCCTTCACTTTTTCGGGAGGTAGTGGAGTTGCCACCGGCTTGAACTTCTTGTCAATTGTCTTATACTTCGTCTCTACTCTTACCTCAACCCTGTTTGGCTGTCCAAAAGCTTCATGACCTGCAAATTCTTGAATTATGTCATAAATATCCAATGTGCATACCTGTATGGACTGATTTCCAGCCTAATTTTTTGCATGAACAGCTGCATGTATTTCAGTCAATGTATCATCATAAATTAGCCCATGAAATAGCCCTGAAATTTCTTCATTTTCAGCCAAAACATCAACTTGCTTCAGCTCTCATTCCACATGACATAAATGTTTTTTTTCAGGCCTATTCATGGCTGAAAACTGTTTATAGTGCCCAAAATTGTAGCTCTCATCGCACTCTTAGTACAAATGCCGAAATCTGACACCATATACAAAAGTTATGGCCAAAATATGACAATGGTATTGAGTGGTATTGGATGCAAGCAAATGTCCTTGTCCACCTTCAATCGTATTTGAAACACAGAGTTCAAGCATGTAACCTTAGCAAAGACAAGTGAGTTCTCCAAATGTAGTATTTGCTCAGAGATCAAAGAGCAACTTGCAGCAACAAAGTGTCTTCTCAAGAGCGAAATGTTCTTCTAAAGAAGTGTCAATGTCGCATGCTATAGCAACAAAGTTGTTGGAACATATACTACAGTTGGCACTTGGCCTCAGTATTAGATCCAAATAAAAACTTGTGCATCATACATGATAAAATGGACCAACAAAAGACAGCTATCCCCAGGTTAAGGCTTTGATCAAAAGAGATTGAAAGATCTACTCAAATACTAGTTTCTTTAGCATGCATGATTACATATGGACATGGAGAAGGTAGATATGGACATTTCTCACTCGATCTATGGCCTCATGATCCTAACTTCACAATTGCCTCATTGTCATTGTGCTTTAGAAACTTGGAGCGACTACACAGGCATGCAAATGGTGATCTACAAGTAGATGAAATGCCAAGATAAACCTCTATGCTACTAAATGCCCTCAACTCGAAAAAGCACTAAACCACCATCAAGGTGTTGCACAAAGTAAATCATGCATGGAAGATAATACATCACAGGATGACCATCATCATTTCAAATGATTGCCAGAGAACTTACTACTTCAACTTGATAATTGTGGGTCAGAAAATAAAAATCGCTATCTCTTTGCATATCTATCATTGCTTGTTGCACGAGGAAGATTCAAGATGATCCAGCTTGGGTTTCTCATGGTGGGACATACACATGAAGACATCAATGCAATGTTTAGTAAATTTTCAGAGAAGCTAAGGACGAGCATGACCTTCACTTTTCCTCATCTTATGCAACATTTTCAATCATGCCAGATGACTAGTTCTACACCTTTCTTATTGACACATGTGCCTGACTTTAAGAGATACATTGAGGGATACTTGTGTGATTCGAAAGATACACTTGTTGGTCACTCAAAACCTCTTCAATTTCGGTTTTATATGCAAGGAGATACACCTGTCATGCAATACAGGATGCATCCAAAGTCCCCAGACGACTGGTTACCAAGAGAAGGTGGCATTGAATTATGGAAGAGAGACCTTGGAGGAAAGCCTACTCTTCCAAAGGGTGTTCTAATGTTGCTGCCCACGTTTGAGTATGTTAAGGATCATCAAGAAGTAGTAAGTGGAGTTAAAGATTATTTGAAGTATTGGGAAAGATGTTCAAATGTACAAGGACCTGAAGCAGAGTTTACAAAGTTTATAACACCAGTGATTGATTATTGGAAACATATGATCTACGCTCTTCAAACTCCAAATGTCCAAGAAGATTTATTTTTCATAGAATTTTGGCCAAGAACACAAAGTTATGTAACCAATATAGATGTAGATAATGCAGATGACTTCATTGGATTGGAAGAGTTGAATGATCACTATTGTGGTCCTCTGAGCAAACGACCCAAACATGCATTTGAACCAATGCTTGATGTTAATAATGATCACTATTGTGGTCTTCACCCGTTTCTCATTCTGTGTTGCCCGTTTCTCTGCTCTTTTGTTCATTCCTTCCATGCTTTCCCCCTGCTTTTGTGCCAAGGTTACGAGCTTCTACTCTTGGGCTTTGAGTTCTTTGCTCATATTCTCGTGCTCTTTCCTTTGCAAGTATAGTTGATTGGTCATAGACTCGATCTCCTTTTGATGCTACTCCCTCTCTTGCTTTCTCTCCTCCTCTTTGGCATTTAAATCCTCCATCATTTGCTAGATGTTGGCAATTTTCGCCTCCAATTCCCCATGTTGCATCAGGAGGAGCTTATATTTCCGCTGCATCTGCACCAGTTCTTGATTTTCATCCTTAAGCAGCTACTTGTAGCTTTCTTCCATGTCTTCCTTAGCCTTTAATTCATGCTTGAGGTCAAGGATCTATCATTGTTGCATGGCTATTGTGCGGGTTTTTTCAAGCTGGAAAGCAGGTACTGACTCCTTTTCTGCCACCAACTCAGCCACACAGCCATCCTCTTTTCCTCCTTTGCCCTCTCCAATTGGGAGAGCAACTCAGTGATGTACTCATCGTAATTGGCTCATGGCGTCATTGTTGTGTGGGTTGGGGTGGTCAAGGCTTCCACTCTTGAACGCTTTTGGTCCTGTCTCAACTCTACATCTACGGCTCGTCTCTTTTGCTTCGTGGCCATGGTTTTCGTGCTCTTTCCCTCGATCATTTCTTTATTGATGAAATATTGCATCTAGGCCACAAAGTTGGAAACCTCCATGCTGGTGGGGATGCTAGGGGTGAGGGTGGTTGGTTCGGTGGAGGGCACCATGAGGGTGGGGATAGGATGGAGGAGGACCTTGCCTTTGCCTTCAAAGACAGCGGGCAGTGTGACTTCTGGTATCTGCGTGCTAGAGCTAGGCCCTTCTTCCCTCAGCGGGCTCCAGGCTCCCGGATCATCAGCCCTGCACTGCTACTCAATGGACCATCGTGTGGCTTCGGCCAAGTCCTCCTCCTCCTTCCTTCTTAGTTCATCTTCTTCCTCCGCAACTCTTCTTTGCCTTTCTTCTTCAGCTTTCCTGTACTCTTCCTCCAGTTTGTCTTTTTCTTCATGCTCTTTGCTTTTTCTCTTCTCGGCCTCCTGTTTTGACACCTTCTTAGCCCTCTTGACGTCTTCTTTTGTTTTTTCTTCTTCTTGTTTCTTCTTCTTCTCCTTCTCCTCGGCCTCCTTGAGGGATCGTCTTTTTGCCTTTTCCAAATCCTCTTTCTCCTTCATGTGGCCTTCATTCGGCTTCTTTTTCTTCTATGTTGTCTTTTTCTTGGGTTCCTTAGCCTGGTTTTTGCCCGATTGTTCTTCTTGCCCCTGCCCTTCCTTATTAGTCTCGGTCTTGTCTCGATGGGCCTCTCTTGGTCCTGGTGAGGGGGTGACCTATTGGGCGTTTCTCCTTCCCCTTCTTTTGCATCCTGTATCTCTTTCACTGCCTCCTGGATGAGCACAGTCAAAATGCTTCCATAGGCAATAAACGAGGCCTTCTTTCTTTCCGTGGCCTTGGAAGCTGGGGACTCTCCTTCTGCTCGTGTGCTTCCTAAAGCCAGTGCTTTAGTTGCCTAGTCTATATTTTTGTGCACATAACCGTTCCAGTCAACTTCCTGTGCAGGGTGTGGACCGCTACATTCTCCAACATAGGCATGCCGATTCGATGCATTAAGGCATTGTAACACTGGCTGGAGAAGAGCGTGTGTACTAGTTTTGCTTGCAATCTGGCTTCCGCATCAAGGATGTCCTGGATGCTGATGCCGTCGTTTGTTAGCACGTCCTCCTTTCTTATTTTCAGCATGGCGTACACATCCCTCTTCTGCTTCTTCTCTATCTTTGGCTCTAGTCTCAATGCCTTCTCCACCAAGGCAGGGGTTGCCTGTTTGGCATTTTCTCCCCTTCCTACCATGATGGTGCCACACTCATTGTCAAGGTCGTAAGACTTGAGAAACTCCACACACTTTGTGTGGTCAAGTTCTTGTGCAAATTTGTCGAGGTACTTGGTGAAGTTGCATTGTTCAATGACCCTCTTGGCTGCTTCCTCCTTGGCCACCACACCCTCTACATTGTGAATGGTTCGGAACTTAAGCTGGTTGTAGGCACGGCTCTCAAGAGTGATGCTATACTGTGCTCTTTTCTCTTCCGTGAATGGAAGTCGGTGGGCACAGTCTTGCTGCGACATCTTTTGTTCTTGTCATAATCCCAAGTTTCCATTAGTGCTTCCATATTAACAATTCGCAAGAAAAGTCATAGTCTAAAAAGAAAGACTCTATATGTTTATTGAATGAAAGCATTAAAATCCTATCTTGGAGTCTTCCCTTTCGGCTTTAACTTTTTTCCCTTTATTTCAAAATTCTCTTGACATTTTCCTACCTCGCTCGTTGTTTACGTGCTTATGCATTTTGCTTGATTTTCATTGGTTTTAATTGATTCATCTCACTCCCCTTCCCCTTCCAGCTCGAGAAGAATCCTTCCTAGGATTGAAGGTTTTGGAGGTTGAGAACATTCGGCAATGGGTCACGAGTTACCGGCGTAGGAATCAACTGTAGATATCGGGGTTGTATTCTAACTAAGCTGCGCGGTCGAGATCAAAGGGACGAGTGCCAACGTGTGTAATGTAAGTGAGAACATCTGTTAGAAAGCCACCGGAGGCATCCTAGCTAGCAATATGTAGCTCTTCCTCAGTCAGTAGGCGATCGAGGTAAGGGTGTCCCTTGATGTGCTCTTCTAGGGGGCAGTCGCGAAGAGTGGTTAACACCCTATACGAGGTTGGTGTGATATAAGTGGGGTCGTACTCCGTTGTTTTGATTGCGTGGTGCTGCTCAGCGTTTGTCATGATTCGGCATCCCCCTACTTCCCATTGCAACCTAAGAGCATACCAATGCCATAAGAATGGGGATTCAGTCTCATCAAGTTTGGATAATTCTACAATTACTTGGTTGGTGATGGCAGAAGTGGTTCGCTAATTGTATGACATGACGAGGCACTGTTTGATGACTTTCTCTTTGGAGATCTCACTATTGAGCAATACAGTAGCGGAGTTTGCTGCCTTTGCGAAGGCGAGTTCAAACGTCTCCCAAGAACAAGGCATCGTACAAACTTCGGTTACAAAAGGTTCGGGCAACAAGCCTAAGTCCAAGTGGTTGTAGCTCAGAGCTAGCTCTCTGAAGGTGGCATCGAGCCATCTAATGCAATCAACCATGTCATCCCTTGTATCTTGGGCTAGTTCTGAGGCCAGTGTCAAAAATTATTTCCGCTCGTAGGAGGGTTTAAGACGTGCTGGTGGTTAGGGTTTGATAGCACTAGAGCCTTTGAAAATGGATAGTTGTGGTTGAGGGTGCTCTTGAGGTTTCGATTGGGCTTCATGGCTTAGGGCTGGGGGAGTAGCAGCTACTCCTGATGGACGTGGATCGTTATAGTCGGATGGGTTCTAGCACGTGATGGCTCATGTGACGATGTCTATCATTTGGGTTGACACGTTTATTCAACTCTCTTGGGCATGTGTGTGGATGAACTTGATGGATGTGGGCCTGGGGCACATTGGGGTTTATGGTTTAGAGGTTCTATGGGGCTAGGGGTGATCAGGCTTGGGGGTAACATACGAGTGGTGTTCTTTTTCGTGTGAGCTTTAGGGATCCATATCCATGCATTTCCCTCATAATAGCCTTGTGCGTGCAGGAGGGATTTAGGAACCCACCTTTGCTCGATTATGCACTGATTTTTGTAATTGCGCCTTAGTGTCCTAGGTTTAGAGCTTCGGGTCTTATGAGGTTGTGTGCGATGACTCCTAGGCGGCGGTTGCGACTGTTTAGGCCTCCATTGGACATTAGGCTATTGAGCCTTATCTTTTGCTACCACGATGGAGCCCCAAGAGGAACACCAAGGAAAAGGGGATTCTACTGCAAGAAAATATATCTTGTAACATCAACAAGACTTTATCTCATTCTTTTGATCATCAAAACAAAGAAAACAACAAATCTTCACGCAGCATTATAGTAGATATCTCTCACGGATTTGATAGAATCAACCATAATCTTCAACTTCTTCATAGAATCCATCAATAGAACAATGAAAAAAAAAGAATACACCATCTTTGAATGGAAATCAATCACATAGTATTCATCTTCAATGTCTTCATAGTTCTCTCTCTCAATCTCTCATATACAGTTACACTGTTTTGATAGAATTGATTATCTTTGGCTCTCTCTCTCTCTCTATCAATAGTACATCATATCCTCACTAAAATAATCTCATAATAAATCTCAATAATCATTCTTAGGTCGTGGATGCACCTCCCAAGAGGTATGTCTAATATGAAGAGGCACCAAAGCCACTACAGTGTCTCCTTAGAGCTCACTACTATCATTGTTACTCAATCTTCTATTCAGTCTTCAGTAGCTGCTTCTTCCATTTGTTTTAGCTCTTTTGAACTTAGATTCATACTTTACAAAATTGAGAAAAATTTCCCAAATTCACACATACTTTCTACAGAACACTTACAGAAGGTCTACAGAACAGTACAGTACAGTACTAGAGCAGCTAGAGAATAGTTACAGAGCAGAGACAGAGCAGAGATAGAGTAGAGACAGAGGCTCTACAGAAGGTTTATAGAGGGTTACAGAAGGTCATTAGAACCTCATAACTCATACTAAAACCATTCAAAACTATCAAAAACTATTCGATAAGCTTCCAAAAGACCTCAATCTTCATCAATCATCAATCCACGCTTCATACAGAAGAAAATCAAAACAAAAGAGAAGCTATACAAAAGGTATATAGAACCAATCAGAACCTCAATAGAATCTATCAGAACATCATAGAGCTTCATATCTCTACTAAGAATCATCATGAACTTTCAAAACATAATCAATATCATCCAAAACACTCTCAAACACTTCCATTAATAACCATACATCACTCGAAATCCATAAAAAATCAATCATTCAGATCTCAAAAATAACAAAAATCAGTCAAAAATTCAGTCTTTTTCCATTGTCAACATATCCCCACACTTAGAAAGCAAGCATCCTCGCAACCTAAGGAAAAGAAGAATATAAGTTCACTAAAGAGCTCAATTTTATCTTCCGTAGGATCTTCAACAATCTTTCCAAACCACGATCCCAACTTGTCACATGTATCTCTAGAAAAAACTACTAAAGGAAAACTTTGTTTATTCATTAATTTATTTGATAATCATTTAAAAAGTCATAAAAAATTTGTAAAGGATATAAGAGATTTTTCTTCAACTTTCCACCATAGGCTCTCCATCCATCAGCAACAATTCAAAAAGAGCTCTCGAACAAATTATGCTCAATCAGCACGAACTCATCACATACAATTATTACAACACACACACAAACGCTAACACAACCATCTGAATGACACCTCCAAAAAGAGATATATATAATTAAGAATCATCCAAAATACATTGCAAAGGCATGAATGAAGATAATCCCTTTTGAAGGCTTGGTGGTTTCGAAAACGATCCATGGAGAAGGACTCATCCACAAATGTCTTGGTAGGATTTTGAAAGAACTGTAGGCAACACATCCTTTCTAGCAAAACAAGGTATCTGCTAGGTAGACATAGAGCATGAAAATAGAGGACATCCAATTGTTGGGAATCAATGTTCACATTGACATTCATACAAAGCTTTGGAATGGCCTAAATTTGATCATTATGGGAATGCCTATGCATGTATGCTAGATACCAAGCAAAATGAGCTGTCAATCTCACTGAAGGATCTAGAGATTGTGAATATTGGTGAGCAAAATGAAGGTGATTTTGGTATGCTTGACTAGCAGTTGTCCAGTCCCCTGGAATTATTGGCCAGTTTATCTGTGGTCCTGTAAGAGAATCAATCGAGCTCCATCCTCTTCTTCTTGGAATCTACTGATCAAATCCATCGTACTCACTAACCAACTGAGGGGGTTGAGAAATAGAAGTGTCAGGAGATGGAAGTGGAATAAGTAAAAGAGGATGAAGAGATGGGTAGGCAAAATCATAAAAGGAGAAATAAGATAAAGAAGGAGTGGTTGAAAATTTAAGTGAATCAATTTGGAAAGATGTCAATTGATAAACAGGAAAAGTAGAAGGTATATGAATAGATGGAGAAGGGCATGGTGGAGAAGGGGAAAAAACTCAATCTTCGATGAAAGAACAATATGTAAATATAAGAATTTGAGGAAAACCTTGAGGTTGGAAAAGAAGAGGTAAGATAGCTACTGAATTGGTTTGATAAAGGGAAAGATAAGTATCGTAGCGATGAGCCATTTATTGATAGTATAATATTTTAGGAATAGAGGGACCTAAGACAGATCTTCTCTGGTAGGTATCAAAAAAGGATGAATCAAATGGATGGTTTTTGGAAAGATAAGCTAAGAGATCCACCCTCAATTGGTTAGTGCTCTGCACATAAGTAGAAGCTGTATTCTGACGTTGATTTAGGACCACAAAATCAATCATTGAGTGCCATGAATTGTTAGGGAAAGTAGCCACTTTTGAGGAATAACACTGGAACATGTCATCTATCTGCAACTCCAAATAGTTGACATACAAAACAGCTTGCAAAACCACGTCCCCCACATACCAGGCCAGATCTACATCATCTGAAATCAACAGATCACCTCGTAGATACATGTAAGACAACAACATGGTATCCGTCATCACAAAATCTTCAAACGCCATACGGACCACTTCTGTCAGCAAATCAGCAGACCAAGCCCCACTCCAACCATCCTCTAGAAGAGGAAGATCCATCATTGAAAGCTACATATAGAAGGCCAACTTCTGCAATTGATAGTGGACAAAGAAAGAATGGTCCGGAGGAACATACTCCTAAAAGTGCTCAAAGGTAGGCCATAACAAATCCATCCTAGACTGCAATCTTTCCACTTTATCTTGAAACAAGGGACACAATGTGGCCTATTTCTGGAGAACTGCCAAGTCGTACTTAGAGATAGAAGGAATAATAGGAACATTGGGGCTTGGAGGAACAGACCGTTTGACTGTGCCAGTTGGTCTTGCAACTGCTTAATCTGGGAAGCTTGTGATTCCACTATGTTATGAGTAGTATGTAAGGCTGACAGTTTTGTATCTAAAAGAGTCTGAAACTCTTGAGCTTCTATGGACATTCTCTCTTTCTTCTCTGAGATTTTAGTGACCTCTGACTGAGCTTCTGTTAACTGAATCTTCAAAGAAGATATTTCTTCTCTCTAGGTCTCAATCATTTAGGTCTGTTGCTCCATCTACTTAAACAAATATGCAAGTGTGTCTTTAGTAGAGACTAACTCTGAGGTTGCCTTATGCAACTGGTCTTTCGATTGCATCAGTTCTTCATAGAAAGAAGCATACAGCTGTTGAACACAGGCTGTCAACTGAAAGTTCAATCAAACTCTGGATGTCTTTACAGAGGAATGGAATAGCATCTCCTGATACTAAAATGTTCAATGAAGGGACCGATATGTCCAAAGAACCTTCTCTATGTGCCCTGAAACAAATTGTTACATGTGAGGTAGCCAAGGAGGTCACTGCCAGAGGTAGCACGAATTGTGACTGAAGGAAGAACTGAGGGAGTTTTATCTACCACACGCTTCAAGCGCTTCTGCTGAATGACTAGTGGAGGAGGGGAATCAAGATCCTCTATGTCAATAGGTTCTGACTCTTCTAAAGGTGGAGGGGGAGGTACTGGATCAGATGGAGGAGGTGGTAGCACACCCTTCTGTAGGCCTAAGTATGTCAAGAAAGCATATAGGTAGGCACCATAGGTGACATTTGTGACATTTCCTTTGGTTACTTTGACAAAATGTTGGTCAATCTTTGTAAGCATGTAAGTACTCCAATCAATAGCCACCCCTTTTAACACCATCTTGGAAGTTGTGAAGAGTTCTTTGGACAAATATTGAGATTGTGTTTTGGTAGGCATAAACCTGTCTTGGAGGAACTGGCAGACTAACTTCCAAAGAGGATCAATGATCATGGAAGAAGATACTCCTAAAGTGTTTATCACTTTCTTGACATCCAAAATATCCTTGGTTTGCTTCTGTAACAGCTTGAAAATCTAACCATTGGAGAATAATTGTCTAGCTATAACAAAGGGCTCTCCTTTGTAGGGAAGAGAAAAATCCTTCCCTAAACCTTGGGGTTTCAATTGTTAAGAATGAGAGACAGAGACAAGGGTTGAAGCCAACAGTGTAGAGCTGTGTGCTCTCACACACATCCATTATCCATACTCACACATAACTCAAATGACTGTTAACAACCTAAGGTCTCAAGGACCATTCACAACAAAGATAGCTAAGTCCTAACCACCAACTTATTCAATGTCAGCATGTGGTACAACTGGACATCCTAAGTGTCGGGTACAGTCATACCAAAGATAGAAGATCGAGCTTGAAGTCTTAACACTCCCCCTCAAGCTCAAGATAGTATCTGTACACCAAGCAGCTGTCTGAAAACACTGAACTTATCTTTGTCCAAAGACTTGGTAAAGATATTTGCAACCTGTTCATCAGTCTTCACATGCATAAGATCTATTCTCCCTGCAAGAACCATCTCTCTGATAAAATGGTAGTGTACCTCTATGTGTTTTGTCCTGGCATGGTATATTGGATTCGTTGCCAGGAGTACACTATTGAGATTGTCACATAATAAGGTCACTGGAGCATCCACTTGAATATCCAAATTAGCCATAAGCTTGAGCAGCCATGAAACCTCATATGCTACCAATGCAGCATCCCTGTACTCTGCCTCAACCGTTGGTTGCTTCTTGCTGCTCCAGCTAATCATGCCACTTCCAAAGCCAAAAGCATAACCACTCGTAGATCTGTGATCATATGAGCATCCTGCCCAATCCGCATCTGTGTATCCAACCAGTTTCAAGGGCTTATCTCTCATATAGAATAGCCCATAATCTACAGTGGACTTAACATATCTCATAATCCACCTAACAACATCCAAATTAGGCTTCTTGGTCTTCTGCATAAACTGACTCATGAGCCCAACTGCATAACTCAAATCTGGCCTAGTGATGGTCAAGTAGATCAGACTTCCAACCATCTGCCTGTACATAGTCACATCCTGAATTTCAGCTCCAGTGCTAATGTCCATCTTGACATTCTAATCAAGGGGTGTACCCAATGGTTTGCATTCAGCCATGCCATACTTTTTTAGCATTTCCATGGCATAATGTTTATGCATCAGCCACCATAAACCATTTTCAGCCTTAATTACCTCAATACCCAAAAAATACTTCAATTCACCTAGATCTTTCATGTCAAATTCAGATTTCAACATCTTCATTACATGTTGTATGCCCAAGTCATCATTACCAGTGATTATCAAATCATCAACATATATGACCAACACTACCAAGCCATTTTCAGTCTTCTTTGTAAATAGGCTGTGATCAGCCCTACCAACAGTAAATCCCAACCTCTGCAAGTAGTTATTGATCCTAGCATGCCAAGCTCTCGGAGCCTGCTTCTGCCCGTACAATGCTTTTTTCAGCTTGCATACATAATGTTGAAAATCAAGGTGGACATACCCTTCTGGTTGAACCATAAAGACATCCTCTGCTAAGTCACCATTAAGAAATGTATTCTTCACATCCATCTGCTGTAATTTCCAACCTCTAGTAGTAGCCAAAGCAATCATAGTGGGTATGGTTACCATCTTGGCAACAAGGCTGAATGTTTCCTCATAATCAACTCCATATTGTTGGGCGTATCCCTTAGCAACCACCTTGGTTTTGTACCTTTCCACACTGCCATGTGACTTGCATTTGATTTTGTAGACCCGTTTGCAGCCAATGGTCTTTTTTTTCTTCAGGCAGTGGCACAAGATCCCATGTCTTATTTTCAGCCAAGGCATTCATTTCTTCATCCATGGTTGCACACCAGTTCTCATCTTCCACTGCTTCAGCATATGTACCTAGTTCTTTGATCTCCATCACTTTTGTCATGTAAGCATAATGCTTTGTAGTATAGCCACTAAATGTCAACCTATCAATAGGGTATCTAACCCTCTATGAGCATCTAGGCTGTGGTGCACTGCTCGATTCCCCTCTCTCATGAGGTGGAATGTACTTTCTCTGCCTTGCGCCAGGCGTATAGACAGTTGGAATACCAAGGTCACTGTCTAAAGTGTCAGTAGACTCATATCCAGAAGTCATTCTACTAGGTGTCATCATCCTAGATACATCCTCAGTAACTTTCTCTTTTCCTTTGTTGTCCACGACATCATATCTCCCCCTCACTGATATACTGGTGTTAGTGGACGGTGAGCTCCTCAATCTCCTTGTCCATGGGGATATTGTTTGACTACTAGGTCCTGTCATAGCAGTGCTCTGCTGCATATCAACTATAGAGACATGAGTAGAAGGCATATTTGATGGCACTGTAGCCGGTGATACATACCAAGAACCCATCTCATAAAAAATAACATCCCTGCTCACCAAGATCTCCCTGGTAGAGGGATCATAGCATTTGTATGCCTTCTTCTCCTACGAATATCCAATGAAAACACACTTATGTGCTTTTGGATCCATCTTCTTCCTTTTTTCATCTGGAATATGCACATAAGCAAGACAGCCAAAGACTTTCATGTGACTTACATCCGGCTTATAGCCATACAGCTTCTCAAACGGTGTCATCTCATGAATACCTGCAGTGGGAGTCTGATTCAAGATATACATGGCTGTCATAACAGCCTCAGCCCAATAATAGAGCGGCATCTTCTTCTCATTCATCATGGCAGGAGCAGCTTCCATCAAGACCCTGTTCTTTCTTTCAACTACCCCATTCTGCTCAGGAGTGTAGTTGTAGGTAAGCTGCCTATGTATGCCATTTTCAGCCAGAAAGTTGTCAAACTCATTTGACACATACTCCCCACCGCTATCTTATCTCAAGCAAGAGATGTAATAGTCAAATTCCTTTTCAACCTGCTTTTTAAACTGCTGAAAAACAACAAACACCTCATCCTTTGTCTTCAGAATGTAAACCCAAGTATAGTGACTGCAATAATTAATGAATGTCACATAATACTTCGAGCCTCCCATGGATGCATTATGGGCTGGCCCCCAAACATCAGAGTGCACTAATTGCAATGGACGTGTACTCTGCCTTACATGCCTGACAAATGGCAACCTTGACTACTTACCAAACTGGCAAGCATTGCATACATGATCAATATCTCAATATTAGAACTTGGGTAAACCTGTAACAAGTTGTTTTTTCTGCATAATTTGCAGCCTTTGCAAATTTACATGCCCCACTCTTTTGTGCCGAATTTCCAAATCTCTGATAGTGCCAGAACCATGGGCAAACATAGCTGAATTCAGATCTGGCAAGGTAGCATCAAGAGTAAACATTATGCCATTCCTGTGGTCACGAGCTATCAACTTGCATCCATTGCCAAACTCTTCAATAAAGCAACCATGCTTGTTGAATCTAACCTGCAAGTTTTGCTTCGTCATCTGACCACAACAGACAGTAAGTTCTTCGTAATCGAAGGAACATGCAATACATCATGCAAATTTTTCTTTCTGCCATCATGAACCACAAGAGGCACTTTGCCTTTATGTTCAATGCTATGCTGCGTGTCATCACCTGTACAAACATAGCCATGTTTTTCAGCCACCATATCAGTGAATCAATCACCGTGAGGAGTCATGTGGTTTGATGCCCCTGAATCAATGTACCAAACTGCATCATCATTGCATTTTTCAGCAACTATGTCTTTTACATACTGCATGGCAAACAATCTATCTCCTGAAGTATCATCTGCCTAACTAGATGTAGCAAAATGTCCATGTTGTTTGCCTTTCTGATTGCCATGCTTCTTCCAGCATTCCTTGGCAATATGCCCATACTTCCCGTAGTAATGACAATCCTAGTCTTGTTCGGATTGTCAGATGGACGCCGTTGTTGCCAAGAGCCTCTACCTCTAGGGTTAGATCTCCCCCTGCCTCTAAAGTTTCCACCACCTCTTGCATTCGATACCTACTAGTTGTTATTGCCATAGGATGCATTTTGCTGGCCTCCTCTGCCAGATCCATAGCCTCTACCATGGTTTCCACAGCCGCGTTGATTGGAATAGAAAACTGCATCCTTGTTTTTAGAACTGCTAGATCCTCTAGCCAAGCCAAGCTTAACCTCTTCATGGATAAGCAATGCAACCAGCTCATTGAAATCAGGCATTTCAGCCCGCATAGATACAAAAGTGTCAAAAGACTTATACTCAGGCCCCAAGCCATTCAAAGTCACAGCAACCATGTCTTCATCTTCAACCTGTGAGCCAACAGATGCCAATTGATCCGCAATGGTCTTAACCTCCGTGACATAATCCTGTATAGATCGGCTCTTCCTCTCCATGTTGTTGAACTTTTGCTTCAACTGTATCTTCCTGGCACTTGTGGTTGTGCCATAATACTTGACCAAAATGTCCCATGCATTCTTAGGAGAGCTGCAGTTCATTATCTGCATTACCATGGCATTTGAGATAGATAAAGAGAGCCAGTGCAAGACTCTACGAGCTCTTTCTATCCAAGCTCGGTGTAATCGTCTCTGATCAGCCATAGGTCGATCTGGGAGCTCAAGTTCAGCTTTCGCTCCAGTCACCAACTCCCAATAGCCTTTCCCTATTAAGAAGTTCTCCATGTGGAACTTCCATATGGCATAATTGTTACTGTCAAGATTTTCCCCCACTATCTAGGTTATGTTGTCTATCCTTTTTGCATTTGCCATGTTCTAGACTCTGCCTGACTACTTGCAAGCCAAAGTCTTCCAAACAGTTCAGTTTCAGCCTGCAACTTTTTATGATAGTTTTCAGCACTCTGTGTGCTTAGACAGTCAGTTCTTTAGCCTGAAAACACCAGTACAATCACCTCCTGACAGCTGGCAATCACTTAGGTATTGCAGCTTGCATATACGGACTGCATTCAATGCAAAACCAGCATGTATTTGAGCAACCTGTTCATGTACAGACAAGCAGTCTGTAGGCTGAAAATGACAGTAAACAGCAACTCCTTTTTGAGCTCAACATAGAGGGTAGATGTCCCCAAAAAAACACTTACAGCAATTCAGAGATCTATCCCTGCATATGGGGTTCCAAGCATGTCAATCTGACACTGAATACATCATGTACTACAAGTACAAGTGCAGAGTATTCTACCTGCAAATTTCAGTCAGCCAAGAACAGACCAAAGACAATGTATTTTAGTCCACAATACCCTCAAGGTATCATATCCATATGCCACAATAAATGGAAGCCAATGCATAACCCTACCAATACCCAAGAGTATCCTATCTTCAGGAGTAAGTGGCATACAAAGTATTCACAGTTTATAAACAGCCAAGACAATTGTAGTACATCTAATTTCAGCTGAAACCATTTGCATTCAACTCCATTCTCAGTGCTCAAAGCATTTGTAAGAGATATACCATGTCATGAAGTACATAACCCTTCAGGGCCAAGTAGTGGACCAAGTAGTGCTTGCTATCCACAAATTCTTGACAGTGTCCAGCCAAGATAAATGCTTCAGATCTGAGTATACTTGATCAGTAATCTTCAGCTTACAAGCAAAACATCCAAGACATATGTCTGCATTAGCATGTATGTACTTCAGTAGACCCTTTTTGGGCATGTCTATGAGCTCAAGGCTCTTTCCAAAGTCATGTACCTACTGAATACTCTCTGTCTACAACAGTTTGGGACAGATTTCAGATTTGCAGTCAACTCTCATAGCTCATATCTCATTCCCAGTCAAGAATTAGCATGCCACAAGTCTTTAGCAACCTTGCCAAGGCTTGTTTATAAGCCATAGATCAGTTTGTGACCAAGCATTAGCATGAAGTACAACCAATGCATTAAGCCTGCATACAGGCGCAGTTCACGCAGCCTATCAGGCTCTTCCAGCATCACGTGGTGAAGATAAGGATGATTATCAAGCACTCAAATGCGCTCAATGAAGCCTATCCAATGTGTCAACCAAGTCACAGATCCCTCTTCAAGCAATGGCAAGTCACAATGGTAATGCCTACCTTGTAGCATAGACAATGAAGGAAAATGACAGTCAAAGTCCTTTGTTCTCTTCAACCTTGGCAGTTCATTCTTCAGGTCTTCTTCCCACATGCACTCCACAGAGCCCAGTCATGGGTGCTCTGATACCATGTTAAGAATCAGAGACAGAGACAAGGGTTGAAGCCAATAGTGTAGAGCTGTGTGCTCTCACACACATCCATTATCCATACTCACACATAACTCAAATGACTGCTAACAACCTAAGGTCTCAAGGACCATTCACAACAAAGACAGCTAATTCTTAAGCACCCACTTATTCAATGTCAGCATGTAGTACAGTTGGATATCCTAAGTGTCGGGTACAGTCATACCAAAGATAGAAGATCAAGCTTGAAGTCTTAACATGGATACCATGGAAGCACCATGAACCAGGCCCGACTTCTTGTTGTATGATGCAAGAAACTCATTACACATGGATAGATCATCTGGAATCAACGGGAATGACAGCCAGGAAAGTCGCAGGTCCTGCTTTCGCTATAGGCTCAAAATCCAGTAGGGAACAATAATCTCTACTGATCAACGAGACATACTGGATAGGAGGAGGAGCGTGAGGTGCCATTCAGATGGAAAACACACACACCACAACACAGACAATCACAAAGAATGCCTGCAAAACAACCAAAATAGCTATAAAAAAGAAATCAATCAAAAGAAGTACACACACATATACGTAACTAACCAATTTACCACCCCAAACAACCCACATTCTAGAAAAAATTCGGCATGACCTCTACACATATGCGACCAAAACAAGCAGGCACCCAAAACCCCGTATCAGGCAAGAAAGAAAGAAAAACTACAAACCGTACCTATAATCGTAGCACATAAGCAAACCATAATACCATAAAAATCTAATCAGAACCTAACCATAACTTTGACCAACAATTTCAACTAAGAGGACTTTACGTGCATATCCCACGAAGAGTGTTTATTAAAAGGGGAAAAAAAGTGCAGTGAAGGGAAATGGTTTTAATGAAGGGTTCATTTTAAGAAATTATTAATAATGGGTGACATTTTATTAGATTATAAACCTTAATAAGAAAACGGTGGTTCCTTCTTAAAATTTTAATTACAATTTATTAGGGTGAAACAATGCTTTATTGAAACCCGGACTGCGATTCCTAGACTAGGGTCTCTAAATGCAAATTCATTAATTAAAAATTAATAGTGATGTGAAAGCGCTTTTTTGCTAGCGTGTGCTTTTTTGTGACGGCTGGTTCATTTTTATTAAAAATTAAGGTGCCTCTTAAGCACACATAGCACGTGGAAAGTGAACGACTAGTTGATTTTTTAAATTATTAGAAACTATGTGTTTAGCGCGAATGCGCGTGGAAAAGTGGGTGAATATAGTTCATTTTAGCAATTAATTATGATTAAGGGATAATAAAAATGAGTAAAGCTCACAAATAAATACCTGGTAGGGGTGTGTATACAATGGACTGAAGGTGCACTGAGTAGTCCCCAAATGCAAGGAATTCAGACAAAAAAACAAACACCACTGACTGGAAAAAATAAAGCACCTTAGTGTTTTTGTTTTATTTTTGTTTTATTTTTATTTATTATTTTATTATTTGTTTATGGTTTTTTTAAATTGTATTTTAGGTGTGTTTGTATTGTGTATAATGTTTGGTTTGGTTTTTTTCTTATTTTTCTTATTTTTCTTTTTTATAATTAAATCAAGATATAGGACACATGAATATGTTGTGAAGTGTAAGAGTGGGATTTTAGCAATCCAGCAAGTGTCAACAATGTGTTGTAATTTATCCATGAATTTTCAGCTGATTTTTGGAATTTAAAATGAATTTTTCATAAGGGGAAGTATTAAATTGAGGGTTTTTGGCTTCAAATAATATTTTGGCCATTTATGAAAATATTTCTAATTGAGAAATTAGTGGCTAAAGGGGCAAGGGATTTGTGGATTTTTTTGAAATTCTTTTGGAAATATTTTTGAATTTTTACCAATTTGTAATGAATTTTACTCATTTTACATGTATTTTTGAAGTAATTTTTAAATTTTAATTTTTATGCAATTTATTTTCTTGAATTTCCACTTTAAAAAAATATCCCAAATGATTTCAACAATGTTGAAAAATTTATAGGATTTTTTTGCAATTTTTTTGAATTTTAAATAAATTTTAATGAATTTTTGGATTTTTTTATGTGTTTAATGGTTATTTTTATTTTTTTAATGTATTTTTCGGATTGGGAAATAAAAGGTGGTACCCGAACTGCGTGTGAACAGTAAAGGATGACTGCGTGTGAACGGCTGAGTGCAACACTCCACCGCACGAACAAATCGGAAGTGCGTCTTCGCGCGTGAACGCCTGCTAACCACACTCGTACACCGAGAACGTCCACATAGTGGGAAGACAACGCAGGAGACAGGGCAGAAACAGGGACTGTTAGGGGATAACCTAAGTGACTTAGGTGACTGAGTAGGTGAAGTTAATTAGGCTAGCTTAGTCTGAGAAAGTCGATTAAGTTAAGTTAGTGTGTTAAATTAATTAAGTTAGTTAGGTTAGTTTAGTTTGTTAAGTTAGGTTAGTTAGGTCAGTCTCATTTAAGTAATGTTAATCAGGTTAAGTAATGTTAGTTAGTGTAAGTAATATTAGTGAATTAAGCTAAGGTTAGTCAATGTAAGCTATGGTTAGTTAAGTTTAACTAGGGTTAGTTAGGTGTAACTAGGGTTAATTAGATTAACTAGGGTTAGTTAGATTAACTAGGGTTAGTTAAATTAACTAACCAGAGGGGGGAGAGGGATGTTGGCCGCTGCGACGGAGAAGGAGGAGGAGGAGGATGATGATGATGACAGGGCGGGCCAGCGGCGCACGGTGAAGGAGAGGGGGAAGGATGATGACGGGCGGGCCAGCGATGCACGGTGGAGGAGAGGGGGAAGGATGATGATGACGTGCGTAGGCAGAGGGAGGCGGAAGTGGAGGAGGTTGAGGAGCGAGGAGGTTGGAGGCAGGAAGAAGATGAGGGAAGAGGAAGGAGAAGGGGAGGGGGAGAAAGAAGGGAGACAAGGAGGAGATGGAGGAGGGAAGGAGGGGTATGCAGGTGGAGGGGAGGTCGAAGGGAGGAGGTCGAATCGAGACGAAGAGGAGAGGAACGAGGAACGCGGGGGCACACAAACCGCAAGTAAGACCGTTGTTTTTTTTTCTTTCTTTTTTCTCTTTTTTTTCGTTTTTTTTTTTGTTTTTAATGTGTTTTATTATTAATGTTTTTTTTCTCTCTATTTTTTTTTGTGTTCTGCTTTGTGTGTGGTTTATTGAAATGAATTGAATGTAGATATGTAATTTATGATGATTAGGATTATTATTAGTAAATGGTGTGTGTGTGTTTGGTGAAGTTTTTTTTTTGTTGTGTTTGTAAAATTAATTTTTAATTATTATGTAGTTAGTTTTGTTGTTGTTGTTTTTTCTTTAAATAAAAATAAATTGAAGATATGTGTGCAAAAGAATGCACCCCCATCCCGCGCGCATGCGCGGATAGGGGTAAAAAAATTTGCACTGACGGGATCAAACAGGGCAGGGATGGAGATGCGCGAGCCACAGATGCCATGGGGGCGTCCCGAGGCGCGTAAAACCAGAAACAAGTGCGTTTACACGCGACACGAGAACGTGGTCACACAACAAAAAGGAATAAAAATTAATAAAATCCAAACTGTTCATCAGATCGAAAAACCGTAAGAAGGAAAAATGTGTCGAGAGATGAGGAGAAAATGATAGAAGCATGTGACACCAGATCTGGGCAAAATCGGGGTGTTCACATGGGAAAAACGCAAAAAACAAGCTCGAAAACACATACGGGTATTAATATCAGATAATTTACGCATCGGAATGAAGTGCAAAAAGAAGAAAAATTGTGCAGAACAATGTGTCCAACAACCCTATCATGGAAAAACATAGTTTGAGCAAGATAGGATGCGTTCACATGGAAAAAACCCCAAAAATGGACCCAAAAATGGACTCGAAAATTAACACGGGAAGAACCGTGCACCGGAATAGAGGATAGTAAAAAGGATAAATGTCCAGAAAAAAGGGACTCATTGGGCTCTTGCATCAAAACTCAGGTTGGGGGAAATGAGGAGGGATTCTCATGGGAAAAACACAAAAAAGACACTTGAAAACACTCTGAAAAATTAATAACTAAAAATCCGACAGTTGGAAGAGGATGGAGAAAAAATGAAAAGGTGGGGGAAAGGTTGGCAGCACACGGCTGTCAAATCAAACTGGAATTCCGATGCAAATAGGGCAGGTTCACATGGAAAAATATGAAAAATAGACACGAAAAGAGCCTGAAAACCCGCAAAAATTAATAGCAGATGAACCGTGTATCGGAATGACATAGAATAAGAAGGAAAAATGTCACGAGGAATGGGCAGGACAGGGCTAGCACATCATATCAGGGTTCCGAAGCAATGAAGACACATTCACATGAAAAATCATTCAGTTTACAGGAATTACTTCAAAAATTAATAATTTGAGAACCGTCTGTCAGAATAGGGGTTGATAAAAAGCAAAATAGGCAGTTCGAAGGGACGAACAGGGCTATAAGGTTGGATTGGGATTCTGGTGAACATAGGATGCGTTCACATGGGAAAAATCACAAAACAAAGAATAAAGGAAAACGATCAAGAAACAGCTCCGAAGGACGAGGTGAAATAGAACGGAGGAGTGGGGAAGGGACCCCATCAGGGTAAAATGAAGTAATGGCATAGATGCATGATCATAGCAGGGTATATGCAGGGGGTATGCATCATAGACACACAGGGAAGCGTCCCCACAATTAGAACCTTAGCAGGAAGGGTAAACCGAACATCAAGAACCTAGTACCCCACATCAGACCAACCACGAACGTCCCCACACTTAAGACATGACTGTCACTGAAAAAAAAAAGGTGTAGGGTTAGAAAACTTGGCCCATATTGCCGAGGAGGAATGTTAACTATCAAGGTTGCGTCTTGTATCGTTGTCAGCTACAGGAGGTACCAAGGCATCTTCACAGCACACGTCCTTCGTCCTTCGTAGAAACCAAGCGGCATCACCCAAGGAGGTAGCTGGTTGAAGGAATCGCAAGAAATTCGTCGATGGCAAGGGATATTGCACTCAACTCACGATCACTCAAATGGAATGAAAGAGCAGTCACTCGCCCCATTACTAACATCACTCGAGGATATAATGATGAAAACCGAGAGCTCATACTCCGTTGAGGAATCGAAAAGGGAATGGTGCAGAGGGAGTGTGCCAAGGTGCACAATTGATGGTGCATCAATGCATCCCGCCCATGTGGCATAGGTGCAAGGAGAAAGGCCATAGAGCCTTGCAGTGCAGTGTACAAAACATAATGACGTGTCCTGTGTTGATGGCAAAAACCCATCCCGTGGGTGCAAAGGGAAAGGGGAACGTACTTGACTCCAATTGTCATAACGTCCCTCAATCCTCACCTCTCGATAATTGATTGAAGAAACACCAGTCACACTCAGCCCACCCTCTGTCTCACGCTCTGTTGAAAGATACAGAGGGCAACCCATTCCTGAAACCCATTGATGTAATCCTCACTGTCACTTGTGCAGAGGTTGTATGCCTTGTGCGCAATTGATGGTGCAATTGTGCATCCCGCCCTATGCCGACATACAGTGCAAGAAGGAAGGCCAGAGAGCTTTATGGTGCAGTGCACAGGAACAGATCATGCATTGTGCATTGAGAGGCCTATCCTGTGCGTGCAACACTCCGTTCATACATCTCACCTCTCATTTGATTTGAAGGAAAAAAAACTGGGCACTCACCCCACCCTCTGTCTCACGCTCTGATAGATACAGAGGGTAGCCCATACTCACATCCCCATCCTGTTAGGATGAAAGCTCGCATCACTCAAGGGGTTGGGGATGAAGATCATGTCGGCTGTTTTTGTCATCAAGATCGTGAGGAGGAGGCATACCCAAGGAGGCAGCCAACAAATCTCATACTTCAATGATTTGTAAGAAGAGTCATCTGTTAAGAAGGGCAGACGGACTGATATTACAGAGACAGTGCACCAAGGGAGGTGGCTTCCAATTACTTGCTGGAAAGGTTTTGTTGGTGATGAGTCAGCTATCCTGAACTGTAGGGTGTTGCTACCTTTTTCACAGTCAGCTTCCCGCCCAAGGGTGTTTTCACCTTTTCTTGGAACGAGGCATGTTATGACAGGGAATTTACTCATTTTCTCCCATAACAGTTTTGTTTATTTTTTTGTTTTTGTTTCTGTTTCTTTTCTTTTCTTTTTCCTTTTTTTTTCGGTGAAAAAGAGAATGGTAGAAATACCATATGTCAGGACCAACCTTGCCACCATTGTTGGATCAGATGAGAAGAGAACAAGGTTGGGTTGAGATGTTTCTGCAAGGGGTTAGCAAAACGAGACCACCTCATGAGGAGAATCATAAGGGCTATCAGAAGCACGACGAGAAGGACAGTGCGACGCCCAAAAGGGATAAAAAGGTGGCACCATCTACTTCCATTCTTTGGATTTGAACTGGTCTTCTTCAACGAACCTGTCTTCATCATCTTCCTTCTTGTTATCTGCATCATCTTCAAACAAGTCCCACAAGTCTTTCCGCATAAGATGGTACATGGTCTTCTCCTTCTAGGCATGGAAGCCTTCACCATTAAATTTTGCTATATGTTCTACTTCAGTCATCTTAGTATGAGGTCTTACCACGAGAACTCTTGGGCAGTGTCTATCCCTTTACAAGAAGATTGAGATTTACAAGTGATTTGATAATTTTAAAACCATTACATAACTTGAGAATGTTCTTCGAAATTGGAAACGAAAGATGAGTTACTCTTGAGTAACTGAAATATTCAAGTGCCAAGACGCACTATTTGAGTATCAATAGATACTATATCTTTGAAGATCTTGATATTTTGCTCGATGTTGCTAGGTAATCCTTGAACTTCCCTGGATCCTTCTAGATCTGTAGTGCTTCAGAGATAATTTCAGAGTGATCAAGGTCACTATTGATGATGCCAATAAGAAAAAGATAAGGTTGCCAAGCTTTCTAAGTTCTTGGCTATGGCTTCCACTGTTTAGGGTTTCAGACAGCCCTGGTTTTTTTGCTGTAGCAAAAGCTTGGCGCAGCCATTCGAGCTGAAAATTGGATGGGGGATAGCCTATAGTATAGGCTTTAAATGGCCCATACAAGCAGGGGGAATCACAGCCTCCAGACGTCGCGCAGGCTGTACGACTACCACAGGGCGCAGCAGAGACAGCGAAGGCCGATTTCTGTAATGCTGGGCTCTGCGATGGACAATGTCGTTCTCTGATGCGATAGGGAGCTGCGCTGGGAGCTGAGGAAGAGTTTCTCAGTAGACACCTTAAGCTGAGATTGCTTGTATGATGAGATCTGAGAGCTCCACTGAGGATAGGTACAATCTGGCTATGGTGGCCAAGAAGAAGTGTGTGAAGATAGAGTAGGAGATGAACTCAACCAGTTGTCCTGAGCTGGGGTTGAGCCATGATAAGCTAGAGAAGTTGGAGAAAGGGCTAAACTGAGCTCACCATAGCTCTAATACCATGTTAAGAAACATGGATCTTGAACTCATAAGCAAGAGACATGAAGAAGACTAATGATTAGATACAAACTTTTACTCAAGAGAATTAGGTTCCAAGATAGATTAGCTTGGACTCATAAACACAATCTTGAGTGGATAGAGTTATAGATTCTAAGTACAAAGTACAATAGCATTCATTCAAAAAAGGTGAACCAAATACATGCTTTTATAGCTTTCAACTTCTCCATTGTCCTCACTATGCATATGGGATTCAGGATAGCTCTTCTTGGAGCCTACATCATTTGTCTATTTCTCAACACATACTAAGATGTATATGTTCTGCTTCCGTCTAGTAGGTGGATCAATGCGACCCACAAAATCAATCCCCCACTTCTCGAATGGCTTTAGGGAAAGAATGGGTTGCAATGGCATGGCACTTGTTTTGGTGGGTTTCCCCATTCGGCTGACAAGCATCACATCTCTTGCAGTAGTCGTATGCATCCTTGTGGAGGGTTGGCCACCAGTATCCTACTAATAGAGCCTTCCTGGCTATCGCTTCTCCCGCGAAGTGTCCACCACATGGTTCGTCATGGCATGCTTTCAATACTATGCCGATTTCATCCCCTACAACACATCTTCTCAATACTTCATCTTTGTAACGTGTCCACTTGCATCTTCAGGACATGTCTTAGCAGTCTATCGGAAAGGGTGTCTAGAAAGCTCCGCATGGCACTCGCATGGAATGTTACAGGGTTTGCGATCTAGGGATTTCCGCGTCTGCCACGTAGCGGAAGTATTCCGGCTGTTCCCACTTAGGATCGACCTAAATTAGGGTTTTCCTTATTGGTCATTTCCTAACAGCAACTAGCGTCGGACCCAAGCAAACTACTTTACGCAGAAACGCAAGGTCCGAAGCGGATTCACGCTGCACTTGGTTCAAGGAGAATGGAAAACGAGGGGGATGCAAAGCTCAACCTCTCTGCCATAAGGCATAGTCCCATTCTGTTCTTCTAAAGCAGCGTAAATCGGGTTTAAACATAACTCTAGGTCAATGCTTTTGTTGTTTGTGTTCTTTGACGATCTTCCTGTTGTCCATCGTGATTTGAGAAAAGTTCCGGGCCAACCGGGACCACCCATCCGTAGGATGGACCTATGGCCCATCCTCCGCACTTTCCTCGAGTTGTTTTAGTTATTTAATTATCTAACACATTAGTTGGACATGTAACAGCCAGCGTCTTTAATTAACCCGTTAGGCACTGGTTCTTTCACGTAATCTTATCACTTGACATAGAAAAACAATATCAGACAAGTTCCTTATTAATAGGTTATCATATTTATCTTTGAAATACAAGGAGTCCAGCCCGTAGGCTTATCCACAATCCGCCCGAAGGCTATCCAGCAATCCACAGGGATCACTAAACCAAGTTTCCGCCTGTAGACTAGTATGCGGGCCTCGAGATCCAATCTCGAGTCACGTTAGCCTCTTGTGCAGGACCCGAAAGGCGAGGGATTTACAGCCAGAGCCCCCCCTGGCACCCAAGTGTCCTCCTGCTCCAAGTAGCGCTCAACGGAGAGACCTCTCGCGGCGGGTTCGATCCACTTACCCGGCGCGGTCAACAACCCCCTTGGTTAGGGTTAGGCAGGCAGTCGCGGGTAACTTAAGCTGCCTCTCCCTTCAGGTCTTCAAC
Source organism: Lygodium microphyllum (assembly GCF_053477565.2). Taxonomy (NCBI): domain Eukaryota; kingdom Viridiplantae; phylum Streptophyta; class Polypodiopsida; order Schizaeales; family Lygodiaceae; genus Lygodium; species Lygodium microphyllum. The sequence goes on along the minus strand of NC_141157.1, from coordinate 43,327,331 downwards.
TTGAAGTACAGATATCCATTTATCTTTTAATTCATTGATCAAACAAAGCCAAACAGTGCTCTAAAATTTGTAGCAAGCACAAACATTTCCATTGATCTTTTTTTTGTTGGCAAACTGCTAAGGAATGAATCCTTCCTTTCGAATGCGTCGTGCACTCGATCTGGGATGACTTGCAACTTGGCAAGATCCCTTATATCCTGGGTTAGGGCGTACCCTATTAACCCAACTTGGTCAAACCTTAAGTTCATTGGGTCTATCGGATGGTCTTTAGTTTCCAATCAATCTTCTTTACTCCAGAAAGACCACTAAATTAGGATGATTATTCATCCTCTTGTAGGATAACTTGCGTAAGGACATGCCAACTTCATTGCGAGAACTTGGCCATCCCCTTGTGATCCAATCACAAGATCAAATGACTCCGCACTTGTTGCGCAAGTGCTGCATCGAACTATGAGTCTATGGAGTCACGAACAATCTGTTTTAGGTTACTAGGCTGATGTCGTTAGACCTAGGGTTTCCAAGATTCATCTTGTAAGGTTCTTAGGGACAAACCCTAGCTCATTTTACGATTACCTTTACTGTCCCTACATTCAGTGAATGTGGGCAAGTATTTAAGGTATAGGCGTTTCTTGGAATTTAACTTATTCCGAACGAGTACTCCGCGGCTTAGGTGTTTTAGTTTTATGCTAATTTGGTTAAATCTAGAAGATAATTTCGAGATTACTTCCACATGATTCGTTGACTATGCGTAAATTGATTTTTCAACCCTAACTTATCGGTTTGAGGTCAGGTATAGGTTACGTTAATTTCAACTAATCTTCCCTTTTCTTTGCAAAAAAATTCATGCTAAATAAGCAACCTTTTTTTTGCTAATTTATGCAGTTGACAACTATAATTTTCATAGAGTTTATGCATCGTAAGAATCGTTTCATGCTTTGCACTTTCCATGGAAAGGGGCTTCAGGGTTTATAAAAACATAGAGGGGAGCCCAAGGAAAGGGAGCTTAAGTGAACTTTAAAAATCCCGAGGGAGGGGTAATAAGACCTTTTAAGGCCTTAATTCTTTTGGGAGGGGAAGGGGTGTTTCAACATTCATGGGAAAGGGCTAAGGGCCTTGTGATGGTTTTAAACACGGGGGGTGAAAGGAAAGGGTTTTAAAGCCCATAAGAAGGGCTTAAAGGTTTAAATCACGGGGTTCCAAAATGCATGGGAGAGGGGCTTAAAACACGGGGGGGTAATAAAAAGGGTTTCATAAGGCACAAGAAGGGGGGGGGGGGTGAAAGGGTTTTTGAAAGGCACAACAAGGGGGTGAAAGGGTTTTAACTATCCCCCTTAGAAGCTTCTCTTCAGAAGCTTCTATTGCTTAACACGTGGCAGGAGGGGGAAATTCAATGCCATATTGGCGACGGTGGATGATTGGGCGCGGCCCCACAATAGAGGCGACGCCATCAGCGGCCCATCTCCACTCCCGAAAGCAGCAGCGAGCCGTCTTGGTCTTTCTCTCCTCTCACGATGCTGCAGAGTGCCGTCCCTCTCCCTCACAATTCAGAATGGCGGCCCTTCCCTCCTTTCTTCCTACAAGCGGCAGCAACGCAGGTTTTAAATAGGGGAGGGGAGGGGAATCCTCCCTCTCCATCGTGTTAGTGCGTATGGTCCTCCTCCCTCCAAAGCATCCAACAAGGATGCTTAGTTATCCACCATTCCCTCCCTCTCCCCCAACACGACAGTCAGCTGGGGGAAGGAGAGAATAATAATAAAAAATTTCCTAATTTAAAAGAAAAAATATTATCCCTACTAAGAGGGTATTCATGCCAAATGCGTATTTCTACTACGGAGCTGTTACAATCTTTGCCTCTCTTGTACAGTGCACCGCCTAGCAAAGTGTAGAGGGCTGATTCTAATAGAAGCTTCTTCTTCTCATGGCTTGAGATGCCAAGAGGATACTGTTGAGTTGCCAGGAGGTTGGCTATGTTTGCATACCAGGGAGTAAGTGTTTCAACTAGAAACAAGGAAGCATCAGGAAGGTCTAGATCATCCTATTCCTCTTCTTCTGTTTGAGGGATCCATGATAGATGATTGGCTAGGACATGGGAGCGGCCAGGCTTAGTGACCACTTCAAAATTGAACTCTTGGAATAGGAGCAACCATCTCATCAGTCGTCCTTTAACATCTGCTTTGTTCATCAAGAAGGACAGGGCTTCATGATCCACGTAGAACTTGAAATGTGTTGACAATAGATAGTGTCAAAACTTCTCCACTGCGAACACCATTGCTAAGCATTCAAGCTCTGTCACTGTGTAGTTCTGTTCCCTATTAGTGACCTTTCAACTTGCATAGTATGTTGGCTGATCTTATTTAGAGGGGCCCTTTTGACATAGGACAGCACCTAGCCCTTCAACTGATGCATCTGTGTGCACATGGAACTCCTTCATCCAATCAAGAGGTTGTAAAATAGGTGCTTGGATAAGGCACTGTTTTAGGGTATTAAAGGCTTCTTCACAGTCATCTATCCAAAGGAAATCTACATCTTTCCTTAGGAGCTTGTGTAGAGGGGCTGCCTTGGTTGCAAAATGTGCAATAAATCTTCTGTAGAAGCCCACATGGCTAAGAAATCCTCTCAATTGCTTGAGGTTTGTTGGTGCTATTAAAGTGACAATCTTCTCAATCTTTGTCGGGTCTGTTGCAATCCCTTGTGCGGAGACAATATGGCCCAAAAGAACTCCTGATGAGACATCAAAGACACATTTGTCGGGATTGAGAGAAATCCCATACTCTCGACATCTATCAAAACATTGCTCTAGGTGTCCCCAGTGCTCTCGGATTAAGCTATAGACACAGAAGTCATCAAGATACACCTCAATGAAATCATGCAGATGATTCTGGAAGGCAGCCATCATCACTCGTTGAAAGGTGATAGGAGCATTACAGAGTCCAAATGGCATCACTCTATAGGCATAGGTCCCCCATTCTGTGGTGAAGGTTGTTTTAGATTGGTCTTTTTCTGCAATTTGGACTTGGTTATATCCGCTGAATCCATCCAAGAGGGAATACAATCCATGGCCTGCCACTGTGTCCAACAGTTGGTCTGTAAAAGGGATGGGGAAATGATCCTTCTTTGTCTTCAAATTCAACTTTCCGAAGTCGACACATATTCGAAGTTTCCCATTCTTCTTGGGTACTACCATAATGGGAGAAACCCATTCACTGTTAGCTACGTGATAAATGAACTCTGCTTCAAGAAGTTTCAATAATTCAACCTTCACTAGAGTAGAAATAAATGCCTTTGTCTTTGCCTTATAGGTTTGGCATCAGGCTCTAGGTCAATGTGATGTTGACATACTGTGGGATCAATCCCCTTTAGGTCTTTATATGGCCAAGCAAACAGGTCTAAGTTCTCTTTGAATAGGTCTCACAGGACCACTAGTTCTTCTTCTGGAAGATTGAGACCCACTTTCAGGTGATGTTCACTACCCTCAGTATCCAAGAATGTTACTTGCCTTTCACCTTCCACTTTGCGGATGAATGTCCCACAGATTGCTTCTGGATAGAGGTCTGACTCTTTCAAGAGAGTAGTATCCTCGTCTGATGCTCCGTTAGAGCCAGTGTCCTCCTTCTAAATAGATGACTTATTTGTCCGTTCAGATTGCTGGAAGGGTATTAGAGCTTTGTTTGCTTTTGTGTGAGTAGTAAATTCTTCTGGACTTAGGGATTCATCTTCAAAGGATACGTCTAGGAATGTCACATAGCATGAACCTTCTAGAGGTCGTGGCTCTGAGGGATTTGGCTTCTATTGACCAAGGGCATCATCATCATCTTTTCTCTGGACTGAACAGTTAAGGCGATAGGAGCCACTGGTGAACTTAATTTTTATGCCTTTAATCCATTGCTTATACAGAGTCTGCATACTTTGTGGTACATTGATCACCCAAACGGAACCATGGTCAGTTCATCCAGCACCCTGAGATCTTCAGCCTCTGAAGTCTCTGTAGGGACATCAGCAAGATCATCCTCTATCAGAGGAAATTCTTCATCTGTACTTTCATAACCCAAATGGAACCATTGCTTATATAGAGTCTGCATACTTTGTGGTCCATTGATCAACCCAAATGGAACCATGGTCAGTCCATCCAACACCTTGACATCTTCAACCTCTGAAGTCTCTATAGGGACATCAACAAGATGATCCTCTATCAGAGGAAAACCTGCTTTATTTTCTTCCTCATCATTTTCATCCTCTTCCTTTGAACGCTCTGTCTCTGCTTCTGTAGAGGCTCTGTAAGAGAAGAATAGATTTTCTGCCTCTACATCAGCTTCTGCTTCTGTCACAACTTTTGACTTTGCTTCTGCCTTCGGCTCTGGCTCTGTGTCTGTTACTGTCTCTGTATCTGCTCTGTCTCTATTCTGCCTCTGGTTTGTCTTTGTATCTGTTATTTCTCTGTATCTGTTTTGTCTCTACTCTATCTCTGCGACTGTCATGTAATAGGGAGAACAGTACATCCATGCTTCTATTTCATTGTCAGAGGTGATTTCCATCCATGCTTCTATCCCTTTGTTGGTAGGAGAGTTATTTTCATTCTAAACAATTGGTTCCTTCTTCTTGGTGCATGTGACAGCGGCAACTTCCAACTCTATCAAATTGGAGGCAGGCTCTTGTACCTTCTGTTGGCTATCAGTGCCATTGGCCTTTATAAGGACTGAGCTTGGACAATCCTTTGCAGTGTGGCCTTCACCTTTGCATCGACTACATAAGGGCTTGTAATCCACAGATCGTCTAGGGTTTGTACAATTCAGGGAGATATGTCCCTTTTCTCCACACCTATAACATTCCACCTCTGATCTCTGACGACCGCCAGACTATCGTCCTCTGTAACTTTGAGAGGGAAACCTTCTTGGACCAAAATTAGGACCAAATTCTCTAGGCTTTGGTCGAATATTCTATGTTGTCATTTTGGACTATAGCAAGTTGAATCTTGCATTTTTATCCTTCTGTCTTCGTTCATGCATCTCTTTCAGAGAGCAAATATCCTCTGTATGGTTCTTCCGCAAACAGTAGGAACAGAAGGCTTCAGGAATGGTTGGTTTTCGGGTACATTCAATGGCTAAATATCCCACTTGACGACACTTTCCGCACCATGTATTAGAGTGCATCACATCTCTTCCAGCTCCCACAGGAGTGGATATATTGGCGGTATTCACCTTCAGCATCTATAGCTACTCTGTAATCACATCCAGAAGCTCTTTCTTGATACTTGCAACTGAGTTGGGTTCCTTCAGATTTTTACCTCCTAAAGTACTTGTAGTAGGGTTTTGGGAAGCTTCTGTAATTACTGCATACACTGGTTGGGTCGATCCAGAGGGTTCTCTATTCTGGCTCTAATTCAGAGCTCCTGCTGAGACTTGGGGTTGTTGATTCTAGTTGGTAGGATTCCACTATTGTTGAATTGCCATTGGAGGAACTGTTTGAGGCCACTGTTGTTGTGGTTGAACCATCATTTGAGGCATTGTTGTCTGCGGCAACCACAATGGGTTAGGTGCAATATACTGCAGTATTGTTTGCATCTGGGGATAGGGGCAGGGAACTTTCCATGGGACTGCATTTGGTGGGTATACCATTCCTAGCATGGGAGGAGGTAAAACTCCTCTTCCTGGAGTCATTGACAGCCTTGCTTCAACTTCGTCATACAATCTTGCACCTTCCACTGCATCGTGCAGATTGACTTGTCTTCTCAATTCCACGAACTTGCAAATTTCTGGTTGTAGGCCTCTAAGAAACACTCCTTTCTGAATGCCTTCGTCTAGATGATGGTTAGTCCATCTCTTTAGGATGGATTCCATTCATGAGACATAAGCTTCTACTCTTTCTCCAGAGGACTGACTTAGGTTCATGAACTCCTCTCGCATCCGCTCTTCAAAACCTTCACGCCTGAATTTAGTGAGGAAGGCCAACTTCAAGTTGTCCCATGTGCCAAAAGTTCCTATGCTTGTCTCTCATACCACTGAAATGCCGTGCCCTTGAAGGTGGCGGAGAATATCGCTAATCAATGCTCAGGGGTTCTGGCATTGTTAGCCATATATGCTACCATAAACTGTTCTACATGAAGATCAGGGTCTTCATTGTACTCTCCCTTAAAAACTAGCAATGGGACTACATTTGCTGGCCTATCATTAATATTTCCAGGACGAATCTGACTAGAAAGGGGACCTTGAATCGCCATGGGGACTTCTGTAAAAAGTGCTTTTAGGGTGTCAAAGGAGGCTTTTGCTGTAAGCTCGTTCTCAGCTTTGATTTTTGCCTTCTCTCTTCTTACGTACCTCTGGACTCATTTTAACGCTTGCCTCTTGATTGCATCATTCATCAGGGGCTTGGCTTCAGCCAGTTGGTCTGTACTCAACAGGATAGTATCAGAGAGGGCTTCTGTACCTCTGGACTCGTTTTAACGCTTGCCTCTTGATTGCATCATTCATCAGGGGCTTGGCTTCAGCCAGTTGGTCTGTACTCAACAGGATAGTATCAGAGAGGGCTTCAGTCTCTGGGGGATTCTCTGGCCAATATCTCCTCTACTTCCTTCTTCTCAACATCTCTGAATTCGGCTTTCAAATCACTACACAGGGGGAGATATTCCATTTTGAAAGTATCAAAACTCATTCTTCTTAGGATCATTGTTGTGCCATTATAATAATGCCAACTTCTGAGGGTTTCAACAGTGTATGTTGTGAAAAACACCCTGTCTACCAACTTCCAGTGGGTTGCTAATTGGACAAATAGAAGATTGTCAGTGCACCAAGCATCCCACGTATCTTGCTGTTGAGCATCCACGAACAAATTCCAACTCTTTTCCTTCTTGTTTTCATGAACCTCCATAGACCACGACTCCTGAAGCTTCTTCACAGTCTCTCACTTGATGATGTCTGGAAACTTCTCAATGAATGCCAAATCTTCCTGGATGGTCATTCTCTCTATTTCTGCTCTTCAGTTTGTTCCCAAACAGTTTTCCACCAAGATGCAAGTTTCTGCTGCTTCAACAGGAAGAGGAAACAATCCACCACATAGAGCATGCATCATGATGGTGATATATTTCTGCCATTGTGGGATGAACTTCTTGTGGAAAGTGGCTTTGATAATGAGAACTTCCAACTCTTTAGTGGAAGAAGGAACTTTGCAAACTTCCATTGAATTCTCCTCTTCTTGACAATGCCATTTCCTTCATTTTCAGCCTCTTCTAGTGCTTGTTGATGGCAAGTTTCCCCAGCTGCGCACCAAAAAAATGGAGCCCCAAGAGGAACAACAAGGAAAAGGGGATTCTACTGCAAGCAAATCTATCTTGTAACATCAACAAGCTTTTATCTCATTCTTTTGATCATCACAAAGAAAAGAGCAAATCTTCACGCAGCATCATAGTAGATATCTACCACGAATTTGATAGAATCAACCATAATCTTCAACTTCGTCATAGAATCCATCAATAGAACAAAGAACACAAAATAGTACACCATCTTTGAATGGAAATCAATCACATAGTATTCATCTTCAATGTCTTCATAGTTCTCTCTCTCAATTTCTCATATACAATTACACTGTTTTGATAGAATTGGCTATCTTTGGCTCTCTCTCTCTCTATCAATAGTACATCATATCCTCACTAAAATAATCTCATAATAAATCTCAATAATCCTTTTTAGGTAATGTATACACCTCCCAAGACGTATGTCTGATATGAAGAGGCACCAGAGCCACTACAGTGTCTCTTCAGAGCTTACTACTATCACTGTTACTCAGTTTTCTCTTTAGTCTTAAGCAGTTGTTTCTTCCATTTGTTTTAGCTCTTTTGAACTTAGATTAATCCTTTACAAAATTTAGAAAGCTTTCCCAATGTCGCACGTACTTTCTACAGAACACTTACAGAAGGTCTACAAAACAGTATAGTACAATACTAGAGCAGCTACAGAATAGTTACATAGCAGAGACAGAGGCTCTACAGAAGGTTTACAGAGGGTTACAAGAGGGCATCAAAACCTCATTACTCATACTAAAACCATTCAAAACTATAAAAAACTACTCAATAAGCTTCCAAAAGACCTCAATCTTCATCAATCATCAATCCACGCTTCATATAGAAGAAAATTAGAACAAAAGAGAAGCTATACAAAAGGTATACAGAACCAATCAAAACCTCAACAGAATCTATCAGAACATCATCGAGCTTCATATCTCTACTAATAATCATCATGAACTTCCAAAACATAATCAATATCATCCAAAACACTCTCAAACACTTCCATTAATAACCATACATCACTCTAAATCCATCAAAAATCAATCATTTAGATCTCGAAAACAACAAAAATCTGTCAAAAATTCAGTCTTTTTCCACTCTTAACACACGAGCAGTGGGTCTTGAGAGCTGGTGGGTGGTGGCCAAGCACTACCCTTCTCCTTAGATTTGGCTGCTAATAGTTCTACCAATGGCCCTGCGGATTGTTGTATCGCGCAGCCCTTATTGAAAGCCATATCAATGCAGATGTTTCCTATGGTGAGGTGAATGCGCTACAACTCATAATCAACATTTCAACGAGTTTTCTTCTTGAAGGATCACCCTAGCAGTGTTTTCTTGCCTGCGTCCTTGGCGTCTGGAAGTACGTAGAAGATTATTGGTATAGTTTCAGACTCAATAAAAACAGTGGCCTTGCACTTGCCAAGAAGTGCATATGAACGGCCCCCATAATTTAGCGTTAGCAGGTTGTAGTGGTGGTTTGCCAATATGAGTCAAATGATCATGAGTCAAGACATTGAAGTCTGCTCCCTCGTTAATTAAGGCATCGAAGACGCATGTTCGCTCGGCACTGAGCGTGATGTGTAGGTATGCAGGCTCCATGGTTTCCTCATCCTTGTGATCGATTTTGGTGATGGCGGCTACTTGTACCTTGACAGGTGGTTCCAACATTTGTGGCTCATGCAAAGGATGCGTGGGAGGATAATATTTCTTGACATGACTGCCATTGAAGAAGCCTATTCTCTCACCGTTGCCCGTTTGGTTGATTGCACGGACTCTAAAAGGTCCGAGACCCCTAAACTTCATTTTTTTGCTTATGCCCCTTAACTGAGTATAGGAGCACTAAGTCGCCTTGTTCAAAGTTGCATTGCTTGACATGCTTGTCAAGCCAGCTCTTGCGTCGTGCCTTCTCACATATGAGTGTATGAGTGGCTAAAAGGCAAGTCTCCAAGAGGGGTTTGAGCTCAACTAGGCATTGCGTCCATGCCTCCTTTCCTTGCCATCGCTTTTGAAGTGCAATTTGCAAGCTAGGCACGAAGAATTCTATTGGGAGAATTGCTTCGGTTCCGTAGGTCAACCTAAAGGGGGTCTATCTGACAGCCGTTTTGTAAGTTGTGCAGTAAGCCCACAAGGCTACCATTACCAGCTTTTTATCCTAGTCGCCGCGTGAGGCCGAGACTTGGTTAGGATATTGACAAGAATCTTATTCATGGATTCTGCCTGGCTGTTTGCTTGAGGGTAGTATGGGGAGGATTTCCGATGGATAATTAGGAAGGTGGATAGGAGATGAGCTATCACCTCATTGATGAAGTGTGTCCCCTGGTCACTAACTAGTTGGATGGGACATCCAAATCGTGAGATCACTTGCTCCCACAAGAACTTGGCAGTCGTTCGAGCATCATTCTTTCGTGTTGCCCTCACCTCTGTCCACTTCATTAGGTAGTCTGTGGCCACAATGATGTATTTGGCCTGAGAATACTGCGCAACGGGGCTGATGGGTCCTATGAAGTCGATTCCCCATTTTTCGAAGGGTTGTCATGCAATGATTGGGGTCAACTCCATTTGATCCTTGTGAATCGGGACCTTCGCTCACTGACATTCGTCACAATGCTTAACAAGTTGTGCAGCACACGGAACATCATTGGCCACATAGTTGAGACTGCAACACCTTACGAGCCGTCATGTCTCTGCTAAAGTGTCCACTAGCAATCCCACTGTGTGCCTCTAAGAGCACATCGTGCATCTCATGTTTGCTCATGCATCTGCGCAGGAATCCATCTTGCCCTAAGCGATACAGTTGGCCTGTTATCAACTAGTAGGGTTGGATTTTGAGAATAAGTCACCTCAGCCTTGCCTTCTCTATTAGTCGTTCAGGCAGTCTGTGCTCGAGCACTTGGACTATGTCATCTGCTCAATATGGCGTTAGATCGTCCTTGAATAAATCTCTCCAATTGGAGAGGTTAAAGAGGTGGGCGTCTAGCAATTCATCGGTAATGCCTTCTCCAATGGATTCTCCTGTGGGGATGCGTGACATATGATCAACCATGTAGTGTTGTTTTCCCTTCCGTACAACCATGAAGAAGTCAAACTACAAAAGCAGAAGGAGCCACCGAGCTATGTGTCCTGTAGCGCAAGGTTTATTCACTAGGTATAGCAAGGCTTGATGGTCCACAAAGAAGGTGAAGGGTGTAGCCAATAGATAATGCCGGAACTTCTTTACAGAAAATACCATGGCCAAGCCCTCTCTTTCTGTCGTCGAGTAGTTCATTTCTATCTCTGTGAGTTGTCTGCTAGCAAAGCTCATTGGATAGTCTAGGTTGTGCTCGCTAGGTTGGCACAACACTGCCCCCATAGCAAATTTAGAAGCATCGATATGCACGTGGAAGGTTATAGTCCAATCCGGGGCTCGTAGAATTGGTGTTGTGGTTAGAGCCTTCTTCAACTCTTCATATGCCCTTTGGCATGCTTCAGTCCATTCAAAGACAATCAGTAGCTTGTATAAAGGTTTGGCTATCAATGTGTAATTCAGCACAAACCGCCGATAGTATCCCGTATGGCCTAAGAAGCATTGAACTCCCTTGTAGTTGGTTGGGGGTGGAAGGTTGACAATAACCTTGACTTTCGAGAAGTCAGTGGCAATGTTGTTCTTTGACACCATGTGGCCAAGGATGCATCCATGCTTCACCCAAAAGTGGCATTTCAAGGGGTTCAAGGAGAGACGATATAGGCGACACCAGTCAAAAACTGCTTGGAGTTTGTTTAAGTGTTCCATCCAGGTCGAGTGAACACAAAGGTCATCGATAAAGACTTCCAACTCCTTGCGAATCATGTCTTTAAATATGGTGCACATGAGACGTGGGAAGGTGGCAGGGGCATTAGCGAACCCGAAAGGCATGACTATGTAAGCAAAGACGCCCCACTCATTGGCGAAGGCAGTCTTATGCCTGTCGGTAGGATGCACTTGCACCTGATTGTATCCAAGAAGCCATCTAGAAAACTGTAGGCCTCCTTGCCTGCTACTCTTTCAAGCATGTGCTCGGTGTATGGCAATGGATAATTGTCCCTTTTAGTAGCAGCGTTTGCCTTCTTGTAATTGACGCACTCTAATTTTTCTGCTTTTCTTCATCACAATGACTATGGGTGATACCCAGTCCGTGTGCTCAATTTCATAAATGAATCTTGCTCTCATGAGCTTATCAATCTCTTCCTTGACAGCATGAGCGTGCTTTAGATTCATTGGATAAGGTCGCTACTTTACTGGCACTGCGTCTAGTGTCATGGGTATATTATGAGTCACTACACTCGGGTCTACCCCTTTAAGCTCTTCCAGGGACGATGCAAATACGTCTATGTACTCTTGCAAGAGAGTGATAAGACTCGTTTCTTCTTCCTCAGTCAAGTCATTGGCAATGAAGGCTAGTCGGGGTGTCTCCCCTTCCCAGGCTAACTTCACCTCTTTTACCCCGGCTAGACTCTCGATTGGTTTGCTCGTTTGCCCTTGCTGTTTGGCACCCAACAAGATCATTGCCCTATCTCCTTTCTTGAATTTCATAAATCGTTTAGGGAGGTCTCGTGGTTTTCGTTGTTCATCTATTGTGTGTCCCTGGGTCAATTCGCCCTTCCCTGCTTCGATCGTCTGCACCTCAGGTGGACGGGTAGGTCCCCGTTGGTGCATCAGGTCTTAGGCGGCCTAGGTATTTCCGGGTCACTATCCGATCTTACCTCTGACTCAGAGTCAAACTTGTCGTCTTCGCTAGAAGAGAGGGTCTTCCCTGGTGGTCGCAGTTTAGATGGTGATTCTATCCTAAGCACCGGTGTCACTCCTAGTTGCGCTAGGCCTGCTTGCTCAAGGTCTATGGTTCCTACGTGTTCTAACCAGGTGTGATCACAATTTATGTGCATGATTCCTCACTCTATCCTGTAGACACTTCTCTTTTGTGGCTTGGAGTCTGCCCGTATTTGTTCTATTTCATGTCCCTTAGTGTCATATTCTACCATGTCCATCTCACCCTCACTTCCATCACTAAAGGATTGGCAGTCTTCGTACTTGTTGTTAGAGTCCTCTACGTCAGATTGCTCATCGTCTCCTAGGGCTTGGTACATCTCTTGTCATTGATTCGGGACTAAGGCCCTGTTGTACATAAGGTTCAAGTCATGCACCCTGGTCCATTGCCACTTGGATTCGCCTAAGAGATCCTGGAGTGGTTTGAAGTTTGCTACTGAATTGTCAGCCAGCTTGTCTGTTAAGTATTCTAGAGCCTCCTGGAGTTTTCTCTTGTTGCTTGGCACTTGGAAGGTGAGGGGCTTAGGTCTCCCAAGAAGGGTTCCTTCCATCATGCAAACTTGTATAGAGGGCATGCCATCAATCGTGCCCATCATCTTGATGGCTTGCTCATACACCTCTTGATCCGAGAACAGCAGGTTGACTATAGCAAGGACATGCATCCAATCTTGCTCATCCTCTGGGCATGGGATATACTTGGTCAAGGACCCATAAGACTTCTTGAATGTAATGGCTACAGTCTAGCTTTTCAAATGATGTAATGGCTCAAAAGACTTCTACCTTACTCAATGCAATTGAATTGGCTAAATGATATGCTTGCAAGTAGGTAGCTCAAACAAGCCCTCTAGGAGGGATAAAATACCAACATACCTACCATTTAATGCTTCCAAATTGTAGCTAAACTATTAGGCAACAATCAATACACAATTGGCCAAAAATGCACCAAGACCCACTTCAATCCAAGGCAATCAAGTGGACCTCTTTCAAGGGTGTCAAGAGAAATGTTTATGCTTCCAATGTGGGAAATAGGACATTATGGATCATGCATCTAAATGTGCTTACAAACAGCCTAAACTCAATAGCATACTTATCTTGAAGGATGTGACAATAGATGAGGATGACCCTAAGGATTACTTCTACGATACTATAGATGTATTGGATCATGGTTATCCTTTTGACTCGAGAAGCAGTGAGGAGGCTCGCACTTGTGTGGATGATTGCTACCCTCTTGATGCCCTCCATGCACATTATCCATTTGATCTAAGACAATAGTATGGCTTGAAAAATCTCTACTTAGCTCAACATCTCCTTAGCACAATACCCCCACCTCAAGAAGCCTCAATGGCTTGAAGACTGCATGCCTTATTTTGGCCCTTGACTGCATGCAAACAACACTCTATTTTAGAACATTTTTGTACCTACATTAATAATAGCCAATTATTTGATAAATAGACTAAAAGTACTTGTCATAAGCTCCATTTTCACATGCAGCATGCCCCATTTGGAGTAGCCCATCAAAAGTTATAATAGATTTATCTCAACAAGCTTGTGGTGGAAAGCATGCTATCCACAGTCTTCATGCCCTCAATTAAAATGAATTGGTGGCACTATTCCCTTGCAAACATGGCCATGGTATGCATGTCAACATATCTTGCCCCCTACCCCAATTCTCCTTGGCTATGAACCCTTCCTCTCTCCAGTCTTTGCATTCTAATGCTAATTAGAGTAGTACTTTGTAGCCCCATTGACTAGCCACTCTGGCATGTTCTCTTGTTGTCTTTTATTTTATAGGGCCAAACCTTTCAAGGTCAAGATGGAATGTAACGAGCAAGGTGCATGGAAACTAGGGATTAGATATCCAACTACACTAACTAAGGTATAAAAGGTATAAGAGACCTAGTTTAGGGCATCCAAAAATAATCAAGAACTCACTCTTCACCTTCTCCTTTAGCTTCCATGGTTTCCTTCCTCTTTCTTTCCTCTATGCTCTCTTTCTCCCTCCTCTTCTAGTCTTTCTCTATCTTGTTCTTCCTCTCTCTCTCTCTCTCTCTCTCTCTCTCTCTCTCTCCTCTTAGCCTCATTCATTACAACCACATACTACACTCAATGAAGGTCATTCTTTAACGCATGTGCTACACTATCATGTTGGCTTGTGCCATGAAAGATTGAAGAATAAAGTGGTTTATCACCTTCTTACATCTTTGAACATGTTGATGCAATGTACTGATTCATACAAAAGATTCATTTATTCAAATGTTGATTGATGCATTGCACAAACTTCATCTGCAAGATCGAGTTGGTACATCAATTTTATTAGTGTGTGCACACAATCACTTTCTATATAACACCAACATTGTTTATGTCCATAAACATATACACAACATCCATCCATGTCAACTTCATGCACTACATAAAGTGTATCAAGTGAGTATCAAACTTCAATGAGTTACATGGCAACTTGATGTAGTTCACCAAGTTGGTGCAAAAACTTGTATTTCTTGAAAGGGAACTTGATGTTGTACATCAAGTTAGTATGAAAAATATACAATATTCTACCATACAACCAATCAAGCTAATGTTAAAACTTGTATGATTTACAAAGCACCTTGGTGCACTGCATCAAGTTAGTATGGAAAACACACACAATTCTGTGTAGCTTGATGTAGTGCATTAAGTTGATGCAAAAACTTGTATGATTTACGATGCAACTTGATGTGCTACATCAAGTTGATATGAAAAATATACAATATTCCATCTAGCTTGACATAATGCATCAAGTTGGTGCAAAAACTATTATGATTTACATGGCAACTTGATGCACTCATCAAATTAATATGAAGCTTGATGTAGTGCATCAATTGATGCAAGAACAAGTATAATCTCTTAGGCAACTTGATGCGCTATGCAACAAATTGATACAAAATGCATATAGTGATCTATCTAGCTTGATACAGTGCATCAAGTTGATGTAAAATCTTCTATGATTTACAAGGAAACTTGATGCATTACATCAAGCTAATAAAACAACTTTGTAACAACAAGTTAGTGACGCTTAATGTAAACATTATAGAACAACTTGATGCATTACATCAAGTTAGTAACAAAAGTGTAAATATTTTTGCACATCTTGATGTGATGCATCAAGTTACTAAAAAAAGACACATAAGTTTAAAGGGAAGTTGATGTAATGCATAACATGAATATGATAAGCACCGGGTTTTTATGAGACTTGATATTCTAGAGTTTAAATATACAAAAAGCACATTAAACATTGATGTATTACATCAATCTTATTGTAAAATTATGAAAAATTTAAGAGAACTTTTGGGAAAACTACAAAAATTTAGGCTTTAAAGAAAAGGTCCCGAAAAGAGAAAGCCACATAGATCTAAACATAGTTGCAAACCTTTTGAGTAAGTTGCATTTTTCTCATGAGAATATTCCTTAATTTTCTTCAGAAATGGCAAAAAAATGGTTAGTTTTGAAAGAAAGGCCTAACTTTAACATAATTTTTTTCTAAAGACAATTGGAATTTAGACTCTTTGTGAATATTTCAAGGTTTCCAACATTGTTTAACATTTTCAGACAAAGTTTCCATTTATAAGAGAGCGATTTCATCTGACTAAGAACAATCTTTGAAATTTGTCAAATTAGTTATAATATATTATTTAATAAGAGGAAGATTGTTTGAACATGATGCTTTTTCAATTGGAAAGATAGTTTTCTAAGATTGTGATAAAAACCCCCAATAATGTGAAATTCATTTTGATTAAATATCCTTAAAACATTGCATCATAATTAAATATAGTTCAAATACAATTTGAGAGAATTGTCTACCCATTAGGTAGTCCACTTCAAGTTCAATTTTAATGTAGTTATTGGCATAAGGATTTTAGAGCAAAAGATCAGGTGAATGTCATATGTTGCTCACATACCCCTAAAATATCTTAACTTAAGGCACCTTTAAAATAAGGGTATCATCTTTGCTAATAGATAAGTATTTCATGTCCTTACTTTGCTAAACTATTCCCAACTAGTTTCCATCTAAGATGAAGTAGGCCTTATCAAATAAATGGGGCATTGCATTGTTTGGAAAGTTTAATTTCCAAATATCTATACGTTTTATCATTCTATATCATGGCCTCAAGAGTATCCAGCATCATTCAGTGAGGTTTGTTTGTTTGTCGTGGGGTTTGTTTGTTGGTTAGTTTGGGGAGGGGAAGAGTGGCCGCCACCAGTGGGGGGAGAAGCAATCCATTGGCACTTATCTTAGTTAATGTTGGTAGGAGCAATTACACTATACTAATTATATTGAATCTTTAACTTGGCCACATTGATTGGTGATGACAATGTCAACCAACAAGTCTGCGAGGCGCAAAGGATACAATGCCATTAGTACGAGGCAAAGGGGATCGATATTACACAATCATAGCTTGCATAATCAAAAGCTATGACACGAGTGAGAAGCTGAAAGCACCAGCAAGTTACAAAGCCTCACTTTATAGCTATGACTCGAGCTATCCATGATAGCAAAGAGCGCTTCATCTTGACTGGAGCAAGTGTCTTTGGTGTCGTAATTGTCATAAAATCCGATAGATTGCATTGGATTTTAGAAAAACATGTCTTTTTTCTCATCATTTCGATGCACTGCATCAAACCCCTTTTTAAAAACACAAAAAAAATGGACCTTTTAGAATTCAATCCAATGCATTGCATAGTGGAAACCATAAACAAATGCCTGAAGTCATTGTAATTAACCATTTCATCTAGATGATAGTATGTTTAAAATATATGTGCAACATCAAGATTTAAACTAGATTATGCACATGATGTAGTTGATAGTCTATCTTAATTAAGATATTGATCTACATTATGCACTATATGTGCTAGACATAGCAGTTCTCAGGCTAGGAAATACATTTTCCTAGCATGGTGAAAGAGAGTATAATTTTTTTTTCTTATTATACTTTTTATGTTCTTGTCAAATTGGCCAAAACTATATAAGATACATCCTTAAGATGGAATGTAGATATATTGTAAGGTGATTATCCTTTTATCATGCCTTGCACATATACAACTGACCGCAAAATTTAGTTTCTCATGCATTAACCAAACTTTTCTGAGTGTATACTTTGAGTTAGGTGACACCTTTTGAAATCATGTTAACTTTTTTAAATTTCATAAGCTCAATTTACAATTCACCATAAAAGTTCAATTCACACATACATACCAATATTTTCCCAACCTGTCCTTTGGGTCATGTACTTTTGGAATCATCTGACTTCTGTTCCTAAAATTCACAAGTTAAATTTACATTGAGTTGCAAAAAATGCATCCATTA
Organism: Lygodium microphyllum; assembly: GCF_053477565.2. NCBI lineage: Eukaryota > Viridiplantae > Streptophyta > Polypodiopsida > Schizaeales > Lygodiaceae > Lygodium > Lygodium microphyllum. Next base: position 43,309,937 of record NC_141157.1, on the reverse strand, counting down.
CAAAAAATATTACCTAAAGTTTTGAATGTAGTTACACCATTGTTATTACACTAAGTGGCAATCGTTATCATGATGATGGTTCATATATCCAAAATTTAGCACATCCTCTTTATGGTATGAAATACTCTAAGTAAAACTGTACTAAGAAGCTAGCATGGCTCATTTGATATTTTGTCTTGCTTTTTACAATATGATTTTTAACTACAATTTAGGTTTTTGGAATCATTTCTTGTATTTCAATGAGATGTGTAAGAACTTTCTAGGATAAAAGGTAAAATAATCACAATATTATCAAGTTTCTTAGTCTCATTAAAGCACTATGAGGATCAACTATAGACTTTGAACATGGATAAAATTTTCAATAAGAGAAAATGCATGGTACCTTTGCTTTATATAATACTAATAGGTACGTATTTCCCTCTCAGAAAAACTCTTCATCCTTAAAAGTTAAGCATGATAATACGAAAAAATAAAGTTCCATAATTCCAAAAGGGCACATGAAATGGGAAATGAAGACATAAAGTCCCACTCCGAGTATTCATGATGAAACATAACAATTATTATTCTTCATGTGGTGAACACTATGGAGCTAATGACTTCAACTAGAATAATGCAAAAGAGAATAATATTTTTAACAATATTCAGTGAAATTTTATAAGAGTTACATTGTTAATGATTTTCTGTCATTACACTCCTTCAATATGAGCATTCTTCGCTTACTGAACATTTAAATTTTAGAAATCTAGTTATTAACTTCTAAGATAGTGCAAAATTGGATGGGACTTTACTAATATTTTTAGATACTAGAATAAAGGATTTCGAATAAATTCCAAGTGAAAATTCATTGTGTAGTGAAATTGGATTTTCAAAAGGACATGAAAATTGGTCAAAGCAGCCTTAGCAATACTATCTAGATCTCTTGAAAATGTTAATAATTTTTATTTAATTACAATTATCTTTTAAAAATACATATTATATATAGCAATGTATTTTTCGTGAAATTTTAGCATGATAGTTTTTTTTAAAAGATGGTTTTGACTAGGAGTACTAAACTTATAATTTTCTTGCAAAAATGGTCCCAATGGTAGACATAGGAATACCCTTTCTATTTTTTTTTCAACTACTACCTTGTGTTGATCACATGTTTCTAAAACATTTTCTTCTTAATATTTCTTTTAAAGGATAAATATAATTTTTTATAAAGGGACCAAGTGCCATAAAAGTGGCCTTTTTGCTACAAGAAGTGTTAAAGCTTGACTCAAGATTCTTAATGTCCACTAGCCAAAGAAGCTATAGAGGAAGCCTTTTATCAAGACTTGAGAGCTTAATGAAGAGAAGCCATGGCTACCCTATTGTCTTTTAGGATTTCATAGAATGAAAAAAAGTAAAGAAGAGTAGGAGTAGAGCTCAAGATTCATGAAATGATTTGCTAAGATGTAGTAAATGAGTCAAAGAATGAAGTTACTAATGATGACTATGTCATTACTGATCAGTAAACCCTTGTAGATCAAAAGCACCAAAAAATATGAGGCTACTCCTATGGCCTTCAAGTTAGTGAAGGTACTACATAATGGTGGTTGGTAATCTCCAAATGATCCCCAATAGGTCATTCTATTCTCCATTCTTGATAGAAAATGAAGATCGAGAAGAAAGATAGAGATTTCTTGTTATAGGTTCCATCGAGGCTTGAAGAATGAAGAAGAAGAAGCGCTCTTGAAAAAGTAACTAGAGCATTAACCTTCTCTAATTTCTGGAGACATTCTTTTACTAAAATACCTCTAAAAAAAGAATGATGAGCTACCATTCTCATCATTACATTTACTACAATGGATTCAAAATCTTCATTGAAGTTAACCCCAAAAATACTTAAAGGAACTCATTACATGATTGCCTTATTTATGGAGGCTTTCCTCTTTGGGCAATTAGCACATGTGATTGACACCACATTCAAGGCATAATTTGTTAGCTTTGTTGAGTTTATTGCTTTGATCATGCTTTTTTGGGAGTCTTGACTCTATGTGCTCAAGGCACATGATATTTCTTCTCATGGTTACATCATGCTTTTTTGGGAGTCTTGACTCTCTTCTTAGGGCACATGATATTTCTTCTCATGGTTACATCATGGATCATCCTTGACCTCATCCTAGAAATCTCACTAGAACTAGTTTGTAGTCAATCAAAACTATTTTGAAGATCAACCTTATCTCGAAATAGAAACAATGCACCTGCCTCAATCATTGGAGACCTATCTCCTTGCTGAACATGGTATAGAAGCTCCTAGCAAAAGCCATGTCTAATAAATTGATGCCCTATTTAGCAAATATATCAACAAGCACAAGTATGGATTTATCAAGGGCAGGAATCCGACCAATAATGTCATGAATGCAATTCTTACACTTAATTGAGCCAAAGCACCCAAGCAAGAGGTGGTTTTCATGCAGCTAGACATTATCAAATCAAAATTTTTGTTTTAAAATGAATCCAACATTCAAGCATAAATATTGCAACGAATGACAAAACTTAACAACTACTTTTTCAAATATAATAAAACCCAATCATGTAAATCAAATATCAATTGAATATTGAAATTTAGATCTAAATTTACAAATCTTGAATTATTCATATGCAATTATAATATTTGCTCCATTTAATTACAAGAAAACGGGTAATAATATTCAACACAAAAAGTTATACTAAAGTATAATTATCACTCAATACCAAATAACATATACCACATTTATGCAACAGTGCATATCATCAAAAGAAAAATCAATATCATTTTCCACTAATTCAACAAGGAGTCATAAATTTCATACAAAAGGCTTTTAGTGAACTCAATTTATGTAGACATTGAAAAATATAATTCAATAATCACATAAGTTTAGCTTACCTAAAACCAAGTAGGAAGATATTAAAACACCATTAGAATGAAGAAGTTGCTCATAATATAAAATATTAAATTTTATATCATCACAAAATTGTATTAAAAATATATTAGAATTAAGATTTGAAAAAAAAACATAATTTAAAATAGTTCAAAACTATAATCTGAAACAAAAAGATATATACATATTTAAATAATATGATAAAATACCTTACCTTTTATTTCTTCTTTTGTTCACAGTAAGCATTCAAAAGCTACAAAAAATTTTAAATTTTAATTATATGGTTCTCTCTCTCTCTCTCTCTCTCTCTCTCTCTCTCTCTCTCTCTCTCTCTCTCTCTCTCAGAGACCATAATTTATAGCCTTTAATCATTCAATGTAGAAAGTCTCTAAATCTCTGACACATCCTCATAATTGACATCGTTCTAGACTTTCAAACTTTTCCTTGTTTTTCTACTTTACCTTACGCAAGCAATTGAAAACCATAGGAGGGCCAACAATTCTTCAAATGAAAGCTTTATTGACCTTTTTAAGTTACAAGCTCAGCACTTACTCTTCATTGGTACGGTCCTCCTCATCGCTATAGTCTATGTATTAGTCCTTCTCCCCTCGTCACTCCAGTCTATCGTCCTGATCTGCAGAGCACACTATAGTCTATGGTCCTCCGTTTCTTCTACATAGAAATGCATGGAAAGGTTCGAGGGGGGACTCAGTCGCCGCCATCGTGGGGCTGCATGGATAGTGATGGGCGGCATTGATATGAGAGCGAGAATTACATGTTTTAGCATGTTATATATATAAATGCTCTCTCCCAGCTCTGAGGTGCTGATGTGAGGCAATTTGTTAGTAATCTGTCTATCGATATCAGCTGCAAGCTGATCATTGCAGCTGGAGCACCGCTGCTGGCATTATCGTCGTTGGAAAATCTCTCTGTCTATGGAGCGGACGGGTAGTGACAGTAGGTCGATTGGATCATCCGTGCCTAGTATGCAAGGTGGGGTTGGAGCAGACAGCTATGCCGTCAATGGCAGCTACCAGATCCGTGCCTTCCATACCTATGCAAAGCCTCACCTGGCAGAAGCCGTCCGCCTCGCAGTAGATAATATGATCAATGTAAGATCTGATAGAATCACTGGATCAAAGGAAGCTATCGAAGAATTCGAAGGAGGGGAAAGCGCACCTGGTCACTGCAATAACAACAGTGCTGGGTGCACACTAATTAGGCATGATTATAATCATAGCAATAATGCCCACCATGTCGCCGTAGCAGACCTGGGGTGCTCCTATGGCGAGAATGCCCTCGTCTATGCTAAGTTTATTGTGCATGCCTTGAGTCAGGGCTTCTCAGGGTTAACTGATAATCATAATCATACTGACCGTAATGCTGTATCCGATCACCAGCCTGATCTTTATCCGGCCGCCATGATTAAGGACGTTCCTGATCATCGCAACAATCTATTAAATACTGAGGGTCGTGCCATGATGGAGATCCAGTACTTCTTCTCGGACCTTCCGTCTAACGACTTCAACCATCTGTTTCGATGTCTGGCTGCCCCCCCCAATCGTGATATCTTCTCCTGCGCATCATCAAGCACCGATGATCAGTCTCTTATCACCAGAGTGTATGCAGCGGGGGTGCCGGGCTCCTTCTACGACCGCCTCTTCCCGTCAAGAAGCCTCAACTTCGTTAGCTGTGCATTCGCTCTGCACTGGCTGTCTCAGGTGGGCTGCATTCTTTTGGTCTGCTAGCCACAGTCGCATTACTGCGGGTAAGCGCATAGGCAAACGAGGGAAAGTATAGAACAGTAAGTCTTTTAGATCCGTACATATGACCGCATAGGGGTCATCGAGAGGAATTGAACAAGCCTAACATTGAATTTTTCATTTCCATGCAAGCCTAACATTGAATTTTACGTAATTTGAGAGATATGGTTTGGGGGGGGGGGGGGGCGGGAAAGAGGAGGGATGGGGTCTTTCAAGGTCGTGGTATACATGTAAAGTTGTGAGCTACTAATGTGACACTTTTTAACAAATCAATGAGTTACACCTAAGCAAGACTCTAGCCATATTCCCTTTTTTGGTTACAATACTAGCCCCAAGTGTTTGCTTTCTCCACCCATTTCACAATTAGTCCCCCTCACCCTAAAGAAGCTTTCTCGTCCTACTTTATCCTTTTGAATTTCAAGGCTTACATTAATTGATGGAGTCGTTTTTTACCTTATACTATTCATCACTTTGCCTTGTCACAACATGTTCTTTTCTTCTATGTTCAACATATTTGCGAATCAAACGATAGATTGAGTTGGTTTAAATGATTGCCACATTTTAAATTTCTACAAGCATGTATAAATGTCTAACAAAACTCATTAACTTGTCTCAAGGTAAGAGTGTTTGAAGATGTTCATTGTTGCTTGAAACATTAGGCAACCCTTCAATGTTAGTCCTTAATGCTACACGTCTGATTATTAAAGTTCAATATCTTCTTTGATAAAAGCCTCCTTAAATGTTCGAATGGCTCAAACTTCAAACTTTAAGGACCGAAGAGTTTTCTCACCACAATTTCTCATCCTCCATATTTTATTTATAAAACATAAAACTAGTTGGAATAGGTATTGTGATGATATATCATCTAGTTTCTATTCTTCCTCCACTTTTTCCTTAAAAAGCATGAAACAAGTCGTACATGTATGATCTGTGATAGAGAATCTAATTTATATTCCCCATCCTTTCTTTTTTAACAAAAATTAACTTGCATTCTCTACTCTATATATGATCATATTAGGTACCACCTAATGTGTTGGACAAGTCATCCCCTTCATGGAATGGAGGTCATGTTTGGGTTTGGGGTAATGACCAAAGACCACAAGTTTCTCAAGCTTTTGCAAGACAATCGAAGGCCGATTTGATTCGATTTTTCAAGTGTAGAGTTGATGAGATGGCTACAAATGCTATTATGTTCGTTCTCACACTTGCTCGTGATGAAGGTCATGATTATCTCAACCTTTCCGATTACATGGGGTGTGCCTTTGTGGAGGATACATGGAATGAGATGGTGAATGAGGTGCATTTTTCTTCCATTAAAATTTATTATTTTTTTGTTTATGGCTTTTCCTAATGTTAAGCATTCTTTTGGAAGACTTTTCTCTTCAACAAAATCCTTAGAACCACCTGCAACACTTTCTTCACAACTTGATACAAACACGTTTTTAAGCTAACAACTTTATCATAGAGACAAAAGATAGAATACCAATTGAAACATCTCTTTAAATGAGATCTATTTTAACTATGTCTCATAGTTCAACTAATGTTTTTCCTCTAGTAATGAATATCTTATCATTGATCCAACCACAAGCATATAACCTATTTCATCAACTTCTCCCAAGAATACTATGTTTGTTATTTCTTCACTTTCTTATGATGGTGACCAATTTGCTACTAATATCTTTCACTTTTATTACTCTACCCAGTCAATAATAGCACCAACTCATTTTTTCAAAGTGCAGGGCATAATAAGCTCTGAGGAAATGGACACCTTCAACATACCACAATATATGGTCAATCGCAAAGAGTTAGAGCTTGCATTAAAAGAGGTTCCAGAGCTAAAGATTCTAAAGGTAGAAGTTATGAAAGATCTAGCAAATGTACGCAAGAATCATTTTTCGCATAAAGATCCACAAGGGTTTGGAAAGACTTGGACTAAGTTTGTCGAAAGTGTCATGAAGCCCATGATTCAAGCCCATATTGGCCTGAGGAGAACCACACTCTTCTTTGAAAAGTTAGAGAGAGTGACAATTGAAAAAGCTTGTCTTACTGACAAGAATTTTGAAATGAATTATTTGATTACAATATGTCAAAGATGTTAACATACTATAGTAAGGTGATGATCATCTCCAATTTTATTCTAGATAATGTTAAAATATGCTTTGTTATGCATCCAAGCAACACTATTGTAAATATCTTGATTGAAAAAGAATATTTTTGATCCATGGAGCCTACTTTTGTACCAAGAGTTTTGCAAAGTCTTTATTGGGTGATCTAAGTTTTTGGATTGTTATCTCTGAATCATACAAATAGCTATACCAAAAGTCTCAAATTTTTTAAGTAATATTCTATGAGCTATAAATCTTTTTCTAGTAGGCTTAATGGTGTGCACATATGGTTTCTAAAATTTTACCATTTTCCTTATATCTCATTGTAATTGAGGATAGGTGGGGTAATCAAGTGCATAAAGAAATATATTTGTGGATTTGAATGTTTGCTCAACCCTATACTAGTTGGCACACACTCACACGCGTGCACATGTGCACGTGTGCACACACACACACATCTAGCATAGGATGAAGAATTCTCACAAAGGATCATAGCTTTGGACCTATGAGATGTGTTAAAAGGTGACAGATTGTGACAAGTGGAGGCATTGAGCCATCCCAAAATGCTAAAAATAGAGGTCAACCATAAGAGGCAATGTCTAAGAGATCATTCTAATCTATATTAACTAGATGTTCAATATGACATTCTAATGCCTTAGACTATAATGGAAAATTCCAATACGTGACAAGATGAGATTGAAGTAATTTGCACCCATCATCAAACATGTAGTGATAATCAATGTGTTTAACTCAGCAAACAAGATAGTCATTTATATTAATGTTTAAATACATATTTTATTATGTAAACCTTGAAACATAGGCAAGAAACAAAGGATTTTGATGCATTTAAGTGTTTGATTAGGCATTTATACATGGTGTTCAAATACATGTTTCTTTTTGTGAACCTTGAAACGCAAACAAGAGGCAAAGGATGATCCTGCCACATTTAAGGGAGCATTTAATGTGTAGAATGGTGATTAACATAGTATTACATATCACATTTTCTCAAAATGTAGCACACATCAACAAAACATTGAACCTATATAGAAGAAACCCAATAAAAATTCACCAACAATCAATTCAAATACCAAGAGAAGTATATCTCAAAATCCTTCATGAGAAGTCAGTATCGATGCTATGAAAGCTCCTCCAACATACTTTCTTGCAGAGACATCTTACTCTCTCTCTCTCTCTCTATATATATATATATATATATATATATATATATATATATATATATATATATATATATATATATATATAAACCTCTTGTGTGTGTGTGTGTGTGTGTGTGTATAGTGAAAGAATGCTCCAGTTTGCATAATCAAAATTTTAGAATCTCAATCCAATTTAAGGTCATGTAAAAGGAGCATAAAATACCAAATCAAATTTTATGTAGAAACATCCAAAAAAAATCCCTTAGCATTGCATGGATCACATATTTCACTAAAATTTCTAATTTATGAGAAAAATGGAGGCTTATTAGTTAGGGTATCAATTGGGTAGATTCCCTCATCAACCCACAAGTCCACATGCTTTAATCTGATTTGCCAGTAACTTTGTAGATCTTGAGGGTTAACCTTGGTACACTTTGTTCTTTTGAATAAAGATTCATATTCAAGCTCTATCTCAATATGCAACTCACTTAAGAAAGTCCCTTGGTAGTAGAGACTACTCATTTTAATGTGGCATTGCTTAATGACACTAAAGTGAGACCATTTGGAGTCTTCAACGATTGACCGATCAAAATCACAAGTGTCTAGTTCTCAATTAGCTTCATTGTCATAGGGAAAATGAACTAGATTACACAATCTAGTTGGATGTATGTTGAGTGTGTCAAGGTACTTTACATTAACATGCACTAATATTAATGAAAACAAGGGGTAGGCTAGTGAGGGATAGATAATGCACACAAATGTTATTAGAAGTAGGGAAATTGAGTATATGGACATCAATTAGAGATGTATAGATAATCACATAAAGATATTAATGGAGGTAAACTAAAAAGACACAGATAGATGCACAAAGAGATTGACACATAAACATGTTAATGAAAATAGTGTAGAGTCCATGGAGGTAAACTAGAGAGGCACCTATAAACACATAGAGATAGACATATAAAGATGTTAATGTAAATAATGTTAAGATATTAGTAATAGCACCTAGCTTAGCCTCTTTGTATAGAACATTGTGGGCTCAAGATGTAGAATCCCATGTGCACAGTGGTGGAAAGTACAACCTAGTCTATTCCTATAAAGCATTATACTTGCTCTCCTTTTTAATGCAATATCATGATGCTTTCCTCTTTCAAATAATGTCATTATCAATACACTACACAAGATTGTGTTTATGAGTCCAAGATTCCTTCTTAGAGCCTAATTCACTTGTGTAACAGTTGTCTACTCATTGTTTATGTCAACATGCGTCCAACCTTCATCTTCTTGTGTCATATGATCTACCTCCCACATAAATCTTGTGTCATACAATCCATTGTAGCAACTACAATCATAAGAAAAACCAAACCTGCAGAAAAACCCTAACAGATAGACACCATAGCCATCTTACTTCAAGCTCAAAACCACTTCATTTTCTTACTCCTGTAAACTCAACAAGGCTTTTGCTACTCTAATCTAACTGATAATTGAAGTTTCTATCAATAATTTCCCATCAAATCAACAAGGAGGGGAGAAATCCGAGCATCAAACTCTCAACATCAAGTGCTTGAAAGCATAGTATCTATTGATACTTATCAATTGTTATTTGACACTACATTCCTTGTGTCTCTTGACACAATTAAATCTTCTGCTACTCACATTTAAGAGTTTTTGGTGCTGATTTGTTGCTCCAACATGGGCAAAGACTCTCCAACGGTTTAGTTCAAAGGGATCAGGTTTGACACCTTGGCAAACCCACATCAAGCTCATCCTGATGAAGAAGGGTCTTTGGGCCATTACAAATGGAAAAGAGAAGAAGCCTCGATATGCGGACCTTACAACCACTTGCCAAAAGAATGATGACAAAGCACATGCCATCATTAAGCTGAAATTGGATGATAGCTACATCCACTATGTGGATACTTGTGAAACCTCTCATGATACATGGAAGAAATTAGTAGATACTTTGTTTAGTACACAATCAATGATGCCAAGAGGCATATTTCATGGTGGATTCCGTGAGGTTTTACGCTGGATTCCGTAAACTTGGTTGATCGGGGCTCATACACAAAGTGGATTCTTTGTGTGAGAAGTCGATGGGGACACCTATCCTTTTCGGGCGTTTCGTTAATTTAGTGTGTACATGGGTGATTCCATAGCGGGTGATTCCGCAAAATACATATTAAATTAATAAACGTTTATGAGTTTAGAGTGCGCACTCGTGATAAATTAAGGTTAGGATTGATTTCTAACCAGTTGATTTATTTATGTAGTTGAAGACTGCTAGGTATTCACTTTTGTCGGTTTAATTGTATTATTTTACTAACGATTGTGAATACTTTAGTTGATGTGTAGAGATAGCAATAGTGGTGGTGGAAAGCGTTGAAGGATAGCGTGTATTCGAGTTATCACTTATATTTTGATGGGCGCATACCTTAGGCATGGCGCCTATGTTTTGTCGCGCCTATTTATTAAGGCGTTGGATATTTATTTATTATTTTGTATGCGCATGGGCGCACGATTATGATATTTGTATTTGGACATTGTATTGGGTATGCCTGACTCTTTGGGCGCCCGTCCATTAGCTTTATTTCTATTTAGCACTAAAGAAAACTCAAAAGCCAAAAGCATGCTATTTTGTAATTTGGGCTATTATTTGAGCTTGAAGATGATTAATACATAAAATACATGCTTTGTGGAGCGCTCACACAAGGCATGGGGGGAGATTGCACCCAATTGGTCTCTTGTTCATGTCGTGCATGCTTTCTACCTTGAGTTTTGTGCAAAAAATAGAGTTCTTTTGTTCTTGGGGACCTTCCGATGCTCACTACATGAGCATACAGCATCCAATCTGTGCACCAGTGGTATACGAGCGAAGCTGAGATCGAGAGCTTCCAATCGCTACCCATCTTGCGCGAAGGCGGAGCTCCTGGAACGATCGAGCTCTACAGTCAGTTTCATCGCGAACGGTCGATACGAATGGATTCCTCGTGGTCAAGAACCTCTGTCTACAGCCTCTGATCGCGGAGGATCGGCCTGAGGAAGCGGAGGACCATGTCAATATCTCCTTCAACAAGATGTTTTTTTTTCACAGTGATCAACAGAGATAAGCTCCCATAACTACCAAAAGTTTAAGCTTAAGTTAAAAGCTTAAGTAAGCTTAAAAAGCTTACTTAAGAGCTTAAAGCCCATAAATTTTAACCTTTGCGACAGCAATGGCTTCATCCCGTAATTTTCAGCGAGACGAAAACGCCCCCCCTAAAATTCATCGTCGACTTCAAATTAAGCTATAAGCTTAATCAATTAAGCCACAAGTTAAAAATTTTCAAAGTCTATCAAGTTCTGCAAGTTTTATCACTCTGCAAGTCACGAAGGTCCATCAAGTTCCCAGAAGTCAAAACTGACTTATTCCAAAAACTCCCATAAGGATTGTTCCTGCATAGAAGCACATAACTGCAAAGTTGTTCCTTGGAAGACTCTGTTCGCATACACAGACTTGCTGAACCAGTTTCAGCACATGCAAAAGGTCATACACAGATTTTACGAAGACTTCAAATCCCGCAACCACAAAAGTCGAAAACCGTGAAAGCCAAACAAAAATCTATAAGCCTTGTATACCCGACTTTGAGCTACGCTCATCCCGTTAATTGGATTTTGAGAGTGTGAGGTCTTTTGAATTTTTACAGGATGACGGAACAAAATATGGATGATTTAATGGCTGAGGACGATCTTCCTGAACCTACAATGGAACAAAAATTGGATTTAATTATGATGTAGCTGGATGAAAAACGAAGAGCCCGGCAAGCTTTGCAAGTTCAATTAGCCAATTTACAACGATCGACTACCGACAAAGATGGACCACAACCTGAAGATCTTATCCGATGAACCATTGATGCAACTCTCGAAGCTCAATCCATCCGCAAAGAAACAAAGATAAGTAAAAGAAATTTCAAATTCCGTACTTTCAATGGAACTCGAGATGGAAAGACTGTTCTTGCATTCATCGGTGAGTTTGATGATTACTTTCATGAAGAGACATACGCTGAAAAAGACAAAATTAAATGTGTCACTAATTATTTAGTGGATCGAGCATCTCTTTGGTGGACCGTGGTTCATAAGAGCATTGATTGTCCTACTACCTGGGAGAGTTTCAAAAAGAAGTTTATGCAGAATTTCCTTCCTCCACAATTCCATGAAAAAGCCATAAAGCAATGGGACCTTCTTCAGCAAAGAGATCGTGAGCCTATTTTCCAGTACACCGAACGCTTTTGGAATGCCTTACTGCAACTACGCATGCTTAAAGACGTACCTGAAGCGACTCACAAGCGCAATTTTATGTCTGGATTACTTGGGCATTACTACGCTGAAGTCAATATATTCAAGCCTGCAACCCTTGAAGATGCAATTTCTTTAGCTCATGACAGTGAAGACAAGATTTGAGGAAGAGACAAGCGTCCACAACAATTTCAAGCAAATGGTAACTATGGTTCTAAGCAATTCAATTCAAATTTTAGAAGATTCAATCAAAGTCGATTTCCTTCATCATCTTTCCATAAGTCTTGGACAAAACCACCTGCTTTGCCATCAAATACCAATCAAAACCCTAAGCCATCCTTACAGCCAAATCCTAATATTCATAGACTTCCTGCCATTGCCAACAATGTATCTAAAGCCAAACCTATAGTGTGTTACAAATGCCATCAACTTGGACATCTAGCAGCCAATTGCCAATCGAAGAAGCCACCTATCCATATCAACTATCTTGGAGCAATGGAAGATGAAGAACATGAGGAAATGCCTGACTTTACGGAAGATGAGGACGACATTACTACTCCTTCGGATACTTTACTAGGTATGCCAACTCCACATTCTTTGTTGACAATGAAATGTTTAGTGCATGGAAAAGAAAAGATTATTTTGCATGATGATGGTAGTACACATGATTTTATTTCTGCAAAGTTAGTGAAAGAATTGAAATTACAAACTATTCCTACGCATTATTGCATTAAAGCAGCATTCTTAGGAACAAGGTATAATGGAACACAAGAGGTGCATGATTTAGAAATTCAAATTGGTGAATACACTAAACAAAGGAATTTCCTAGTTGTACCTTTACAGTTCAGTGATATTATCCTAGGTATGCCTTGGCGTCATCAGCATAATCCTGACATAGATTATTCCACGCATTTAATTAAAATTCATTTTCAAGGAAAACAAATTACATTGTATGGTATGCACGCATCTAATAATTTTCCACTGCTTACTCATACTCAAGCTAAACGTGCATTACGTAAAAGTAGTAAATCTTATCTAATTTGGGTGAATGAACTTCAAGCTAAAGAAAAACATATGCACCCTAGGCATAAACAATTCCTTGCACAATTTAAAGATTGTTTTGCTGAAGATTTACCACCTGGACTACCTCCTTCACGTCCTGAAGACCACAAAATAGATTTAATTCCTGGTACACAACCACCCTGTAAAGCACCATATAGGCATAACCAGATTGAACAGAAAGAAATTCAAAATCAAGTTGAGGAATTATTAAACAGAGGATTAATTAGACCTAGTAGTTCTCCATTTGGCGCACCTGTTTTGTTGGCAAAGAAGAATAATAATACTTATCGCATGTGCATTGATTATCGTGCCCTAAATAAGATTACTATAAAGAATAGATATCTAATTCCTAGGGTAGATGATCTTATGGATAAACTACAAGGTTCTGCCATATTCAGTAAGATAGATCTTAAATCTGGTTATCATCAAGTGAGATTAGATAAATCTGATATATTCAAAACTGCATTTAGAACACAATTTGGACATTATGAATTTTTAGTGATGCCTTTTGGATTGACTAATGCACCTGCTACATTTAGTAGAATGATGAATCATATATTTTTGAAATATCAGCATTGTGTTATAGTATTCTTTGATGATATCTTGGTATTCAGTAAAAATGAGAAAGAGCATTATGAACATCTGTCTTTGGTTTTCAAGTTGTTGAAAGTTAATCAATTGTATGCTAATCCAGAAAAGAGTGAGTTCTTTCAAACAGAAATTGAATATCTAGGTCATATTGTGTTATCAGAAGGTATTAAGGTTGACCCTAAGAAGATAGAAGCAATATTAAACTAGCCTATACCCAAAAATGTGCATGAATTACGTTCTTTTCTTTGTCTTGCTAGTTTTTATAGGAAGTTTGTGCGAAATTTTTCATTACTTGCTTTGCCTTTGACTAAACTTATAAAGAAAGATATTGTTTATCATTGGTCTGATAATCAACAAAAATCTTTTGATTTATTGAAACATGCATTAACCCATGCTCCTATATTAAAACTACCTGATTTCAATAGATCATTCTTTTTAGTAGTTACTGATGCTAGCAGATCTGGAATAGGAGCTGTACTTATGCAAGATAATCATCCCATAGCCTATTCTAGTTGTAAATTGAAACCATCCGAACTTAAATATTCTACTTATGATAAAGAATTATTAGCTGTTGTACAAGCTTTAAGACAATGAAAACATTACTTAATGGGTTCTAAGTTTATGATTAAGACTGACCAACAAAGCATTAGACATCTCTTTAGTAGTTTTCATCCCCTTATACAATATCAACCAGGTAAAGAAAATGTAGTAGTTGATGCTTTAAGTAGAAGACAGACCATTCATAATATCTCTGTCATATCATTTGATTCTTTAACCCCTATGAAAGATACTTATCATCAGGACATTACATTTCAAGATGATTGGAATAAATTAGTTGGAAATAACTAGATTCCTATTGATTCACTGTCTTACAATGATGGATTCATGTTTTATGAAAAGAGATTATGTGTTACAGTTCCATTTAGATCTTTTGTTTTGAATGAGATTCATTGTCCTCCATATCAAGGTCATAGAGGTATCATATCTACTTTGCATACGTTAATTGAAGATTTTTATTTGCCACATATGGACACTGATGTATCTAACTTTGTTTCTGAATGTTTAGTTTGTCAAAGAGTTAAGAGACATCATGGTAAACAATATGGTTTACTAATGCCTTTATCTATTCCATCAAGACCATGGGAACATATTTCTATGGATTTTATTACTGGTTTACCTAACACTAAATCTAACCATGATATGATATGGTTTACCAAAAGTTATTATTTCTTATCGTGATTCTAGATTCTGTAATAATTTTTGGATTACTTTGTTTGCTAACCTAGGAACAAAGATTGATTTTTCATCTGCATTTCATCCTGAGACTAATGGACAAACAGAAGCCACTAACAATATTATTTTAGATCTTTTACGTGCATACACTATTTCAAAATCACACACATGGGATAACATTTACATTTACTTCAGTTTGCATAGAACAATACACCACACACAACTACAAAGAAAGCACCGTTTGAAGTGATTTATGGTTATAGATTGTCTACACCTGTTGCATCTTTATCAAATAGAATTCAGAGTGCTGATGATATTGCTAACATGTACGCTACTATTTTTTATGAGGTTAAAGACATGATTGCCAAAGCTTAGCAATCATATACAAAACAAGCCAATAAGAAAAGATAGGCCATGAATTTCAAAGTTGATGACTATGTTTGGTTAAGAATAGAGAAACGTAGATTACAAAGTGTAGATAAACACCCAATTGTGAAATTAGCACCTAGATTCTATGGACCATTTAAGATCATTCACAAAATCACTGACAATGCATTTAAGTTAGAGCTACCACCACATTGGAAAATCCACAACACCTTTCACATTAGTTTATTACGACCCTTTAGAGGCCAATTACCTGTATACCCTGTTTATGAAAACCCACCTTTGCTAGATGAAGAGACTGTAATCCTTGAGCCTGAAGCTATTATAGATACTGACTTTGTGACCACTAGAACTGGCCGTAGATATTCTATTTGGTCAAGTTTAAAAACCATCCTGTTGAAGAGGCCCAATGGATGCACACTAGAGACTTAAATGCTTTCCCCACTCTATTAGCTCCACATTGAGCTAATAGCAATTGAGGACAATTGCTATCCCCCCTCGGGGGTATGATGCCAAGAGGCATATTTCATGGTGGATTTCGTGCCACGGTGGATTCTGTGAGGTTTTACGGTAGATTCCGTAAACTTGGTTGACCGGGGCTCATACACAAAGTGGATTCTTTGTGCGAGAAGTCGATGGGGACGCCTATCCTTTTCGGGCATTTCGTTAATTTAGTGTGTACATGGGTGATTCCATAGCGGGTGATTCCACAAAATACATATTAAATTAATAAACGTTTATGAGTTTAGAGTGCACAGTCGTGATAAATTAAGGTTAGGATTGATTTCTAACCAGTTGATTTATTTATGTAACTGAAGACTGCTAGGTATTCACTTTTGTCGGTTTAATTGTATTATTTTACTAACGATTGTGAATGCTTCAATTGATGTGTAGAGATAGCAGCAGTGGCAGTGGAAAGTATTGGAGGATAGCGTGTATTCGAGTTATCACTTATATTTTGATGGGCGCATACCTTAGGCATGGCACCTATGTTTTGTCGCGCCTATTTATTAAGGCGTTGGATATTTATTTATTATTTTGTATACGCATGGGCGCATGATTATGATATTTGTATTTGGACATTGTATTGGGTATGCCTGACTCTTTGGGCGCCTGCCCATTAACTTTATTTCTATTTAGCACTAAAGTAAACTCAAAAGCCAAAAGCATGCTATTTTGTAATTTGGGCTATGATTTGAGCTTGAAGATGATTAATACATAAAATACATGCTTTGTGGAGCGCTCACACAAGGCATGGGGGGAGATTGCACCCAATTGGTCTCTTGTTCATGTCGTGCATGCTTTCTACCTTGAGTTTTGTGCAAAAAGTAGAGGTCTTTTGTTCTTGGGGACCTTCCGGTGCTCACTACGCGAGCATACAACATCCGATCTGTGCACCAGTCAAAGCCATCTAAGTATGGATTACTAATTGAAATTTTCAAGCTAGATATGAAATCAAACACATCTCTTGCAACTCATTTAAACTACATGGAAAGTCTCTCAACTCCGCTTGTAGGAATTGATTTCAAGATGGATGAAGATATTTGTATTGCTGTGTTGTTAAAAAGCCTGCTTCCTAACTATAATAATGTATCGACTACATCAATCAACATGCCTAGTCCTAAACTCATTGACATAAAGGCCTCCTTGCTAGAAGAAGAAAAGAATATAAAATCCAAAGAATAACCAAGCACCTCTAAAGATGAACAAATGTTATATGTCAGTAATATGTACAAAGGCAAGAAATATCAGTTGGTATGTGACTTCTGCAAAAAGATCAAACACACAGAGAATTTTTTTCATGCCAGGAAGAGGTCGCAAAAGGCCTATCTAGTTTTTATTAAACAAGAAGAAGAAGACCATGGACCAAAAGAAGAAGAAGACCACCAAGAGAAGGACAAACCTCATCAGTCCTTCTATTCCGATAGACTTTTTTAGCATTGTATTGCCTAGCCCTAATGCTTCTGACATAAGCATGTAAACTCCTCATGTAACCTTGTACTACAGCCTTTGTACACTTTGTTGGGCCCTTGTTATAGCCTCTGGATGTCCACCATGTCTTTGGTACCCACACTTATCCTTTTATACGGTAGCCTATGGTGTTTATCATGTTTGTGGTGTACACACACTTTGCAGGTGGTTGCTCACTAAAGCCTCTACACACTTTGTACTTCTCTAGTTGTGATTGAGGAGGGGTGTTGAGATATTAGCAATCACACCTAGCTTAGCCTCTTTGTATAGAGCAGTGTGGGCTTAGGATGCAGAATCCCATATGCACTGTGGTGGAAAGTACAGCCTAGTCTATTCCTATAAAGCATTGTACTTGCTCTCCTTTTTAATGTGATATCATGATGCTTTCCTCTTTCTATTAATGTCCTTGTCAATCCACTACACAAGATTATGTTTATGAGTCCAAGCTTCGATCTTGGAACCTACTTCACTTGTGTAACAGTTGTCTACTCATTGTCTATGTCAACATGAATCTAACCTTCATCTTCTATCCACCATAGCTTCTGCCATGCTCTAGATCCAACATTATGACAAAGAAGTGTTTTGATGTCTCTAGAAATATATTGAAAAAGCATAGATAGATAGATATATATATGTTAATGGTATCAAGGTGCTTAATTCTACGGATGTAGATCAAAGAGGCATAGATAAACATATAGAGATGCTAATGAAAATAGGAATTTTAATATCTATAGGGATAGGCTAGAGATGCACAAATAGATCTTGAGATATCGAGCTCCACTCGTGATATGCCAGGGTGACCGTTGTGCATTTATGTCACCGACGTGTGAGTTGCAGATGCGGTTGGTACACCGCCCATGAATAATAGCTACATGATAGCTATCCTTATCTACTCTAGTTCGTGGCTCAGTTAGTATGCCACCTTAGTTAGTTGAGTTTGGTTTGAGACCCATGTATAGGGTTCTTCTATTTCTTTGTATGAGAGTTCTTTTGGCTTACACAACTAAGAAGAGAAAAACTGTTTTCAGCCTCCACCCTTGTGTGTCTTCCCCCATTGTGCAAGCAAGAAAGCTACAAGTGAGACTCCTTCCTTCTCTCCCACAATCTTGACATGGTATCAGAGCCTTGTTCGTGGTAAGGAGCTCAAGAAAGTAAGCCAAGCTCACGGTGTTCTGGTAAGAGGAGCAGTGTTGCTTTCATTTTCTATTTTGGGAGCAGATCTCTGCAGGTAGCACAGCTGGAAAGTGCAAGAGTGCATTGTCTCAGGTTGAGACGCCCTTCGCGGTGAAGCAAGAGGGCAGTATATGCTGCGGGATAGGGCTTTAGCCCTAGGCGACCTTGTTTTTTTGATTTGAGGCCATTTTGGGGCCTGTTTTGGAGGCGGAAGTTTTCTGCACGCACTCAGGAAAAGGCTCAGTTTTATGATGTGCAGCCACTGTTCTACAGGTCGGTGAAAAGTTACTGTAGAAATTGCATCGTATGCTTGTGCGCAGAGACATTGGGAGTTTCAGAATCATCCTTGGTTCCTGTTTATGCAAAATCGTCACTAGGAAGTGACTGTGTGGTCAAATACCACTTTCGCCAGTTTTGCAGATTTGCCCTTGTGAGGGTGAAGCTGTGTTTTTTGCAATGACATAATTTTTTGCAGTATTCTGTAATGGCGTCTGATTCTCTTTCACAGATTGTCACTGAAAAGCTTGACAAGAACAACTTCCAGGCATGGAAGTTTAGAATGACGAATTTCCTTATGGGAAAAGGATATTGGAAATTTGTTGCAGGAAATGAAGAAGAACCAGTTCTTCCTGATGTTCCCAATCAACAGCAAATGCAGGCATTCAAAGCATGGCATGAGAGAGCCAGGAAAGTTATGTACTGGCTGTCTATCAGTATTTCAGACTCTATGATTGTGCATATTCAGGATGCAAGTACGCTAAAGGAGGCATGGGATACTTTGTCAAAAATGTATAGCACAAATACGCAAGCCAGGAAAATGCAGCTCAAGCAAGAGTTGCATAATGTGCAAAGAGAAAATATGAGCATCAATGACTACCACATGAAGGTGAAGAAGATTGCAGATACACTTGCTTCCATTGGGTCGCCAGTGGAAGATGATGATTTAGTTTCTGTGACCTTGAATGGTCTAGGAAAGGATTATGCACAGTTCCGAACATCCATTTCCGTCCGTGAAAGATTTCTTGATTTTGAGGAGTTGATTGCTCTTCTAATTTCTGAGGAGCAGAGAAATGGTGGTGCATCTTCTTCAGGAGGAACTTCAAAAGAAGCTGTCTTCTACTCAAATGCTGGAAGAGGTAGAGGCAGAGGTAGAGGAGGCCGATTTGGAGGCCGTGGTAGAAATCACAATATACAGCAAACTCAAGAAAACCAGTCCTATGGAGGAGGACGTGGTAACTCTAGAGGCAGGGGGAGCCAAAGAGGTCGTGGTGGATGGCAAAGAGGCCAAAATGCAAACAATAATGTTGAATGCTACTACTGCGGTAAAATGGGTCATATGGCTAAAGACTGCTATAAAAAGCAGAATGACATCATGAATGGAAAACTGCAACAAGGAAATTATGCATCTTCTAGTAGACAGGGTGATGACAGAAATGAGCATTTGTTCATGGTGCAGCACATGAACAATTCTGTGACAAGTACAGAAGAAAGCAACGATGTGTGGTATGTTGACTCAGGTGCATCAAACCACATGACAGGTCATGCAGAATGGATGGAGATGCAAGGAAAATGGAAAAACCAGGATTTGTGGAGACTAGTGATGATACTACACATCCTATTGTGCAGATTGAAAAAATTCATTTGTCTATATAGGATGGGAAAAAGAAATACCTGTCCGATGTATTTCATGTCCCGAATATCACCAAGAATCTAGTTTCTGTTGGTCAAATGGTTGAACAGGGCTTGCAGGTCAGATTTAATCCTCATGGATGCTTTGTTGAGGATATGAAAAATAAAGGTCACTTGATAGCAAAAGGAAAGAAGAAGGGCAGAATGCTTACGTTGGATGCAGACATGTCTGAATTGAGTGCAGCAATGTTTGCACATGGGACCGGTGTAGTTGCAGATATTGATATCTGGCATAAACGGATTGGTCATGTTAATGTACAGCCACTTAAATCAATGCAGGCCCAAAATATTGTTGTAGGATTGCCAAAATTCAAGGTTGCAGAAATGCATAAGGTATGTGAAGCCTCTCAGTTTGGAAAACAGGCAAGAAAACCATTTCCTAGACATGTTCAAGAGAGTAAAAAAGCCATTGGAATTAATCCACTCTAATGTGTGGACTACTAAAGCTGCATCTCTTGGAGGCTGTCATTATTTTGTCAGTTTTATTGATGACTATAGCAAAAAAGTTTGGGTTTATTTTATGAAAAAGAAAAGTGAAGTTTTTGGGCATTTCAATACTCTTACAGCTATGGTTAAAAAGAAACAGGCCTGCAAATAAAATGCCTAAGGTCAGATGGAGGGGGAGAGTACCTCACACACACACACAAACACACACACACACACACACACACACACACACACACACACACACACACACACACACACACACACACACACACACACACACACACACACACACACACACACACACACACACACACACACACACACACACACACACACACACACACACACACACACACACACACACACACACACACACACACACACACACACACACACACACACACACACACACACACACACACACACACACACACACACACACACACACACACACACACACACACACACACACACACACACACACACACACACACACACACACACACACACACACACACACACACACACACACACACACACACACACACACACACACACACACAGCAAAAAGGGTATAGATACTATAACCCTTCTACTCGTAAGTTTATAGTGAGCAGAGATGTTGTTTTTGATGAGATGAGTAGCTTGTATAAACCAGTACATGTGATTGATGATGTAGATGCACAAAATGGTAATGCTGCACAGAATTCACAGCAGCAGTCACAAAATATTAGTGGACCTGGAGCGTCCTCTAGCAGTGGTTCACATTCTTCGCCATGGACAGGCAGATTGAGATCACGAGAATCTTCTCAAAGCAATGCAGATAGTGGTATACAGGTATCACGAAAAGGAAAAGAGAAGGTTGATCAGCCTATGTTTGATGTGAATGCAGGTCACTCTTATGTGGATGGTGAATCCAGTGGCTCAAAACAGAGCATTGATGATGAGTTGGGTATTCCTTCTATTGTTACACCTGGAGTAAGGAAGACCAGGGATGTTTTGAGAGCACCTGGGAGTGAACCTACTTTGCGCAGGTCTACGAGAGCTAGGTATCCTGTGGATAGGCTGAAATATGATGGATTTACAGCCATTCACTATGCATATATGGTCAAAGTGATACAGGAACTAGAACCCACTTCTTTTGAGCAAGCCATGGGAAAAGAAAAATGGGAGAAAGCCATGGATGAAGAAATGGATGCCTTGGAAGCAAATGCTACATGGGAATTGGTACCTTTGCCTAAAGGTAAAAATGCAATTGGCTGTAAGTGGGTTTATAAGGTGAAGCACAATGCAGATGGTTCTGTGAACAGATACAAGACAAAATTAGTAGTCAAGGGGTATGCACAAACATATGGCATTGACTATGAAGAAACATTCAGTCCGGTTGCAAGAATGGCAACCGTAAGAGCAGTCATTGCTATGGCTGCATCAAAGGGATGGTCTTTACATCAGATGGATGTAAAGAATGCCTTCTTGCATGGTGATTTGCAAGAAGAGGTCTATATGGAGCAGCCACCAGGTTATGTGCATGTTGTTCATCTTGAGTTTGTTTGCAGGTTGAAGAAAGCCTTGTATGGCTTGAAGCAAGCACCTAGAGCATGGTCTGACAAGATAGGACAGTATCTTGTCACTATTGGCTTTCAGATTTCCAAGGCATATTTCTCACTTTATGTGAGAAAAACAGAGAAAGGTATTATGTTACTTGTCATTTATGTTGATGATTTGATTATGACAGGTGATAGTGATGAAGATATCCTTCATGTGAAAATGCTATTGAAGCAGAAGTTTGAGATGAAGGATTTGGGAGAGCTGCGTTATTTCTTCGGCATTGAGGTGATTAGATCACCAAGTGGGATGCAGCTCTTGCAGAGGCAGTATGGATTGGACATGCTGTCCAAATATGGGATGACAGGCTGTAAGCCTATTTCAGTTCCTTTGGAGCAGAATGTGAAGCTGAGCGCAGATGCAGGTGAGCTTCTGGAAGACCCTACTATGTACAGACGCATAGTAGGAAGCTTGATTTATATGACTATTACCAGGCCAGATCTGAGCTATGCTGTTGGATTGGTAAGTCAGTTTATGCAGGCTCCAAGGAAATCGCATTTGGATGCAGCGAGACGCATACTCAGGTATGTGAAGTCCACATTGCAGTATGGACTATTTTATGAGACTGGGGTTCAGATACAGTTGCATGGATACACTGATGCTAATTGGGCTGGTAGCATTTCTGATAGACGATCTACCAGTGGATATGTGTTCTCTTTTGGGAGTGCTGCAGTCACTTGGAGCAGCAAGAAACAGCCTACAGTTGCCTTGTCGAGCACAGAGGCCGAGTACAGGGGTGCAGCAATGGCTGCATGTGAGGTAGCTTGGTTGCATAAGCTACTTTATGATATGCATCAGCCTACAGATGGGCCAGTTGTCATTTATTGTGACAACATGAGTAGTATACACTTGGCAAATAACCCAGTCTATCATGCTAGAACAAAGCACATTGAGGTGCATTATCACTATGTGCGGGAGAGGGTTTTACTAGGTCTTATTGATCTAGTTTATGTCAGCACAGAGGATCAGGTAGCTGACATATTCACAAAGGCATTGGGCGCAGAGAAGTTGCGCAAGTTCAGAGACCTGCTTGGTGTGCAGGAATTGGGATTGAGCTCGAGGGGGAGTGTTGAGATATCGAGCTCCACTCGTGATATGCCAGGGTAACCGTTGTGCATTTATGTCACTGATGTGTGAGTTGCAGATGCGGTTGGTACACCGCCCATGAATAATAGCTACATGATAGCTATCCTTATCTACTCTAGTTCGTGGCTCAGTTAGTATGCCACCTTAGTTAGTTGAGTTTGGTTTGAGACCCATATATAGGGTTCTTCTATTTCTTTGTATGAGAGTTCTTTTGTCTTACACAACTAAGAAGAGAAAAACTGTTTTCAGCCTCCACCCTTGTGTGTCTTCCCCCATTGTGCAAGCAAGAAAGCTACAAGTGAGACTCCTTCCTTCTCTCCCACAATCTTGACAATAGATACATAGAGATATCAAAGGAAAGCAGATAGCTTAGTCTATGAAGGTAGGATGGAAGGAAAAACAGAGATATCCAGGAAAATGGAATAATTGAGTGTGAAGGAAGAGCGCACATGCACAAATAGATTAATGGTGAGTAGGAGAGATCATGGTAGTTCACTATATTAAGATAGGCTGGATAGACAGAGAAACCCTCACAATAGAGCTATGGAGAAGAATAGGTTAGAGAGAAAACATATCCTAAAGTATGGATTTTAAAAAATCAAATTTATCTCCAAAAACATTTCTAAAAAATGGAAAAATGAACCAGCAAGTTTGTTTGTGGCTAAAAGTGAAAATATGAAACATCCCCAAAATATCTTTTTAAACAACTTCCATCTTTATTTTTCTTATTTTTTATTTAAAAACGAATTTATCCATATCTAGTAATCATTTTCACATTCAAAATTAAACACTACACTCATATAACTAATTGCTTGAATAATTTGGTTGAGTAAGGGTTATTGAATCAAGAGATAGAAGGAACCTAAGCAAATCCTTAATAAAAAGACAAAACAAGATTGCAAAAGTGAAGAGAGAATACGATTATTTTACTATTCTTCTCTGTAATTTTCCTTGTTTTAAGGAGGAGAAGGGAACTAAAAGGCTGATTTTTGAGTTCATATTTTTTCCAATTCATACTATACAATAGTGCACCTAACCTTAGTGCATACACCTCATACATACTTTGCATCTTAGTGCACATGCACTAGCACATCTTGCACACACCACTATACACGCTATTACTGCACCTTGACATGCACTTCTCTACACTCACCTCTATGCAATTGTACACTAGCATTCCCATGATTGCACATAGTGAGCACACTATCTTGAACAATACTATCCTTACACTTAGCCCCATCCTTACACTAACCATTGTGCACTAGTGCACTAGACTAGTACACTAGCACAATAAACACACATGCAGTATAGTACTACACATGCATACGCACTAGTGCACTAGTGCACTAGTACACACTCCACATGGCACCATAGTACACTAAGCATACCCCTCTACCTCAAGACAAGTGCATACCACTATGCATTATGTCTTGCATACTAGCCCTAGTGTACTAGGCTATGCACTATACGCTCTATACCATTATGCACTACATCATAATGCACTAACCATTGTATACTAACCATTGCCTATTACACCTACATGCTACCACAAATTGTGTGATGGTTGGAGGGACTTCCTTGAGCTACTACAGTAGACACACAAGAGGAAGCTCACTCAAGAACATGATAATAGAGATTAAGGACAAAACATGTTCTTGCTAGTTTTTCTTCCTTCTTCCACACAATCCAATGTATACAAAGCATAGATAAGATACAACATAAAGGCAAGTGGCTTACTAATTCAAGCAATGCATAACTTACTTTATTAATCGATTGGTAGTATAACTATGCTAGTTGTAGGTTGGTGTAACTAAGCAAATATGATAAGTGATAAGTCATTCGCCATGTGAGGATTGTAATGACCAATGACATGCTAAGTGCAAGTGTGTGGACCCATAAAACCAAGAGGTCTATTATCAACATCCTCACATGTTGCCCCACAGCTACAGTTCATGAGCTGACCCCCTAAAGAATGCTTTACAAGTAAGAAGCCCGATGTGTCACACTTGAAAGTGTTTGGATGTATCACATATGTTCATGTACTAATCCCTGGGGTGTAAGAGAGCCGTAGTGGGGCCACAGCAATGAGTTGGGGGATGCTCTTTGTGTATGTGATACGAGGTGCTAGACATCATTATGTTTGGATACTGCATTTTCTTGGAGTCGAGAAGGGCAACATGTTAGACTAAATTTTAGAAATAGTATCTTTAACCACATTCTTTGGTTAATCAGTTCCTAATGTCTATATGCTCCTAGCCATGAGGCCGTGGGGTTGTTTGAGTGAGTTTAGGAGACCTGGATAGAGCCCTAGAGCCAGTGCCGGGTCCATTTTTAATCCCAACAGGTGGTGTGTTTGCCAAGAGTTGCTAATAAGTGGCAGTTTTCAAATCTTGGTTGCTCAAAGACTAGTCAATTTTTTTATGCCAAAGAGCACCAAGATTGACCCATTATTTTTTATAAACACCGTCAAGGTGAGATCCAAAAACAAGAATGAGCTGAAAGGGCTAGATGGCAAACTAAAATAATTAGGAGGTGTTCCCCTCAACCTAGTAACCTGATACCCCTATGAGAGCGAGGTCTTAGTGAACCTAGTAGTAGAAAAAATTCATTAGGAGGAGAAGAAAGCTCAAGTACTCACCTTTTCCTAGTAAGTCATCCCACTTCAAGTGGAGTTGTAGTCATATCATCACAAACTCCTTACAACAAATTCGGTTGTCGTTATGGTGCAGCCTATTGCAATTCCTACAAGAACAATGGATTTGCCAACTTTGGGGTGCCCTTTACCCATCTTTAATGGGTTAGCAGGGGAGGATGCAAAACTTTATATTAATGAGTCCCAGAAACTCATGTTTAAGTGTTGTATTCAGGATGAGGGATATCTATTGATGTTATTGGACATGACCCTAAAAGGGAGGGCTGCAATGTGGTATCACCCTTAGAAGTGGGTACCATAACCATGATCAATCTATTTTTTGCAACCTTTCGAAGAGAATTTTCCCTTGAAAGAAGTGGTCAGTATTGGTATGTGTTCTAAATATAACACATCAAGAGTCCCATAAAAATACCCAAGCATATGCCAAGAAGATGAAAGAGGTATTTCGCAAGTTACAAGCCTCTATTCCTATTCCACATGTTGTCCAATTGCAATACTTCTTGCATGGATTGGACTTTAATATCCAAGTGCAATTGGGTAGTGTCCCTCTAGCATATATAGATACTGCCATAACCCAAGCAGAGGAAGTAGAGTCATGCTTATAAGTGGCCTACACATCGAGAAAAAATTTAAACTCGATCCTTAGTCTTGGAAATAATTTGGGATTGGTTAGCGGAGATCAAGGAACATCATATTAGAGATTTTGGGAATTTCCCAAGTCCCACTTTGAATGAATGTCTTACTTTTGTGAATGAAAGAGAGGACTATGTTTATGTTTATCTTTAAAGGGCACTTTGTATCTTACAAATATGAGATCACACATATTGAGAGCTTAAATGATGAATATAAGCTATGTGGTTGTTACGAGATTTGGATTTCACCTCTATCTTTTCTAGCATACTAACAAAATATGATGTTGTATGGTAGTGGAAACATCAAGGAGGCTTAACTAGTATATACCTAGGAAATTTTCAAGTTGAATGTAAGAATACAAAGGTTTGATGGAGTGGAGAGAGAATTTAAAATACAAGAGCCTTAAACATTGTATGAAAATATATTATCATGGCCAAATTTTATAATGTTATGGATTTGAAGATATTATAATACAAGTTTTTTCTTTTAGATATAGCATCATTTAAAGTGACATGTATAAGTTTCATGAACTAGGACCTTAAAAGAGTCACCACTAACTAGGTGTGGTTTAATAACTTGATCTAATACCATATCGTAATAAGTTTGGATAACCTATGATGTGATGGTTCTTTTTTTGTGTAAACCAATAGACACAAGTATGTCAAATAATTGCTCACTCCATTTACATTTTTTGTATGTATATGCATGGTATATAAATATCTTTTATTCAAAATTTCTATCTATCTTGACAATATATAGACAAGATGGATATTGACTTTGGCCAAAATTAACTAGCTTCACACTTTGACTAGCTAAATGAATTTACATATCATAAAATGAAGATTTATATACCAAGCTAGAAGTTTATGATTTTTCTAAGACTAAAGATTTAACCTTTGACCAATAGTTTGTGTTTCCAAAGAAATAGACATAAATTTTATTATCAATTAAGACTTATTTGTTAGCTAAGACATAAAGTACAAAATTGGACTTAAACCACTTTATAAAAAAATTCAACACAATTAACTTGGTGTTTAGAAATACCAAGGTAACTACATAAAACACTTTAAATTTCTAACAAGCATATGTTTCATAGCCATGCAAAAGCCTTTAATGTAAGGGATATATCTATTATGAAAGTCAAAATTAGTCCATATAGAGTCAGTGCCTTCTTGTTACATCATGTATATTGGAAAAATACAAATTTTGTAGATTTTGTATAAAATGTTGTCGTCGTGTTGGGGGTTGAAGGTCCTCCACCGAGGTTTAGAGCAGAAGAGGAGTGTGGGATTCAAGGCTAGGAGAGAGAGAAAAGATTGGAGTTTGATAAGAGTTGGGTTTTAGAGATGACACAGTTGAAGAAAAAGACCTCAAGCTTTTTCTTTTACTTAGCATACATGAATGGAATGAAAGACTTTGTCTTGATTACATCAAATGCATATGCGGATAATAAGCCAATACATTTAGGGATTATCTCAGATTTAATTCGAATGCATACTTCAAATGCAAGCTCAAACGGTTTCTATTTCATGAATATTAATGGACAACAACTCCAAGAAACAAGTATTTTGGTGGTAGACTCTACTACATCCAAGACATAGATCAAAATCTCATGAAATGCATTGTCAAACCATAAAATTTACTTCATCCCTGTTTTAAAACTGTAATTTCCAGCCCATAAACAAGCTCCAAAAATGCACATAATCTCAAGAATAATCCTCTCTAATCATTCTCAAATGAAGTCCTGATGTTAAGAGGTCAATTCCTTCTCTTACAACCACATAGATCACTTGATTTCTCTTCAAAATGGATAAGACCAGTGGGCTGCCCTGTTTATAACTAGTTTTTTCAGTCCAAAACAGCCCATACACCTCCAAAATCCTCCCCTTTGCTTGCCCCAAAGTCACTCAAGTACTTGGGTACAAGACGGGCTTCATTGGACCATGAATATGGTAAGAGAATGGAAGAAGACGTACATAAGAGCAAGCTGCATACTTTTTCTCAGTTTTTCCCTTTTATGGACTGTCATACCACTCATTTTCGTCATACCAAATGGACGGGCAAGAAGAGCTCTCACCTTCTTTGTTTGTATCTCCTTCTTTAGCTTCTGTTTGCCTTGAGTTTGCATGCTTTGGAGCATGTACCATAGCCTTCAACTCACCCTCCATCTACCACAAGTATGCATGCCTGAAATTTGCGCCGAAAAATGCAGGTTGCATTCCCTTCAACTCCAACACTATAGTTTGACCATTTAGGTCACTTATAAGTCATATAAGTCCATTATTCCAGGTCCCATACAAACCTAGTGGACTTTTGGCACTTCTCTTGATTTCCAAGAAAATATTCCTCTTGAACCAATGTGACTTAGCTTGCAGACTGTCAATTACCTCCAATTGATCAAGTTGTGGGTTCCCATATACTTAATTTTTATCAATATACATGTAAAAGTTGCATGACAGTTACAAAGAACTTATGAAATTAAGTGATATCTAAGCCGGATGTTGGGTAACAATGACTGAATTATGTATGAAAGTTTCTCATGTGAATCCTAATGAAGTTCTTCTATAAACATAAGAACTCTATGATTTATATCATGAACAGAAATATCTTTGACATTCACCCCCTCCTAACGTGCACATCCTCCGACATGTGCCATTTCACAAAATTGCAGGTTAAGGAGGCTCTTCTTCTGACATATCTTCATCTTCATCCTCTAAGTCTTCTTCATCTTCCTTGTCTTCAAGTAGATGGCTCACATCCAAGTCATCAAGCTCATAAGTAGAAGATGTTTACCGGCTATTGGTACCTTGACCATGTTCCATCCATTTCAACCAAAGTATAAGTAGCATTATTATGTACCACCTTCACCACATATGGTCCAAACCATCACTTGGCTAGCTTCCTATGAGCACTATATTGATTGTCTAGGCTGCTGTCATAGACAAGTACTCGATCATTTTCTTGAATAGTTCTTGGACGGAGTCGATGATGCTTATCGAACCTCTTCTTATTCTTCAATCTTGCTACCTTCAGCCTTTCAATGGCTGTCTTGACATCTTCTGGCCTTCTTTCAAGCTGCCTTATGCGCGAAATCAGCAGCTCTTCTCTATTTATGCCTTCATCCCAAGGCAAGATACTCCATGTGATAATAGACTCCTCAATAGGCATAATAGGTGGCTGCCCATATATTAATTCAGTCGGCATATAACCTGTTATTGCAGTATGTGTAGTTCTATCAGCCCATAATGCGAATGGAAGCATTCTAGGCCATTCTCTCATCTTTCCTCTACAAGATTTTGCCAATGCTTTGAGAATTGGTTGATGACCTCTTTCACTCTTACCATTGCCTTCAGGATTGTAGGATGACGTAAGAGATAGATTGATTCCCAATTGAGCAAAGAAATGGCGAGCCTCATCGGCATCCAATTCTCCTCTATTAGTAGTTACTTTGGCAATACAGCCATACCTACAAAATACTTCTTCAAGTAAAAATCTACAAACAGCTTGAGTGGACTTTGTTGTCAAGACTTTTCCTTCCACCTGATTTGTGAGATCTTCTCTAGCAAGCACTAGATATCTCATGTTCCAAAATCCTGTAGGCATGGTTACTAAATCAACAACCCATTTGTAATGAATAGATAAAGGAAAGGTAGGCTGAAGCCCATCTCTATGCTTAACCATAGAGTACATTTTACAAACATGACAAGTCTCGTCAGAATGCTCAATGTATACATGTTTTTCCACCAAAATTTATCTTTTATTTTGGCAAAAGTGCCCCATATGCCTCTATGGCCAGCCACTAGGCTTTCATGAAATTCTTGCATGACTTGTTTTTGAGTCTTCTTATCTCCTAAGACACGAACAGGCGCTCTTCCCTTCTTTTTCGCATGCCTCCAAAGGTAGCCATCTTTGAGAAAGAAACCATAAGCTTTTCTCCTGATTCTCTTGAACTCTTCATTAGTTCAATCTTCCTTCTTTGTCATAGTGCTCAGAAATTGTCCAATTTTTAGCCAATCACCTGCATAATATTCTTCTTTAAAGTGTGAACAAACCAAAACAAAACATTGAGCATGCTGTCTTTCAGCTGCCCACTGTCCTTCCATGGTTGTTTCTTCTTTCTTTGTTGCTGTAAATTTTATTACAACAGCTGAACCTATTGTACTTGCTGTAATTAATGATGTACCTGCATTTTTGACAGCTGTATCATCATTAGGAACAACTGTACTTACTGTTTTCAGATCTGAACCTGCAATTACAGCATTATTTTTAGCAAATATAGACTATGTTTCTTCCTCATCCATCATCTCTTCTTCATCCTTATATCTGGCACACAAAAGCATGTCAGCAACAACTGGATTATCTCTTCCTGCAATATGTTTCAAATCAGGATTTCAGGATTTAATATAGGCTATCCATCTTAGCATAGCTATGTCGGGAGTGGAGCAGTTGGCAATCATGCCTAAGAGTGGAAGACAATCTGTTTCAACTATTACATGTGCGCCCATGAAGTACTCCCGGTCACACTTCAATGTAGTTACAACTCCCCAAAGTTGTCTTTTAATTTGAGCATACCTTCTTTGACGTTCATTGAGAACCTTCACTCCAAAGCGAATTGCATATCTGTTGCCCTCAAGATCATCTTGATCGACTACCCATCCTATCCCAATAGGATTGTGTCTACTATGAGTATGATAGGTTGTCCATTAGAGTAATTAGCCCTCTTTAAGGTGGGGGCAGAAATCAGCAATTTCTTCAATTTTTTAATAGCTTGAGTATGCTCTTTTTCCCATATAAACCTCTGGCCTTTTCTTAATAGTTGATAAATATTTTCAGCAACATGAGCAAAATGTGGGATCCAAATAAGATAGAAAACACATGCTCCAAGAAATCTTCTCACCTCAGAAACATTTGTGCATATTTCTCGCATTTTGCTGATAGCATCAATCTTGATTGGAGAAGGTTTTCGGCCATATGGACCACACATATGCCCTACCATAAGAACTTCTTTGACTCCAAAAACAGATTTAGCACCTAAAAGAGTAAGATGGACTTCTTCCAATTTAGACAAGATTTGAGCACAATCATTAATATGATCAGAAACAAATTTGCGGCATCCAAGCTCATTGAGTTCTTCATTCTTCTCATGATTTTCACATCCTTTGATCGGTACATCATCAAGGAAAGGAATAGTTAGTTGGGGAATATAATCTCTCAATACTTTATACATGGCATTCATCATGTGAGCTACTGAATTTGTAGCTCCTTGAGGTAGAGTACACATGCGGACTAAACCAAGAGGCTCTTCATTGTGGTAATGTCTCGGCTCTCCAAAGCAAGTTGAAATTGGTCATAACCCGAATATAAATCACCCATGGAATAAATTGCTCTACCTACAAAAGCCTCAGCAAATTCATCAACAATTGGCCCCGAACCAACATTTCTAATAGTGACTTTATTGACAGGCTATAAATCTTGAATGAATCACAAAGATCCATTCTTCTTAGGCACGGTAAACCATCGGTTGGAATACAGAGCTGAAGATGGCTCCAATATTCGCATCTTTATCTATTCATTTAAAAGCTCCAATAACTTAGGAAAATGAGCCCTTGGTACCGGAATTGGTTTAAGATTCCAAGGAACGTGTGGAACCATGAAAATCACCATTAGTGCCATAACACTTAGATCCACACAACCAATTTCATGACACTGAAATGAAAAATCTTTTCCATGTTTCTTTAATATCTGCATGAAGGCTTGCTTTTCAGCTGGCAAGAGAAAAGAGTCTTCACCAATTTTTAGCTCTTGTAAACTTTCAGCTGTAAATTGGTGACCAATATCTTTGGGATCACGAAGGCTTGGCTGTTTGGATGCCCTTTCTGCCAGCCCTTCACTTTTTTGGGAGGTAGTGGAGTTGCCACCGGCTTGATCTTCTTGTCAATTGTCTTATACTTCATCTCTACTCTTACCTCAACCCTGTTTAGCTGTCCAAAAGCTTCATGACCTGCAAATTCTTGAATTATGTCATAAATATCCAATGTGCATACCTGTATGAACTGATTTCTAGCCTAATTTTTTGCATGAACAGCTACATGTATTTCAGTCAATGTATCATTATAAATCAGCCCATGAAATAGCCCTGAAATTTCTTCATTTTCAGCCAAAACATCAACTTGCTTCAGCTCTCGTTCCACATTACATAAATGCTTTTTTTCAGCCCTATTCATGGCTGAAAACTGTTTATAACAGCCCACACTGTTGGCCGTAAATACCTGCAAGTCAGCTTTTGGCATAGGCCCCTTTACATGTGGAGGGAAATTTTTATGACATGAAGCACCGCCATAGCCTCCACTTACAACAGTGCTACCCGAAAACCCTTAAATTCTTGGGCATTAGAATGTACAGGATGATCTCTCAATCGATCTCTATTCTGGTGATGATTTACACATACAGCTAGAAATTGGACAGCTTTGTCATTATCCTTACTTCTTATTCGAGCATATGATGAACCATCATTAAGGGCCTTTGTCTCCAAACGAGACTCAGAAATAAAAGGTTGACCAAGAATGATAGGATAGCTGAAGGAATCTTGAACAAAGAAATGAAATTCATCTTTTACATTACCAATAGTAACCCGTACATAAGGACATGCCGCATAGAGATCGCTAGTAGAGGAATTATTGGCTGCTTTCATGCACCATCCCGGGTCCACATCTATGGGCCATCTGCCATTCTCGTAGAGACTTCTTGACATGACGTTGATCTTCGAGCCATGGTCTATAAGGGAATGCATGGAGTCTCTGTTTCTCCAATCTTGACAATGGTTTCGGTGGTCGCCCTTGCCCAATGGGTACGGGAGTAGTGATGACTACTAGGAATAAAATGAGCATCAATCTCTTCTTGCATGTTGTGAAGACAAGCTTCTTTCTTATGCATGGGTTGCTCTTTGGATTGAGAAGATCCCACCATAACATTCTCTGCAATAGCTTCTTCAATTTCTGCTTCATAGATGTCTTCATCTTTGGCTTCTATGGCTACAATCAATTCTTTGATTTCCTCCAATCGAATCCCTTGAGTATTCAGCTTCTCTTCATCCTGCAAATACACATGAAGTGCTTGCAAAAAAGCATGCACAGATTCTTCAGTTTCCTCACTAACGTATTGCCTTTTCCGTTTAATTACATCAATTATTACATCATGAAATCCTCATTTTGCAATTTCGAGAATTTCACCCAATGTAAATTCAATTCTGCTTCCTAGAATCCTTTCTTTTAGGATCTGCTTGAGGTTCGTTGTAGTCTCTATGTCAGACTACAGCTTGTAGCCGGGATGTTTACCTTTTCTCTTTCCTTCCATCTTCTTTGCTTGTGGGGCATTTTCCATATCATGCTCTGGCGATGGTGGATTTTCAACAGCCTTCTGTTGATCCGGTTTACTACTTGTCACGCGTTTGGTTGGCCCCAAAGAGGAGGGACCGACAACATCTTCATCTCTTCTTCTCTTTTCTTCTATCATAGCTTCATGATTATTAATTTCAGCCAATCGAGAGAAAGCTGAAAATGAATCAACTGGCTTGGTCCATCCGGTTCTTCCTCGGATGCATTGACTGGCAGTAGTTAAATCATCTTTGGTTGCCTTGCCTCGCTCCGTGCGATCTAAGGCCTGCATCCACACTTTAGATTTTGCATCAGCTTTACATGCTTTAACAATTTCATTAGTTGGCTCAATTTGCAGCCCATAGGTAGCTGCATCTACAGCTGCATAGGCTGTTCTTGTTGCCAAATCCTCCAGTCTTTTCTTCATGCCACCGTTACCGAAATTTGGCTCAAGAGGAAGCCCGATTTCGGTTGCATGAATTTTACCATCCTTCCAAAAGACTAATTTTTTCGCCTAAGCTTCACGGAATGCACTACACTCCCTCTTATCATGCTATAGGCTATCACACCAGATACATCGTCTTTTGAAGCCTTCTCATACGGGTCTTTGGGCAGTTGTCCGTCCTCTTTCTTCCACTTTCACATCAAGCCTTTCCACCTTGGAATTAATCTCCATTAGATTAAGATGGAGATCCCACATGCTCTTGATCAGCTCGTCCATAACATCCTTCTTTGGAGGTGGAACAACAGGATTTCTTGGTTACTCGGCCATAGAGACAGGAGGTCGAGATACAGGAACAGGCTCCTTTATGGATTCAATTGGTGCAGAGGTAGACCCCCACCTTAGGCACATCCGCTCTCTTCGAGCAATCATATTAACTGCTTTAGTGACATCACCCCAAGCAATCTTCAATCCCGTCTCAGAGTCTAGATCTTCAAGCCGATCAGTTAGCTTCTCTTGAAGAAAAGGATCCGCAGCCTTTAGAAACAATTCAATCTTCTAGCTTTCCATACCCTGCTAATCGTCAGGATCTAGTTGAGCAAATTTGCTTTCAAATTCGCAGTGAAGAGTAGTGGCAGTTAGTCCCTTATTGGGCCTTTCAACCCATTCAGTGAAGACTTTCTTCGTCATGAGGCCAGAATCTTCAAGAAAAAATTCTTCTCAAAGAGCCTTCTTGAATGCAGACCATCTCACATCTTTTTTTAAAAAGACTATGAATCCGGTCCTGGAGGCCATGCACGGCCAAACGGGCAAAGTATCGACTCCAAGCATGATGAGGAACTCCAAAGAAGACCATCTTGTCAGTATAGAGGAGGATAAAAGAGGACAATTTTTGCCCATTAAATTGCTTGAGCTCCTGCCCAACTGCTTCCAAAGCTTTAATGGCAGTGGCATCATTCCGCTCTTCATCTTGTCTCCATTGTTGTTGCAGTTGCAACTGCTATTGAAATTGCAATTGTTGTTGTTGGCTCTCTTGCATCAGACGAACCAGCTGTTGCAAGGCATCTCCTCCCAAACTTGATGATTCTCCCATTGTACTTCCTCTTCTGCGGTTGACCTTTACGTTGGGTTCACCAGTGTCGTCGTGTTGAGGGTTGAAGGTCTTCCACCGAGCAGAAGATGAGTGTGGGATTCAAGGTTAGAAGAGGGAGAAAAGATTGGGGTTTGATAAGACTTGGTTTTTAGAGATGGCTTAGTTTAAGAAGAAGACCTCAAGCTTTTTCTTTAACTTAGCATACATGAATGGAATGAAAGACTTTGTCTTGATTACATCAAATGCATATGCGAATAATAAGCCAATACATTTAGGGATTATCTCAGATTTAATCCAAATTCATACTTCAAATGCAAGCTCAAACAGTTTCTATTTTCATGAATATTAATGGACAATAACTCCAAGAAACAAGTATTTTGGTGGTAGACTCTACTACATCCAAGACATAGATCAAAATCTCATGAAATGCATTGTCAAAGCATAAATTTTACTTCAGCCCTGTTTTAAAACTGTAATTTCTAGCCCGTAAACAAGCTCCAAAAATGCACATAATCTCAAGAATAAGCCTCTCTAATCATTCTCAAATGAAGTCCTGATGTTAAGAGGTCAATTCCTTCTCTTACAACCACATAGATCACTTGATTTCTCTTCAAAATGGACAAGACCAGTGGGCTGCCCTGTTTATAACTAGTTTTTTCTGTCCAAAACAGCCCATACACCTCCAAAATCCTCCCCTTTGCTTGCCCCAAAGTCACTCAAGTAGTTGGGTACAAGATGGGCTTCATTGGACCATGAATATGGTAAGAGAATGGAAGAAGACGTACCTAAGAGCAGGCTGCATACTTTTTCTCAAATTTTCCCTTTTATGGACTGTCATACCACTCATTTTCGTCATACCAAATGGACAGGCAAGAAGAGCTCTCACCTTCTTTGTTTGTATCTCCTTTTTTAGCTTCAGTTTGCCTTGAGTTTGCATGCTTTGAAGCATGTACCATAGCCTTCAGCTCACCCTCCATCTGCCACAAGTATGCAGGCCCAAAATTTGCGTCACTCCCTTCAGCTCCCACACTACAGTTTGACCATTTAGGTCACTTATAAGTCATATAAGTCCATTATTCTAGGTCCCATACAAACCTAGTGGACTTTTGGCACTTCTCTTGATTTCCAGGCAAATATTCCTCTTGAACCAATGTGACTTAGCCTACAGACTATCAATTACCTCCAGTTGATCAAGTTGTGGGTTCCCATAGACTTAATTTTTGTCAATAGACATGGTACAACTGAAAATTGCATGACAGTTACAAAAGAACTGATGAAATTATGCGATATCTAAGTCGGATGTTGGGTAACAATGACTGAATTATGTATGAAAGTCTCTCATGTGAATCCTAATGAAGTTCTTCTACAAACATAAGAACTCTATGATTTATATCATGAACAGAAAACTCTTTGACAACATTTAGCTGCACTACCATTTATGAAATGTTTGTGATATCCTAACTCATGAGCAAGTTTCATTGCTTCCATATCTTTCAAAGTAGAGACTAAAGGAGTCTGCTTCAACATGGATAATTATGAGCTGTTCAATGTAAGAGACGGATGACGTGAGGCATTTGTTGAGGATGCTTGTATAATAGATGGTCTCTTGAAGCAAGAAGTAATTGAAGGTTGAACATATGCACCATCTTTATCAATCATGGTCTCGTGCGGTGTTGATGATGAAGATGAAATACCATCATTCTCTGCTCTAGTCCATTCATCAATGACAACCTTGAATTGAGCATACAATTCATGTCCATATTGAACTGGATCCTGTCCATATCGATCAAACTTGATGACTTCACGTGCATCATGGTATTTGCTTAAGCGTGTCAAGTATGGTAGAAGTTCTTTGATCAAGATAGAGTCTTCACGATCAATATCAAATGTTTTTGGATAAATGCAATTCTCAACAGGATTTGAGCATCCTTTGTAAGGACTATCATCTATGAGAATAGTCTTGGTATGCTAACAAACATCTCCATATTGATCCCATACATACTTCAGAGACTTGAACATTGCTTCTACTCCCATATTATTTGGCATATATATGATTTTGAGTCGATGTCTATGACATTGTTCTTGGCCCCAAATCATGAAGAAATGATACTTCCTTTTTGCATGGATCTCCAAGCACTTAATAACTACCATGACATTCTTATGTAAAGCTGTTGACCAAACTCCCACTTGGAATCTTGCAAATAAGGCTTCAAGAAACTCCATACATCCTGATCAAAGAACAAGTCATTGCTTTCACATTTGAAAGCTTTGAAACCTTTTAGACTTAGCAAAGCATCGTTGTAAAAGAAGACCATTGAGACCAAGTATTACACATAATTGTGTTGCATTTCTTATCAAGGAAACATCAATCACATCATCGTGCTCTACTGTTGTTGAATCTGTTAAATATCCAACCATAGATGTCTTAGTTGAAGTTACAAAGAAGAAAAATAAGCACATTAGATTCATTTTCTTCCTCATCATTCTACCTAATGTTTGAGCTATAAACTGGCATAGAACACTAAAGCAATTTAACTTCACATTGATAAATACATAAATAGGTACTACTTAAAAAATGATGTCTAAAGAAAAGAGACATTTGACCATGTGGTCAAATCTAATCAAAATTAATATCATGAGGTGAAAAAAATATATATGATGATTTTTTTAAATAAAATCTATTCTAATAAAGTCATTTTTTCATACCTACTTTTTATCGCTAATTATAAGTATACTTGAGATACTAACAATAAATTCTTGTAATTAGTTACACAAATTATATTATCATTATAATATTTAACTCAATTTTAAAAAGGGGCTTCAAAATGGCATGTACAAAGAAGGTGTTTATTAGTCCTAATTATTAAAAGAAAATTTAAACATGATACTTTTGACTGTGTGACCAAAACTATGTCACATATAAGTGACACATGATAATTTAATTGAGATAAGTTATACTCTGTTTGAATAAGTTTTCATAGTTTCTTCTTAAGGACTAATCATTCTATTTTTGAACTAGTTATATCCCATAGATATTTAAACTCACGAATGTAACAAGGATTTTACCTTAATATTCCATATACACATCTCAAAAGATACATTGGAGAGAAATCTTTGTTGCAATATTTATTACTGAGGTAAAACTCCTTTGGGAGGTGCAATGAATCTTTTTTGGGGTGCGCAATATATTGTTGGCTTTCTTATCCTAAGGTACATGCATAGACATACACTAGTGATGTAGTAAAAGAGGCTATAAGAGATAACACATTTGACCATGTGGACAAATCTAACCAAAACTAACATGACAAGATCATAGCACAACACATATAAGAGTTTAATTGAAATAAGATCTAAAATAGACTTAAGTAAATTTTGCATAGCTAGCTCAAACTTTTCATTATGATAAGTATTCTTACACACTAGATTACAATTAAACAGTTATCCTTACAAAGGATGATAAATTTTAATGAGCTCATTAATACTGATTTGGCAAAATATTTACTTAAATAGATTTTTTAAACCAAACATGCTTGGTACCTTTTATAAAAAATTTAAAAACTAAAGACATAGTTTCTTTAATTAATATCATCAAAGAAAGAAAATATTGCAAATGCTAATGGAAGTAACTTCTCAAGAAAAAAATCAAAATTACATCAATGTGTCTTCCTTGATGAAAGGAGAAGGAACGAAGTTTAAACACTTGAAGTAGCCCTTAATTTCTCTTTCATAATTAGACTTGCTATATCTTGGCTTGATTCTTCTATGCCCTCGGGTGGTACTTCAAGAACTTGAACTTTAGTAGGAGGAACCTCTTGGGAGTTTGAATTTTGTTTGGCACTCTCATGGACCCTCCACAATTGTGCTTCAACCTCTCTTTGCTCTTGAGTGCTGCAAACCACTGCAATAGTCTTCATATGATTTACCAATGCCACCTTAGATGCAAGTCCACTTGCATATACATCAAATACGACCTCATGAGCATCATTGAGTGCTTTGATTGTAGTTTCCATAACTTTCATTTTCTTTCTCAAAACGGCCTTTGCAATCCTTTGTTCTTCTTCAAGATCTTCATCATTGCACTCCTTGTCCAAGCCTTCAAAGTCCAAAATGGAAGGCTTGTTGACATTGTTTATATATCGCTCAAAATTGATGAAGCTTTTCTCCATGGTCACTAATGTCAAAACCACAAAAGAATCTATAGATCCAAAAGCAAACGTTCTATCCATTGGTAGGAAGTCAACACTACCAACTAGCATGCGATACTTGCAAGAAATGCTTTGAATAGCATTTTCCAAAGCTGCCATTTGCTTTTGATTAAGAAATGATAACAACATGAATTATTTAGGTTTACATGTCATTTGTAGTAGAGTGGATACAACCTTTCCAAACTTTATAGAGTCCCATTTCATTCACTCAACCCCATGTGCTGCATCTAGAACAACAACCCCAATGGTAATTTGATCTCTGTAAACATTATGTATAAGATCAAAGGTTTCTAGATTGCATCCGACAACATGTACACGCCAAGGGGAAGTAGTGGAGGATTGAAGATGATTTTTCTTTTTTCCAATTAGGAAGTTCACAATATCTTTTGCTCCATTTGGTAGGGACCCTGCATCAGCTCCACGTGTGAGCTTCTTTGATACCCAATCATTGCAAATGCCTAAAATCTTTGTGTAGACTTCATCATTGATATCATAATCATCAACAAGATCTTCCCAAGTCTTCATCACAGCGCTACTTTCTGGAACCGAAGCATTGAAAAGAGTGACTAATTCCTCCTTTAGGACCCTATCTTGCTTGATTTGCTTAGCCCTTGTTTCCATGCCAATCATATCTTCCTTATCCCATTTGTTTCTAAGAAAAAGGATATGACCTTCATTGATCTCCTCTTGTAGTGTAAGGATGTCTCCATCCTTTAAACCCATAAGGCAATGAAATGCAGTAGTAGAAGGTTGCCTTCCCTTTTTTGTTGAACTCTCCTCTTGGGATATAAGTTCACCTCTAGAGTATCTTTTCATGATTTTGATCCAACTATCAAATATTTATTGGGAGCTAACAATCATATGGCAATCTCTAGATGTACAATTTTCTCCAATGGCCACAAATCTGCAAAAAAAGATCAAAATTGTGAGCATAGAACAAAAGAAAGAGCATCACACTGATCTTCACAAAAAAAGAAGGTAAGCTTATATGTGATTACGTGCCATGATACTCTTTAAGAGCTTGTCTTAGAAAGCCCTTGTTGGGGTTTTGGTGGAGAACCAAATGCTAGCCAACCACTGATCTCTTAATTGTTGAAGTTGCTCAACATAAGGGGCATTCTTCATAACATTATGTGATTCCATATTTGTCATTCGTGAAAGCTCAATGCACATTTCTGCAGGGCAATCAACTAATATTCTAGCATTTCTTGTGGTGTATAAATGCTTGGTTGCTAGACAATGCATAGTATTACTCTGAATATATATCTTTGCTGTATGAATTGAGTGAATCCCTGATATAATCCAATAACTATAAGTGTCCAACTTATTAGCATCCACCTCATCATGATGCATGGGTCTCTTCTCATTGTTGTCTTGTACAAAAGGCATAAGATATGTTGCTGTTGCTGGGTTCATGGGATTCTTTATGAAATACATGGTTAGCTTCTCTACATAATCCCAACATAGTGACCTATAAGCATACAAAGGAGGTGCCTCATAACACCTATCAACAAGAATAGGAAATTGTGTTGTTGGACCAAATGGAAAGAATTTTTCAAACATGTGAAATCCTGATTCTTCCTTCTTTCCCTTCTTCTTAACTATTTCAAGAAAATCGAATGTTCTTTCTACTCCCTTGACCTCAAGAGAAATTATTGACTTTGCATGTGTAACTTCTAACATGGAAGGTAAAGTGGCATCATTCTTAGTAGTGTTAGCAGCCATACTAACAACAAGAGCTTGTGAAAATGAAATTTGTTGAGGTGATTTTGACTTTGAGCTTGTGGGATTCCATGAATTATTTTCTTCTTGAGGAGAAGGTGAAGATCTCAAGTCTATTTGTTTATCTTGGAGCTTCATTATTTTGTTGGGGCGATCACATTTTCTTGATAGGGAAAGTAGCTCACTATTTTGAATAGCTTGGAATGCTAATATAATGTCTTCTTTGCCCTTTACCTCCTCAAATAAGGTCCATCCCATTCTTTTCAAAGAGTATTCTTCATCCTCTTTAATACGGGCAAAGTGAAATGACAAAGGATCAAGTTTGTATACTATATTTTTTCCCTTGATCTTAACAAGATTACATGGTATACCCTCTTTCCCAGCACATCCATCTATTATCTTCTCTATGACACCATCTTGTTGAAAAAATGCAATATCACTCTTTCAAGTGAATAAGAGATCATTGTCAGCCCTTTTTCCTTGACTATCATAAACATCTACATACCATGGATACACAAAATCACCACTAACTCCATCAATGGTTTGGGTCTCCTTTTTGGATGTGCTATCTTTCTTTGCCATTGAATAGTTCTACAAAGAGAAAAAGTTGTTAGACAAAAGTGGATTTAAAAAAATATGTCAGATGCTCCAACTATAGCTCTTGCTTGCCTTCAAGCAAGCTATAACTAAATGTAGTCCTACTTGCTATGCATAATGCGTTGCTTGAGTAACTAGGGTTTTTAGATTTGAAAAGGGAATTAGATAGGAAAAAGGGAAAGGGAAAAAGGACCAAAGCTTAAAGGTTTGATAGCACTTGTAATAAATGAGGTTGAGAAAGAGGGAAGAAAGTGGAAGGAAGCTATGAAAACTGAAGGAGAAGGTGAAGAGGTAGTACTTGATTATCTTTGGATGCTTTAAACTCGGTCTCTTAAACCTTTCATACCCAGTCAATCTGAGACTAGGTATCTAATCCCTAGTTTTGGTGCACCTTGCTTGTTATAGTAGCACTATCATTTTCTCTACCCTACTTGTTAGTGTGACTAGTAACAACTATGTGCATTTAAGAAAATTTTTATCTTGATATTTTGTAGCTTCAACATGTATGTACAATACTTGTATAGATCACATACTTGTCTTATGGATTTGGAGTAAATGAATAGTGGTTTACCGTAGGACATAGATAAGATAGGATTAAAAGCAAATATCTCATCCAATGTGGAGAATATGTTTATGTACCCTACCATAATGAGGAAGTGCAAGAATGTAGATTGAAAGAAAAGTTTGAACCTTAGAAGGAAACATAGTAGTCTTTCATTGACTTATGTTTATCACCAGATAATTATATTTAGAATGTTTTTTAGAGTTTTTGAGACATAGGTAGTCTACAGCAATAAGTACACATCATAGTACTCTGTAATAAATGTATTATGATACTCAATTGGA
Source organism: Lygodium microphyllum (assembly GCF_053477565.2). Taxonomy (NCBI): domain Eukaryota; kingdom Viridiplantae; phylum Streptophyta; class Polypodiopsida; order Schizaeales; family Lygodiaceae; genus Lygodium; species Lygodium microphyllum. Next base: position 43,266,950 of record NC_141157.1, on the reverse strand, counting down.
TACTTGGTTTGTAAATGTCTTTAGGTATAGTAATCACTTGTGCAATTAAGAAGTGAAGGAATAATATTGATGTATGGAAATTTTTTGTTTGTAGATATACCTCTAAGATGTCATGGAATTACTAGACGAGGACCAAGAAGACGGGAGGACCAAGGTAAAAGAAGATGTCAACTAGCATACAAAGAGCTTATGCCATTATTTGATGAGCTAGGGAATCCTATTGACCTAATAGACACATAAATATATATATTCATTGAGAAACTTATGTAATAGACGTGCAAACTAAGAAGAAAACTAAAACTAATGAGGAAATACAGACAAGAAAAGCCATGTTTGACTAGATACTTGATGTTTGAGTTTTGTATATGTGGTTAGATTGCCTTATATCCACCTATTCATTTATTTTCAGATTTCTTATATTGATAATTGTTGCATTTTTGTAAGTCTAATTTCTTATGAAGTGGGTCATTAAGTATGTCATTAAGATCTATTTTCATGTTCTATGAGTTAACTCATCATAAACCTAATATTTTTTATAAGGATACTTATGTTTTTTGGCCATTCTTATGATATTAATATCTATCATACCATACGACATTACCTCTTGTCCGTGCTTGATCAACAAGTTAGTTGAGTAGAGAGAGAGAGTTTAAAAACGTAGCATGATAATGTTTAGTAGAGCTACAAGTTGTTATAGGATTTATGAATACTTGTGCTATGTTTGTATTAAGGAGGTACTAAGTTGTTTTGTATATGTTGTGTTCATCTAGAAATCTAGAAATTTTGAAAAGGGTAGATTGCATATAAAGATATAAGCATAAACACATTCATGCAATTCCTTGTAGAATTGTATGATTATCTACCTTGTGAACATAGTACAAAAGGCTTATTATTGAAACCATTATCATTTTAACTAATACAAAACTTGTGGTGTTTCATTGTTTCCTCCAATGTATAAAAATACATCAATATTGTAATATATGTTCACTTAATATTGATGTGTGTTCATGTGTATTTTTGAAAAATCACATGTTGATTTTTGGCTAGTCTTTAAAAAAGGCTATTTTTTGCAATTTTTTAAAAGGAATCTCCTTAGGGGAAACATGCTATTTACCCAAAAGGTTTGCAACTATGTTTCAAATATAGTGAAATAAAAATTGAGCCACTTAACTAGCTTGCAACCACTTTTGTTAGCATGTCACAAGACTAGTGTTAAGATTGAAAGATTCAAGGCATCTTTGCAACTAGAATGGCTTATGGAATAGAGATTTGTGACAAACATCAATTTCAACCCTTTCTTTCATATTGAAGCATTCATTCTTACTAAAACCATTGGGAGAATGCTTTGGAGCTATTATTTAGATCCCATAGCAAAGAGATCAAAGGATTGATAAGATTTGACATTCTCAGGTGTGCAACTACTCATTTGAAGATGCATTTTTACATTTTAAAAAAATCTATTTGTTGCTAATTTGCTATAGCTCAAATCCATTTTCTAAAAGAGAGAATAGGCCAATATTTGACTCTACTTTTAATGATTGCATTGTTAGAGCTCACAGATCACTAAAACCTTGGAATTAGAAGGGGAATCATAAGAGCAGTTAGCTATAGTTATACTAAAATATTAATCCATTGATTCCTTTAATCTTTGATCTTTTGTGTTTGTCCTCGCTTGATAATCCCAAAATTGTAAAGGACTAAGTAAGCAATTCAACAAGTCATTGATTTTGTTGAGGTATTCCCTCTCCTTATTCATTGAATATTCAAATTCTCTTGCATATAATTGAAGGATAAAAGTTTCTTTTCAACCCATGCATATAATCTTTGTCGTCTTAGCCTAGAATACAATTGCCATGTCAAAGATTCTTATCGAGGAAGAACATGGATGCTAAGTAAGATAGTATGACAATAGAGAGGTACACCACTCCCCCCTTTGCCCCTTACTACTTAGGTCTCTAAAGAGATGCAAAACCCAGCTCGAGATAAAAATTTACACACCCCTCTTGTGATCCAAAGCCCATGTAGGAAGCCATATCGACAACTTTACTCTTCACATAGGTACCCATTTGTGGAGGATTGAAGATGAAAGTATTATTGAAGAGAAAAGGCAACTTTAGTCCCCTATAAGGATTTACAAATTGTTACATGTATAGGCAACACAATCATAAGTGTTACAAGTTACTACAAGCATAGATAGCAATCACAAATGTTACATGAAATTATAGGACATTTTTAGATTATATATAGGTAATCCAAGGTATTTTCTAGTTCCTACAAATGGTATTAAGTCATGCAAAGTATTAATGTGGATAGAGTACCAATTTAGTAATAAGTGAATCCAAATTCTCAGGGTATCATAGGAAAATGAAAATTTCCTAACAGTTAGTGTGCAATTGGAGAATAATCCCAATTCAATGAAAATCACTTTGAAAATAAAAATGGTTCAAAACTTCATGGATAAAGAGGACCAATATATGCAATAAGATTTCAACTAGCTTTTGAAAGAAAATTTTTAAGCAATGGTGGCTAAGTGGGAAGCCAATATGATCAACCATATAGCGCACACTTGGACCAAGAGCTAAGGGATAAGACACTGCTATCACAATAAAATGGACAATTGATGTCTCCTTTGGATGTTAAAGAGTATATTCCCAAGGAAGAGCCTTATTATAATGACATTTTTTCACTGAGTGGCAAACAAAAGATACATTTTTCCACCCTATATTTAGAAGGATTTTCATACACTTGATGGTGCTATATAAAGAAATAAAATTAGGTTGTCGATAATTGGGAGGATTTTAAGGTACTTATGACAAAAGTTTTTTTCTCCTCTATAGAAAAAGATAAACTTGATTGAAGATGGTATGGCCTAGAGCAATGGGGACTCATTGTAAGGGTACACACTAATTCCTCAACTTTACAATCTATGTGGAAAGCATAGGTGATGATGTGAAGTTGCATAAGTATATGTATGGATTGGATCAAATTTTGTCTATTGACATAATGGCTCGATATCCTACAAGTTTATTTAAGGTCATTGAACTAGGGGAGAAATATGTTAGCAAATATTAGCGAGCCTACAATTCAACCATCTATTGAATAGCCAATGACAATCATAAAAAAAATCATAATTTGGAGAATATTTTAGTGTAACTAATGTGTTAAATAGTAACCATGAAGTTTAGATTTACCCACCATTTAACGTGTCAAAGTAACAAGGAATTTCAAGACATCATTTCACCCCAAAATAGAGAACAAGCAAGCTAAAAATAGAGTTAGAAATACATTACCCTAAGGTGGTTAAAAGTTTAATCCCATGGATATTTTTAAGGATTGAAAAGAAAAGGGTCTATGCTTTTAATGTCAAGAGAAGTATATAGCTGATCATGCAAACAAATGTGTGTATAAGAAAGCCAAAGTAAAAAATATGTTTATCATTGAAGAGCCAAGAGAAGACGATGAAGCCCCACTTGTGATGGATAATGTTGAGAGTGAAGGTTTTGAGGATGAGAATGGCCACCATCAATTTTATGATCCTTTAGAGGGATTTTCGTTTGACCCAAGTGATCACGTACTCTTTGATGTAGTAGAGTTGAGTCTAACAAGCTATTAGATGTTGTCACATTAGACTATTTAATTTTAATGGATGCTTGGATAGGATTAAGAAGCTCAAGAATGCTAACAATTCAAGAAGCATAAATGGCAAGGTGTTATACATTTTAATGGACAATGATAGCACCCATAGTACTCTTTGATCTAGTGGATATGAATCTAACAAGCTATTAGATGTTGCCACTTCAGCCTATTTAATTTCAATGAATGCTTGGAAATGTTTAAGAAGCCCAAGCATGCCAAGGATTAAAGGGAGCATCCAAGGCAAGGTGCTGTACATTTTGGTGGAGAGTTAGCACCCCCACTATGGATTCAAGGTAGCACCCACCGTAAGATGATGTACATTTTTTATGGACAGTGATAGCACCCATAGCTTCATTAAAAAACAAGCACCATATAGATTGCAATGTTTTCCCACTAATTCATAGCAACCTAATCTTGTTTATGCTTCACATTTTCTTATTCCTAACTAAGTGCATGGACTTGTGATATTGTAAATAGTACATACTCTCTGTTTCTTCAAGAGAGAATATTGCTAACTAGGGAAGATAGTGGATCGGATCCCTCTAAAGCTAACAGATCATGAACATAGCCCTTGCTGATAAATTTGTATTTGACCCATTTTAGAATCTCCTTCTTAAAGGGTATCCTACCCATGGATTACTTGGGGATCATAAGGAACCAACAAGGTTCCTTTAGAGCTAATTAGTTATTGATACTCCCTAAGGTCATAGAGAATAGGCCTTGATACTACCTAATCTCACAAGAAATAGACCAATTAACCCAAACCATGTTAAACTTATGGACATGTCATCCATTTTACTTAGGATAAAGCTCAATTTAGGGTAAATCATTTAGGATATCAAGGGAGCCAATTAGAAAATGTGAGAAAAATCAAAGCCACAAGGTGAATGGGCTAGTTTTTGAAGGCACATACATTTTGAGAATAGGTATATGAATTTGGAAATGTGACTTCCCGATAGCATGGCTTTGCAAAGAAAATTTTGCATAAATTCCCCTTGATTGGTTGACGCACATACATGTTCCCAATGTCCTTGGCATCCTTGTGGTATGTTGCTCATATGAATGCTATCAAGCTCCTTTTCATGCTTCTCATGACTTATGAGAACTTTCATATACCTAAGTGATGAAACCACAGAAACAAAAGAACTTCCAATGTAACTTTGCATCATATAAAGTACACATGAAGCCATAAATACCACTATATTCTTGGACCTCATTAAGTGATAGATCATACTAGATTTACACCACCTTCTTACCAAACACTGCATATCCTTGTTTGCCATTTTGAATACTATATATCTTTCCTTGCAACCATGGAATAAAAGTACATTTTGAGGCATTAGAAATAGAATTTCATCTTTTCATACCTTGAATAAGAGTACCTTTTGAGACATTAGAAAGAGAATTTCTTCTTTGCTTACCATGGTGGTCCTCAAGAGGAATGGCTTTTGATGTCTTTTGCAACATAGAGTCAATAAGCTTCATAATACATGCATCATACTCCAAAAAATAAGTGTCTATCTATATGATATATGCCTTTGCTTCCATAGCCCACATAGATAGTCCATTTCAAATATGGTAGGAAAAGGATTACATAGAGATTCTACTTCAGTCTCATCACTTTGTCGTTTTCTTTCCTTTGCAAGATACATGGGTACCTCTTCCTCAACACCAATGCCTTCTTTCTTCTCCTCTAGTGCATACTCCATAGTTGTAGTAAAAGTTGACTTTGTAATGTCATGGAATATTTGACCATGAGATGAATGTCCAATAAAGATTCCTACACACATGGCTCACAAGAAAGATTAACTTCAAATGTAGGAGAGATAATGGGTGGCTCCTCATTTTCACTATTTTTTCCTTGACTTCCTTACCATGCATCAAGCTTAGGTGTTCCCATTATATCATAACAGTTTGCATTCTTGCATTTGTGCTCATCAAAACACATTCTTCCAACACAAAATGCATCATCCAAAGTGCCCACATCTTCATACATACAGGACGAGTATTGAACTTTGCTTTCATTAGCCACACGAACATCATCAACTACTTCAATAATCCGCTCAACATGACCAAACTCACTAACATCACCACAATCTCCATGTAACACTCTATCAGCATCACAAAAATGACCACCAAACTCACAAGAGGTATCTAAAACCTTTGCAAAAGACAATGAACTCTAATCAAAATCATCATTAGCAATAAAAGCACCTGAAATTCTTGTTGTACCACAAGATAAAGATGACTCTGGAGAGCCCTCCCTCTCATTTTCATCACTACAAAGAGCAATAGTACTTGCATAGAAACTATCTTCCCCCTCTTTGGAAGAAGTATCCACTAATATATATTCATCTGTCTCTTACATGTCTTCTCTTCTGCATACAAAATACTATTGCAACTTGGAGATACAAAAGATGCAAAGTGTTGTACCCTTTGCCATAGTGATATAAGATATAGAAATACTCTAAATAGGATCAATATGTCTCATTAGGGGGAATATGGACTCAAAAAGGGCCCTTTAGCTTAAGAGTTAAATGACTCTCCTAATGACAAGAGATTTGAGGTGGACCAATGGGAGAGGGGGTGGTGTACACATTTTATCTACTTCCTTTTATTTTTTTCCTTTTAAATGGGGAAAAGTATGGAGAATAATTATAGACTAATAAGTGCTTTGCAACAAGTTAGAATTTTTGTGGAGATGGAAATTTACAATCAATAGATTTAGGGATTTTATTTTTTCATTCTTGCCCATAAAAACCATTCACTTGGCCTCATTTTCATTTTCTAACTCTCCAATCACTTCTTCTCTCCTAAGCACCCTTGCACTTGCCTATAAAAATTAGACGACACTGTGAATAGAATCTGAGAAAGTGATAAAGAGTACACAATAGATAAGAGGAGAATAAGTAAATTCTTTAGCTCCAAACCATTGATACAAAGATGGCTCTGTTCACCCGTGCACTTCCATTGTGAAGCTTAGATGGCAATCTAGACAGAAGATAGGTGAAGAGCTGAAGGCTGGCTCGAACAACTTTGACTGGGTGAAAGATAGATGATAGATGACTGCGAAGGGGTTTAGCTTTTATAGCCCACGAAGGCGATTAGGTTGGCTTGACTGACCTACCATATGAGCCTCCACTAGTTAGCCAGTGAATATTCCCTTTACCATTGGGCCGAGGGCGCTGCCCTCAGACCCCCGCCAGGGGGCCGCTAGCCTCCTTGGAACCCCCTAGCTAGGGGCCGCTTCCGTGGCCCCCAAACCCCAAAATAGAGGCCCCTTTTAACTCCCTTACCCCAAAACTCAATACAATGTGCCTTGAGTTGCTACTAGCTTAACTACTCTGTCTAACCCAAAGATTAGACTCACAACAGTCACATTTTTTCCATCCGGTCATATAGACCAATGTGCCACTTGGGGTAAAGCATAGCAAATCATTTATTGAGTTGAAATCACACATGCACCAAAGTGCCATACCAAATAGGGAATAACATCTTGAACATTAACAACAACTAGGCACTCCATGACTAGATTATACCAACACGAAGTTGCTCTCCCAATGCTTCACGTCAGTGTTTCAAAGGCATTGATATTCTCGTGTGCTTCACATCCATGCCCATATTATCTTGGTGCTTTGCATCAATACTACACTAGTGCTATTGTGATTGATGGCTTGAGTGCCAACCTAGCCCACACCCATGCTACATGGAGCCCTCAAGAGCATCCCCTAAACTTTTGCAAGGGGTGTAGTCTTTGTCACACGGTCTCCTAATCAAAGATATTTAAAAGAGCTTGAGTGTCCTCTATCTTTGATGAAAACATGATCATATCACCACTTTCTCCTAATTGGAAGAGACAATGTGAATGAATCCTAACATTGTGGACATTAGCATGCATACAGAGAGACCATTAACACAAATAAATAGCAAGTCATGCAACATTTGAGGGGCCAATGCATGTCAAAGGCTACATAAAACTAACATGTTAAAAAGTTTATTTACCACATCAAACTAACATGCCAAATAGATTATTTGTCCATTTCTATGTTGATTTTGTGTCCCTCTAAAGGCACATTAGAAGATTGTTTCCACCAACATTACAAATTATTCTACCATTTGTTTGGCTCTAATCTAAATAAAATATAGGTATATTATACCTGGGCCTATTCTTGGTATACACAACATACCTCTCTCTCTCTCTCTCTCTCTACACATACAATACATGTATGTATAGACACATGCTCACACATATAGTCATACATATGCAAGTGTAGATGTACATACAATTATATAGGCTATACTACTAATAGCATGGGGCTCATCCACCAACACACACACACACACATACACACACACAAAGGAGCGATGCTCCTCTGCTGATGTTGCTCCTTGTCCAAATTAGCTCCCATATACAGAGTGTTAGAGAGAGAGAGAGAGAGCCTCAAAGAGTAAAGAAGGATGTGAAGTAAAAGAGAAAACTGAGAGCGGAGTTTTGATGCCAAGAAGTGCTTAAAAATAGCCAAAAATTACGAATATCAAGGGAAAAATATTTAACATCAAAGGCAGCGGCTCCAGCTAGGACGATTTTAAGCACAAAGTGAAATACGACTCTTAAAAGGTGCCCGAGCGACACTTGTGGATTTTTGATAATTTTTCAGACTGCCTTGCAGGTTGTCAGGAGTTAGCAGTCAATGCGGGATGTAAAGCCGAACGCCCAAGATTTTTCAGAGCTCAAATCAGAGCCAGGACGGGGAAATGGCCACAAAATGGTCAAGATATAAAAAGGTGGACACTTGGGAGGCCAAAATTGGGCATGCCTTTTGAGTTTGGACACCCCCTCTAAAATTTTATGCAGCTTATGAAGCAAAAAACGTGGAGAGAGAATGGAGGAAGAAGGCGCCATCATCTTCACGCCGAAATTTGCGCCCTCTCTCATGATGGGGGAGATGGCAGGTTACAGACAACCCATCCAACTGATCATGGCCCCGATCTTCTCCTTTCTTGCCGGTCTTATCGCCTGTCTTCGCCCGTGAAATGGCTGTGGGAATGAAGAGAGCCAATTCTAGTATTTCTCTCTCCTCCCTCTCTCTCCCTTAAGGGGCTGTTCTTGTGTGGAAGAAGACAATGAAGAATGATGGAAGAAAGCTTGTCCGAATGAGACCGGATTGCTTCCGGATGGATGGAGACATGAAGAGTGCTTTTCTTGAAGATGCTGAGCATTAAATGCATGCTAGAAATCAGTCCTGTAATCAAGACCAAGAAATCGAGACCTGAAAATAAGTGGTAATGCTATTTTTACGAAGAAAAATGATATTTTTATGCTATTTGCTTTATGAAACCTTGTTCATATGGGATGAAAGTTCTTTATGACATTGTTTGCCATGAGTTTGATCAGTTTATGCTCTGAAAATCAGAAAATATAAGGCTACATGGCCGGAAATAATGTTAAAATACATGAAAAACATGTGTTTTAAGGGTTTGCTATATAAATGAGAAATATGATATGTCACACCAACTAAATCTGAGTTTTTGCTGTCAATGAACCTAAGGGCCACAACCCACAATCAATTTTCATATGAGGTTGGCCTCAGTTTGTCCCCGTTTCTATGTTTTGTGCGTATTTATCGTTCTTTTAAAAGGGAAAAATGCATAGAAACCCTATCTAACTAATCAATGATGCAAAATGCTAAGAGTTGGATGAAAAAGGGTTGAAACATTGAAAGATAAAGGAAAGATTTGATTTATGCATTGCACTTGGCATATAGGAAATGGTTTAAATAAAGGAGATGGTAGCATGGGCATATGGCTCGGTGCCTCCTTTCAACGTAGCACACACTAGTAAAATTCATGGAAAGAATGTTTGATGCACCATGCACGATGCTGATCTTTATTTTGTCTGAGCACATAACCATACACAATTTGCATTAAGCAGAATAATTAAAAAGTATCAGAAAAACCTCCTGGATGCATGGCACCTGTCTTCTTTAGGTTGTGATCAACGCTGAGCGTGAGAGGATGTCCTAAGCTGTAGGTTAGTCATTTGGTCCTAAGGGGAAATTGTAGTGAGGAATGGTACATCCTGGAACGTAAAATATTGGTACCCTGAGAGAAGTTTGTGCTCGTTTGTATTATATGTTTAGCAGTGCATCAAAGGGCCAATCCTTGCGATGTAGGAGAGCTGCAGTGGGGCTCCGACTATTAGTCAGTGGAGTGCCTCCTATATGTGTGTGACAAGGCGTTATGCCTAAGTACTTTGGGATCTCCCTCTGAGGAGTTTAAGGGAAACGTTGGACTATAAACTATAAACGCAAGAATTAAGCTTTAGGGCAGTTTGTCCTTCAGCATTAGATTGACACTCCTGGTCCGCGAGGCTGTGAGGGTGTTTGTGTGTCATGAGCATGAGGTCCGGCTAGTGCTATAGCCAGTGCCGGGCCATTTCAGATCCCATCAAAAACATACTATAATAGAATGGAAGTAGATATGCAAAAGTTTAATCCAGAGTAAAAAAGGATGCAAAGTTAAAGAGAAAACATACTACAATAGAATGGAAGTAGATATGTAGAAGTCTAATACAATCTCCAATGTGATGGAGCAACTGAAAGTATATCTATAAAACCAATCAAGCATTTCTATAAGCTAGCTTTTTTTGACATGAGCACCTCAATGGAAATTGTTCTTGAAATATGCACCATGAGCTTAGTAATGAGACTTCTCCATACCTTGGGTGCTCCACATTTCCAAATACTCATACTTATCCAAAAAATATAATCCATGGGCATATAATGTGTGATACAAAGGTATAGAGCATTGAAATTAAATTTGGAATGTTAAATTATACAAATATAGAAGAATGTGCACGTAGTAAGTTGAAGGCATACCATGTAGTGGGTGATGTTGATTCCTCCCCATGCATCGACAATTAGCTTTGTAAAATCACTTGAGTAGAACAATCTGCTGACAATTTTAGCATTATACACACTAGCTCATCAAAAGAATACCAAACTTTTGCCCAAACATTCCTAAGACTAGGGTCTCTTTCCAAATTTGTATTCCATTTATATAAATCTTTTTATAGCTCCCACTTTAGCTTTTAATGGCTTGTTACTCATACTGCTCAACAATCTCTTCGCCTTCATCCCACTCATTGATATTTTTCTCCTATGTTATAAGTTATGCCTGACGTTTTTTTGTCCTTTTTTATCTTAACCTTGCATCCATGTACACCTACTGAATGTAATAGCTTCTAGACTTTCTCAATAGTTGCTTTGCATTGGGAGGGAGGCTTCACTATGTATACATAATTAATATGTAACTTCAAGAGCTTGTCAAATATGCACATGAGATAATCCAAAGTGTAAAAATAAAAAGTCTCAATGTTAATTAGAAATATGGCTTTCCAATTCTTGTTAAGATGTAATCTATTTGGTGGTGCCTTTCTACTATAGGCCAATGCTCTTCCCTTCCATGTAACATTATCCACGACCTCAAAATAATTGTTTGTTTTCATGAAAAATGGAGAAGGCAATGATGTGCCAAATAATATTGAATTCTTTGACTCCTTCCATATAGAGATTCTCATCACTTGTTTGCCTAGAAATTGTACCCTAATATAGAGTACATTAAAAGATTCAAAAGAGAACATTATGGGTCCCCCTGGGCGCTTTGGCTACTACTAGCCACCAAATTTTCTTTTCCAACTACACATTAAATGGTTGGACATGTGTGCTATCTTTTTCATAGGCCATAGCATAATTCATTAATGTTAGACCCGACCTCTCCAAATTTCATTCCTTTATGATTTGGGCATTTGTCAAGCTTGATAAGAAACTCCAAGGTTGAAATAAACTTGGCAATTATAGTTGGTACGAACTTAGTAGAAATAAGTGTTGTATATTGAATTTGTAATGTTATATTAGGATAAGTCAATACCTTCTGAGCATTATACCTTGTAGAAATGAACCATGGCACATTGTAACTTAACTAGGTCAATAAAAATATTGTTCAAGGTACCATAGTCATATGAAATCTTTTCACCTTTAGTTCTCTCTACTTCCATTTTTTCAATGATTAAGAAATATTTTCCTATTGAATTAACAATGGATATACATCATGCTCGTCTTACAAAGCTAAGCCAAACTAGAGGAGGAAAAATCATGTGCTTTATTTTGCTACAAACCAATGCATTTGTCATCATACTATAAATGGCTTCATAGCCTTGTCGAGTAATGAAAAGAAGGCATGATCTAACTGAATTCAACTAACATTTAATATTAGAAAACATGAAATGGAACAAGAAATTGATGTCTTCCATTAGACATGAGCTCCATGAATCCATGGTTCCTACTACATATAAGAAAGGAACGAATATTCAGCTAACTAGGAGTTCTTCTTGGATTTTTAAAAAACTAGGAGTTGAATCCATTAGACATTCAGCTAACTAGGAGTTCTTCTTGGATTTTAAAAAAACGACCAAAAAGTAAATACATTGTCACGAAGGCCTCATTTTATACTCCTAGAACAATAGTCTCTATTTACACTTTCCTTCACCAATTATTCTCCTATTTTCAAATAATAATGGTCTCAGTTATCCAATGTTGTCCTTCATTATAGATTCTCTCCTCTCCTAAAATAGCTTGGTCCTCAAAGCTTGAATGATGAAAATAATAGAAGCAAAGGAATCCCATGAAGAATTGAAATCCAAAGAAATATGTTGAATAGAAGCATAAAAAGGGGAAGTAGTTTCCATAAGAAAGAAGATTCACACATATAAAAAAATAGTAAAATTCCAAATGCTATCCAATACATGGCTGCAAGAGTAAAAGACCATAACTCTCAATATACTTCTCCAAATAAGACAAATGACATGTCTAAATGTAGAAGATACTCCATAGTACATATACATACTATAAAAAACTAAATTTGATGAAGTTAGACCAATTGTTTTTAACCCAAAAATTTAATATAGATTTCTTTATGTGTCCTATTGTCAAGAGCCTTCTTGAAGAAGCAATGGAAAAGTATCCAAATAAGAGAATGGCTACCAAGTAGATTTCTTTGATGATAAACCCTTCCATTTGATGATATATTCCACAAGAGATGATTGTGAAGAACCTTTTGTGGCTCATTGCCTATGTTGATGTGAAAGCTCAAACCCACAAGTTTGATGGGAGAGAATTTCACCCATGGTAGGTATTAGTGAAATATAAAATGATGGAGAGGGGTTATTGGCCCTTCAACAAAGGGACCAAGACCATTGACCCATCAAATCCTATAGATGTAGAAGATGATGAAAGAGCCCAAGCCATAATAATGTTGTACGTGGATGAATCCTTAATCCACTACATTGAACAACTTGCAAGGCTCAATTCAACTGGGTGTACTAAAGGTCACAGAATATTTGGAGTAAGATGAAGAAATCCCTTTCTATTGGAAGTTTAAATTGGAGTATTGTTTCGAAGTTACATTATATATTTTAGAACATTTTGTAAAAAATGCCAATCGTCCATTTATGGATGCAATTTTTTTTTAACTTTTGTGAGATTTCTCTTGCATGCCATCACCTTATTACTTTTATGCACATGGCTTTTTAGGTTGATGTGCATCAACCTACAATACCACCAATGCCTATTGTAGCATGGTAGAGGAATTCCCTTGATGTTTGTTTTGGTGGAAGTCTAGACAATGAAGAAGACTTGTTGAGAGATAGTTATCTTATGGTAAGAGAACTGAGTTTTGTGTACAATCTTGGCTGGTTTTCTCACATTCCAAAAGGTTCTTGCACTTTGATGGTTATACTTTGATTTTTGGTTGTATCCATATAGTTTCTACTATTGGGGATATTGTTTTCTTTAAAAAAATACCTAAATTAATGTTACTTGGATAGAATATAATCAATATACTTAGATAGAATGCAGTTAGTAGAAAAGAGATGTCAATAATTGGATAGAATATGACCAATGGTTCAATTTGAGCCATCCAACTTGTCTTTCTCTAGGAGCTTAGGGAGAATAGACACTTATATTAGGGGTGCTAGATTTAGTGATATGCTTAGAAAAAAATCCAAGTGGATGCTCAAAGTTTCTATGGTTGTTGATCCTATTCACACCCAATTTGAAGCTTGATACTCTCTATATTGGACTCCAATAAAAGCATTAGTGTTGAGCTAAGCACGCAACTTGCAATTTGAGGAATTGATGTAGATTTGCTACTATATTTAGCATTGAGTATAGACATATACTAGGTCATACCTCATATACTTAGACTCTTCTTTTTCTATTTTTGGATGGATTAGAAATGTACTTTATGATTTTTTGATGATAAATTGCAAACTTGAGTAGGGAGAAGATTACTACTACAAGAAGTAGAGGTTGTAGTAGTGTTTGTTACTTCAAGCTAATGATTGAAGGTACAAAATAGATGAATAAAATATTCTTTGGAATTGGCTTGAAAATCTATAATTTAGCTATAGATTTGGTGTATGCGGTGCATGTAGTTTTGAGCTGTAAAGGGCAAGGAGCAAACATATTATTGTCACTAGTTGAGAGCAAATTGTAAAGATGCGTGAAGTGCAGAGACAGAGTGGATTATTCAAATTTTAGGCAGGAATTAAAGATAACGGAATCGAAACATGAAGATCTGACAATTTAAGAGACCAAGGAAGATGAAAATGCAAAACTTCGGTAATTTGGGATGTTGAGTCAGTTAGACTTGATTTTTCAGATTTGAAGATGCAAGAGGTGGGATAGTGCCAAGGTTAAAATGGCCAAAGTTTAAAGAAATTTTGGGCATGGCCCTTTGGGAGGCCAATTGTCCCCTTTAAAAAATTATGATGGGGGGGGGGGGGCATTTTGAAATGGCACGATCAGTAGTCGTCATCCCCTTGCATCGATTTTGTGGAGGAGGGGAGCTACGGAGGTTATAAGAAACCTATCAATTAGAGCTTGGAAATCATCTTCCTGAATTTTTTGCTCTTTGTCACCACTTGTTGATCAAGAAATGACTGCCCACCAGTGGTAGATCTGGAAACCTAGCCTTTCTCTCTCCTCCCTCCTCTCTCCTCTTGAGGGTTGTTCACACGCAAGAATCTATGGAAGAAGGGAAAGGAATTGGATGCAGGATGTTGATGGAATAATTATACCAGAGCAGAGTAAATCATAGATTAGAGTTGGACAGAGCATCAACAGCCTCCTAACCATTAAATACATGCCTTCAAAAGCGGGTTTCTATGTGTAAGCACTCATTTCGTTCGTTTTATGAAAGATGTTTGATGAAATTGTTTGTAAATGGATTCCTTTGATTGATATTACTAAAATTTATGAGAAATATTGAATAAAACCAAAAAATTTAGTGGTTTAATAATTTACATCAAAACACAAAAAACCCGCAATTTTGCAATTTTTATGAAAATGATAAATTTTGGGGGTTTTGTTATGATTTTGGGCTTCATATGGAGTAGAAATGAATATAAAAGCAAAGTTTAGTAATTGTGATTAGTCTCAAATCATAAATAAAAAATATTATAATTTTTATTTAAATAAATGAAAAAATAGTAAAAAATAGAGAAAAT
The DNA here is from genome assembly GCF_053477565.2 of Lygodium microphyllum. NCBI lineage: Eukaryota > Viridiplantae > Streptophyta > Polypodiopsida > Schizaeales > Lygodiaceae > Lygodium > Lygodium microphyllum. The sequence goes on along the minus strand of NC_141157.1, from coordinate 43,251,748 downwards.
TAGTTTTTTGCGCTAGAAAATTGAGAAAAAATATGCTTTATGTTCATGAATGTATGACATGGTTGTAGCCTGAGGGATAATCCTTAATTCAGTCATGTCGTCATGTAAAAATCTAAATTTTCCACTTTTTACAAGAAAAACACGTTCTTTACACCTATCAACGATGCATAACCTAAACGATAGGGGAGAAGAGGGGTTTTGATGTTGATTAGTTGCTCAAAAAATTTGAAATTATGATATATTTGGCTATGCAAACCATATAGGATGTTTATATATTAAGTTTAAAGGGGTCAAGCAGCACGAGGATGCTCTGTGTTGACCCTTAGCAACGAAGCATGATGTATAGGTTGAAATCATGGAAATAAATATTTGTTGTACTTCACAATGCTAATTTATAAGTCATAAAAAGTTTGAGTATGATGGTATTCATAGTTGCAATGCACATATCACATGGTAATTCTTGGATGCATTGCAATTAGTTTCTTATACATATGACCCACGTTGAGTTGTGAGACACATAAGTTGAAGGTTTAGGCGTTCGCGCTCCTTGGAAAACTATTAAATGAGGAAATATATTATCTCTTAGAACGTTCTGCAATAAGAGTGGATTTTGTGATGCCTGTGTTATTTGTGTTGGCGATGCATCGAGGGGCCAATCCTTGAGGTGTAGGAGAGCTACAGTGGGGCCACGACATTCAACCTGAGGGGTGCCTCCTTTTATTTGCGATTATGAGTCATTTTCACACACCGATCTATGTGTAGGGACTCCCTCTGAGGAGTAGGGAAAGAGTTAACCATTGGACTATAATTCAAACCAAATGCAAGATTCACAATAGCAATTAGTGTGTCCCTTATATGCTCCTAGCCACGAGGCCGAGGGGATGTGTTTTTTGAGCATAGAGAGACTCGGGCTAGAGCTTAGAGCTAATGTCGAGCCCATTTTAGGTCCTGAGACGTGGTGCATTTTTTGGAAGCCACTAAAAAGTGCCGGCTTTCAAATCTTGGCTATAAGGGACCCATATTTATTTTTTGTTTCTAATTGGGAGCCTGCTTGAAGCGATGGATATTAAATGCATGTTGATTAATACTTCAGTCTCATCAGCATGACGATTAATCCAAGGAATCCCCATAACCCGAAGGATACATTGTCCATCCTAAATGGTTTAGTGGGATCTTTGGTTAGTCATGTGGCTGATTATTTTATCCTTTGCCCTGAAAGTGACACCATGCTCGAGTTTTGGCCACTTTGGCGAAGTACCCATGGAGTGACAATTGAGATTAATAGGCCATGGGAGTTGGAGAAAACATTAGTGAGAAAAAGTGAGGCTAAGAGGGCACAATCATCCACTAAGGATGATGACTTTTTAGATGGAAAGATTGTGATAACAATAGCTAATATGCACACAATAACACATGATTCGATCTGAAAATACACCCAATACTAGTGCTTGATATAGTTGGGTACCGTAATGCAATTGCTAAGATCTATAAAGCATTGGATGATGTTTATGTGTGTGGAAGGTTAATTCATCACAATAGCAATTAGCGTGTCCCAATAGAACCTGTCCTAGGTTCTAGCAAAGTGGTGGTAGATGAGAATATCCTTGCTAAAGCACCACTAGTCAATGATTAGTCAATGATGGGGTAGATTCCCTATTGCATCATGTTGGACTCCCTAAACCACTTTGTGAGTTGGTAGAAAGGGAAGCCTAGGGAACTAGTGACTCTTCTACATTGATAAAGGTGGAACTGGAAGAGATTAGAGACCTTGACACACGGGTACTAAGTCAAGATGGATATGGATATTTTGATGACCCCGTCTTGATCCCAAAGAAGAGGACTAAATGTCCTTCTCCATATAGGGATCTCCCAATGTTTCCTGGGCTACTAGATGAGGATCCGATGCTACATTTGAAAGAGTGTGGCATGACTTTCCTTGCAAGCGGGTTTGATGATCTACATTGGATGCTTTGGTTCTCAAATACCCTGAAGGGAGAGGCTAGGAAATGGTATTGGAGCCTCTCAAGAGGGTCAATTAAATCATTCGAGGAATTATGTGATAGATTTTTGAATGAATATGAGAAGAAGGTTCCCATGACAACTTAGGTCTTGGGATATCTTATGCAGACTTGACAAGAGTTGTATACCTCTGTCAAAGAGTACACGAGAGCCTCTGATGACATTCTGAAGCTTTGGCCAAGGAAAGTTAGTCAATTACCAGAAGATATGCTTGGTGAACGCAGCTTGGAAACAAATATGTAGCTCCAAGTTAGGATGAGAAACCCTAAGCCACTGAAGGAGGCAAAGATTTAAGCAGAAGTTTATGAGAGATGTATTCAGAGATGTTGGGAGAGCTATTGGAGTTTTCCCCGCACCCTTGAAATCCATAAGGATTGGCAACATTTACTAAATGTCATGGTGGAAGTGCAAATGACATGTATACTAGGGAGAATCCTAGCATTAACTATAATGATCTTAAGGCCGAGGAACCCTAGCATCCTAGTGTAGCCAATCCCATGTTCCAAAGCCATGAGCTAGATAGAAATCGGTGTAGACCTACTAGGGGAAGCAAAGTTGTTAAGCAACCCCTCAGTGGCCTAAGTTTGAAACAATATCATGTCAATGAGATGATGCCCCAAAACATTGCTTATATATGCTACCATGTGGAGGCTATCTCCACCATTGAGAACCGAGGTAATAGGGATCCTGGGATTTACAATGGCAAAGATCCACCTAGAGTTGAATCTAGTAGGAGGATCTGCTTCAACGGGAGTAATAGTCAGCAAGTGAGTCGAGATGCCACCATGAAGGAATATCAAAATAGAAGAAGTGGTGGCAGCTAATCAAGCCATGCAAAGATTAGAAAGAGATGGATTTGGAGGCCCAAAATCTCTAAAAGTGTGGCTAGTGTGCTTGATCACAAGCAAAGTGTCCCAAGTGGATATACTATGGTTAATTCCCAAGTGGAAGAGACCAGAGGCCATAACAATATATCTACCAATGTGCATTACTTTGGGATGCATCATTGTGATGGGCCTAGGATTGAATCCCTACCTAATTTGGGTAGTAACAATGACACATTCAAAAATTCAAAAAGGAAAGGGTTAAATGAGTTGAAATCCACAGATCTCTCTATAGGAGAGGCCTTTGGAAAGTTGGAACAACCAGTCTATGGATGATAAGACACTCAAGCCTAAGGAGTTTGCTTATTCAGCTTATAGCATGCAAAGAGGAATAGCCCATACTGAGGTTATATAAGTAGGAAGGCTTGGACTCGTCACTTTGGTTTAGCTTGGTTAATATGATAAGATGCAATCTCCATGCCAGCTAGACCATATTTGGCTAGAGCAAAAGAATTTATGAGGTTTTTTTGCCAAGAGAGCCATTTATGTTATGTTCTTATGTTTCATTTCATTGTCGTAGAGTTCATGCAAGAGATGTTGAACACGGGGTTCAAAATGCTGCAAGGAAAGAGGCTAACAAGAAGATCTCAATTTTTGATGCCAAAGATCATTATATTGCTTGTCAAGTGAATTACAACAAAGAAACTGCCAACAAACAAATTTTGTTCAAGTCCTTTTTATCTCAGCATGTAACTTTTGGCCTTACTCCAAGGCTCCTAAGCAAGCTCAAGCTTTCAAGCCACTAACAAAGGTAAAAGCAATGGGGCAAAGATTTTGCAGCTTCATCACTTCATAAAGTGTCAGAGTTTCCTGTGCAAGCCCATGTTCATTATATGCTGTCAACAAAACTGTTCATGATACAACATCCTGCACTGGTATCTTGTTAAAGACTTCTTGTGCATCAACAAGTGAGCCACACCTTGAGTACATTGTAACCAAAGAATTGCCAATTGGAAGAACCTTGTCAAATCCTTTCTGAGCAATCTTAGAAGGTTTTTCCCTTCTTCTTTATTTCTCAATGCATGTACAAGCTTTCAGCAGAGCCAGGATCGTGTTATACATATCAATCAGCTTGGCAGAATCTAGCTATGGTTCAGCTGAATGCAAGATACTCTGGAAGTTAAAAAGGTGAAGCTGGTTCTTTCCATCGATGGACTTCCTCAAACCTGCCTCCACTCTTCTTTAGGTGTTAATAGAGATTAGGGTGATGGCTAATCTTTTCTGTAAGCAAGCTGGGCAGATGCAACAAACAGCTTCCTGTTCAGTCTTCTTTGGCGAAACTGTCTACCTCTCCTGCAACAATAGATAGCTTGCGCTCCCTTCACTGTCATGCTCCAAGATTCACCAGCCCACGATATGATCGACCATCTCCTATAGGCTCAACCACATCCGGTGCAAATCGGACCTTCTTCACCATAGATCGAGCTTTTCTATCATCTGTAGCAGGTGCTTTGGATGTTTCAGGAATCTTCACCTCTAGTAAGCCACAGTCATCCCCTTCCTCAGTGTTTGATGAAGCCTCAATGGCCATCCCTTCTCCTCCATCGGCATCATCTACTATTGAGCTACGATTGCTATGAATAACTTGAAACACATACTACCGTAATCGTTGCTTTCCAAATGTCAAGAGAGTGACACTCCCAGAGACTGCAAGGATGGCAAGAAGCCCCACTGCTTGAGCCTGCTCTCTCATGTTCTTCCCACTTTTTGTTTCTTTTCTTCACCTCATAATCCTCCTTTTTCCCCAGTCGCCCACCACCAATTCATGTGCAGAGATACATATGCATCTGACAATCAAAACCATGGAATCTTATCCCTGCACCATGTCCTCAAATAAGAAACTGTGGCCCCAAAGCGATGGTGCCGCACCGGTGAAGATCATTGAGGCTGATTCGATAGATTTCCTTGATTGACTGCCTGGGAGAGAGAAAAAGCTACTAAGGCTTTACCTCCTTTTTCTTTAGCTTTAGTCGTCTGTGACAAAAATAGGCACGGCCAAAAAGGGCTCCTGTCACGCATCGCGTTTTCTTTTTCGACCTTCGGCAAGTGCTTCAATTTGTCTACCACCAACGAGCGACCATTCATAATCTGAATACACTTTAGGCCACTTTTTCTATCTTTAAATTTGACCAGAACTAGTCCTTGTGAGTTATTCTCATAGATACGAATTTTCTCAATAGCACCAAGTTTGCTACACTCTTCAGTTATGTCTGCCTCCAAATCTGAGAGCAGATTCGGGTCCTCCACCAAATCCTGCTGTATGAATATGTTTTTCAGAAGCACACCCATTGCTTGTTGCTTCTTAGCATCATTGAAGCCACCGACGATAGAGAACATAGCCCCAGATCCAAAGGTAGCTACCACGCTGGTTTGAACATCTTCCACGCCACCATGAACTCTTCTCATTGCACATGATATTCTTGAATTTACACCTGTCATTACTACAAAGTTTCGAGTTTGAACTAGAGGACCACCTATCAAAGCCTTTTAACATAGTCTAGAATCAGAAGCCTTGGTCCAGGTGCAACCTTTGTCTTCATAGCTCAAATGTCGGCTTCTAACTTAGATGTCATCTCAACAATGTTGAAGGGTGATGCACAAGTTAGAAAATCGTATGGGTTGTTGACCAAGTATATCCCTTGTCTTGAGGATGAGTGAGATTGGATGCACATGCTAGCCACTATTGATTTTTTTTTCTTAGATAATGAGGAGTACAAGCATGCTAGTAAGGCAATTGGTAAACCTAGTTACATGCCCTCAGTACTACCAGTTTGCATGATGGCTAGAAGCTCATAGAGATGACCCACCCTTGTTACATTCCACGTACCAAACAACAAGTAAGAAATCCTTGAGATCTTAGAGCATCTGATGAACAAGTTAGCTGGTAGCCCAGTAGCCAATCTCAAACCTCTCAAGGATCTCTTGGATGAACCCAAGTGGAGGTCAATCAAGGTGCATGATCTCAACTTGATGTACCATTGGGCCCGAGTCATCGATGAGAAAGAAACGGAGCATCAAGGCTTTGCAATCAGATGAGGACATTTCAGATGATGATTATAAAGACTGCTATTCCAGGAATGAAGACAGTAAAGAGGAGACTAGCAAGGTAGATCTTAAAACCCCAGATGGAGAGGGAGTAGGCTTCTTCAACGAGAGCTGCATTAGGAAGTGTTACTCTCCCATGCATCCAATACATGAGCCTCCCATACCAAAGCCCCCTATGAAAGTTCGAGTTGCCACATTAACGAAAATTGAGGAAGAATATGAGGATGCAATAATAGCACCCGCATACCTGCTCATAATTGTCATTGGCTGGCAAACACATACATTTGGTACAGTGATAAATGAGGGTGTTGATTTTAATGTCTTGACTCGCGATAATTGGATTTAAATTGTCAAACCACAATTGCAACCTAGTAATGCCAAACTTAGCCAATCGATCATATGCACTTTTAGGAAAGTGCAAGGCTGCAGTTTGTATTGAGTCTTAAAGCATACCAACGTTCTTTTATGTGTTGCCGAATGCAAAGGATGATGTAGGTACAGAATCACTGTTAGGACATACATTTAAAAGGATACAGTTTGTAATGTCGACTACCAATCACATCACATTCATCTAGCCATAGCAAATGTACATATAGTCATGGCTTTTAGCAAGGGCAATGCGGCTCCATCAAAGCTTGCAAAGCCACTGGCAGAGCAACCTACCACCAAGCCTAGTAAAGGGGTTGTAACTCATCACAACCCGCCAAAGCTCAAAGCCAACAAAGCATTGAAATCAAAGCTCAGACCCATGCACCATAGTTCAAATGAATACCAAAACATCAAGGGTTGCCACCTAAAAGCACACAATCACGACCTCACAAGGCTAGGAACTTGTATTTGAAACCTAGGAGGTAGAGAAGGAACAATAAGCATTAATGAGCAATCAAGCAATGATGGGTCCCCAAAATCTTATTACAAACGCAAGGCTATTATGAAGGTTATGGCTGGATATGGGTACCTAAAGCCAATATGGACAAGGGCACTACTCAATTTATGCCCGCGACCTTGACCACGCCAAGCTACGTTACAGAAAATGCCCCAATGCCACAAATGACTCAGGTTTTGAATCCCATACAGCCTCAAACACATAAGCCAGCAGAGACAAAACAAGTCTATCAACCAAAGCCGCAACCTACTACTCAACCACTACCTCAATATAGTCATGTTAGTCTTGTCTACATACATATTAACCTTGAAATCTAAATGCATATGTAGTCGCACTAATACACATTTATATAAATATGAAAATTTGGTATTGGAAAACCAAGGAGCTACTAATTGTAGAATTTTAGGGTGGCAAATCTGCAACAACTAGTACCTTCGTGGCATTTTTCGTTTAATTATTCACATACACCACATGAGACAAAATATAATAATAAAACTTAACATTACCAAAATGAGTTTGTACTCAATGGGTAAAAGTAAAGGTACATTCTAAAGCAAATTTTTCATTGGCTTATAAAAAAGAGAGGCTAATGTAACTTAGAATTACAGAAGAGGCATCGTTGACATGCATGCCTCACTTGTGTATATAAGGCTTACTCTCCAAGAAGTGCTTATTGTGGAGGAGGATAAGTGTTGCAAAGTTGTCCACGTGCTAAATCTAACATCTCAAATATTAAATAGATATAACATTATGAAACATAAAAGACTTGAATAAGTTAATAAATTCAAAAAGAATAAGAGAAAATATATGATAAGGCCCCACCTACTCCATGACAAAAGCCATGGTTTGCCACCCTCCATTATAAAATATTCACTTACATTCATAGCATATATCTACTTGGAAAGAAAACACAAATAAATATCAAAATACAAAGTTTTGTGTATTAAGACCTAGCAAATGAGCAGTCTTCACTGTGTTCATGAGTGGAATCCGAAGTGAAGAGCTTTACAAGGCCTGGGTGAGCAACTCAACCCTGCAAAGGGATGTGCTAGCTAGGGTCTTCAAAGAAGCTATATGAGTGGAAGATCTACTCAAAGAGAGAAGCTCAAGACCTACAACCCAAGACATCATTGCTCTTGGAACCTCAAGAAGAACTTCGATTGCTTGTGATGGATCCAGCCAAGGCACCCAAGACAAAGGAAAAAATATCAAAGCTAGGAGTTTTCAAACATGAAGCTAGAGTTTGTGAGTAGTAGGACTAGATTGAGGCAATGTGTGAGTAGTAGGACATGAAGCTAGAGTTGGCCAAGCTATAGGAGATTATGAGAAGCCCTAGGTGGTCACATGTCCAATGTGTGTATTTTGGTGGAAACCAATTCAAGATCCTGACCTTGCGTCAACTACAGTAGATTCGACCACAATGCCATACACTGCACTACCGCGAAGACTCCCATATTCGTAGCCTTAAAACCAGCCTTACCTAAGAAATAGCCCTCAGAATTTCTTTGGGAGACGAGCCCCATTGGCCCTCCTAGCACCTAATGATACAAATCCAGTCATCCATAGGATAGAGATCAATCCCACATGCATACCTAGGCTGCTTGTACCCTATGTAACCCATGCACCAAGCACCAGTCCACTATGTCGAGGAGCGTAGCAATAAGGAACCCTATGTGAACCCTTATGTCTCATATGACGAAGAGGAAAATCTAGACCTCATGGAATATTGACCACTGCTACTGATGGCATTAGGAAGGGGAAGAGGTAAGGCTTAGGAGGGCAGACCCAAGAACCAATTTATTATTGGACTTGTGGTTACCCAAGACACATCTCTTCATGCTACCTTGAGAAGGAGCAAGAAAATCGAGAAAAGGATGATCTCAAATTTGTTGAACGTGGAATCACTCATCTCTTGGAGATTTGCCATACACCAAAGCCATTCTATATTTCAGCAATTGTCGCATTAGTTCCACTAGGGCTACTCGGTGTCGAGATATGCAACAAGGAGGCCACACCCATCTCGTTGCATGTCATGACCCATGAAGAGATGAGGTAGGGCAGCATATCATTGCCAGGGCGGCCTAGCAACTTAGACGTAGCCTCAATCGGAAAGAAGAGTTGTAGTAGGTGAAGAAGAAACAAAACCAATGCAAGGGTCACACTTAAAATCAAGAGTGCCACAACATTGCCTATTGGAAAGAAGGTCACAGATGCAAAGGTAGAGATATCCACTCCAAAGATTGAGAGAGGAGTTTTGAGCCCGGGATGTGCCTAAAATTTGCCAAAAAATCTGGAATTTAGGAGAAAAATATTTAACATCGAAGGCGGTGGCTACAGCTAGGACGATTTTAAGCACCAAGTAAAAGATGACTTTTAAAAGGCGCCCGAGCGACACTTGTGGATTTTTGATAATTTTTCCGACTGCCATGTGGGATTTCAGGAGTTGCCAGTCAGTGTGGGATGTCAAGCCGCATGCGCAAGATTTTTCAGAGGCTGAAACGGAGCCCGGACGAGGAAGGGGCCACAAATTGGCCAAGATTTGAAAAGGTCGACATTTGAGAGGACCAAAGGGGGGGTGCCCTTTGGAATTTTAACCCCCCCCCCCCCCCCAATTTTGAAGAAAAAAATCGTGGAGAAGATGAAGAAGATGTGGACATCTGCAGAGGCGCCGAAAAATGTGCCATGATCCTCCCATGTGGTGATTCTAGGCTGTAAGTACCTTATGCAATAGACATTGGGGGGCAACTTCTCCCTCTTGGCTGATGATATTGCCAGTTTTCGCGCAAGGAATGGCTGCCTAGATAAAGAGAACAGATTCTAGTCTTTCTCTCTCCTCCCTCCCTCTCTTCTCTATGGGTTGTTCATGTGTACCATCTTGAAGGAGGAATTGGGAAAGGAGAATGAAGGAAGTGGTGATGGAGATTGATGGAGATGCTGAAGATTGAAGCACAGAATTGGATTGAGAGCAATGGAGGCTCCGTCTGCTGGTTATGCAGTCATTCAAGGTGTCTCGGGTTACGTAAAAACATGATATGACCATGTTTATGAAGAAAATGAAGGATTTTTGATAGTTTATGATGATAATTATGTTCTTATTGGATGAAAATTTGTGTGAGTGTTGTTTTCAATATGAGTAATTGCTATTTATAAAAAAAACTTGGTTTTACAATGATTTGTATGCTTTATTTAATTCCCGTAAACCCGAAATGTGGTTTTTAAGTGGTAAAATGATAGTTTTTCCGTTTCGGGTGGGGGAAAGGTGTTTCCATGGGGGAAAAATGGAAGATAAATTGAATGTTAGTATGCTAAAGTTATTGGAATATGATAAATCAGAAAATAGCATATTCTATTGCCAAATAAATCAAGAAAATGGAAAAAATAAGGGGAAAAATAGAAATACGTCTTGGAAAAATAAGAAAAAATATAATGATTGTTTGTGGATGTGTGGTAGTGGCAAAGCATGTGGTTTAGCCTTAGTTTGCCCTATCTCTTTGTCAAAGTTTGTGATTTACCGCTTTCTATACATCAAAACATGACAAAATGAACCTCTACACTTATGCAATGAAAGCAATACCTAAACATAGGGGGTTGGGATGTTTGAATGGAGTGATTTGCATGCTGATTGTTGCTGATTTTCTGATGCACATCATGTCATAGAGTTCATGGTATGTTCATTAAGAGGATAGTAGCACGAGTGTTATCTCGGTGCTATCCTTTCATCGCCAATATGCGTTAGTAAATGCATGGAAAAGCGTGATTGTGCACCACGTGTTTCTGATTTAAAATGATGTTTGAGCACTTTAGAATCATCCACTTTGCATGTGCATAAAAGCATGGTATCAGAATGGAAAAACCCTAGATGCATAGCACCTGTTTTCAATGACAATGACCCACGCTTGAGTGTGGAAAGGCATCCTAAGCTGTAGGATAGACATTCGTTTCTTGGGGGATTATTTGGTAAGGAAACATGGTATCTCCTGGATTTGAAATGAAAGAGTGGAGTTTGTTCATTTGTTTTATATGTTGAGCAGCGCATCAAGGGGCTAGTCCCTGCGATGTAGGAGAGCTGCAGTGGAGCCGCGATGTTTCTACTGAGAGGTTGCCTCCCATGTATGTGATTATCGTGGCATTTATGGTCAATGTGTATGGGTTATCCCTCTCTGGAGTTTATAGAAAGGGAAATGTTGGACTACAAAACTACAAAACTATAAATGCATAGATTAGGCTTTAGTCCTTTAGCAGCAAATAGACGCTCCTGGTTCATGAGGCTGTGAGAGTGTGCTTGTCTATTATGAGTATGAGGTCCGGCTAGTGCCATAGCTAGTGCCGGCCCATTTGAGGTCCCATCAGTGGTGCGTCTGCTGGGAGTTGCCAACAAGTGGTGGTTCTCGAATCTAGGGTTTTTAGGGACCAAAAAGTTGGTTTATGTCCTTCGACAAGGACCGTCAAGCCGAAATACAAAAAGTAGAACGTGCTGAGAGGGCTAGACGGTGGAGATTGTAAGTCGCTATTCTCCTGAAAGGAGTAGCCCCATACGCATAAGAGGCTGTGGTCTTAGTAACCCAACTGCTACACATAGTCCTTTAGGTGCAGGAGGAAGTGTAAGTTCTTCCTCTCTTCCACCAAGCCAATCCACTTCAAGTGGGGGTGTGATTCCATCAGTCCAAACTCCTATTGTCAATCCGATTGTTGTCACGGCACAACCCATTGCAATTCTTGCAGGGACGCCGGATCTGGCAGATTTAGGAGTGTCTTTGCCCATTTTTAATGGGTTAGCCGAAGAAGATGCGGAGTTTCACATTTGTGAATTCCAGAGATTAATGTTTAATTACCGCATCCAAGATGAGGGACATCTTATGATGTTCTTTAACATGACATTAAAAGGAAGGGCTATAGTATGGTATCATAGCATAGAGACTGGAACCATAACTACAATTGACAAATTTTATGCAACTTTCCGAGGAGAATATGCCCCTGAAAGAGGTGGCCAATACTGATTGTATGTTTTGAATGTAACACGCCAAGATCCCCATGAGAATATAAAAGCCTATGCTAAGAAGCTTAAGGAAGTGTTTCGTAAGTTACAAACTTACATTCCTATTCCGTCGGCTGCCTAATTGCAATACTTCTTGTATGGATTGGATTCCAATATTCAGGTACAATTGAGCTGATATAGACACCGCCATCGCGCGGGCAAAAGGAGTAGAGTCACGATTACAAACGGCCTACTCCTCTCGAATAAATCTTAATGTGGGTTTAGTACCTAGAGGAAATTTACCATTGATAAATGGAAGTCAAGGGATGCTTATGAATAACCCTAATGGGAGAGGAAGCATGGTCAAAATACATCTTTGCTACCAGCTCCTCCCAGTCTGACTATGCCTATCGCGAGTCAGTTGACTCCACCAAATGTTGAAGGCCAAGTTTCGAATCCTAATGTTGGTCCTGTGAGTCAATAACCAATGCCCAATCAAATTGTTAGGCCAATGGAACGACGGATAGACAATCAAGGCTATGAGTCGAGTGCAACTAATGTCCCTGGCGAAGTTAAGGATATGATGAAGCACTACACTGATATGATTTCTGAACAATATCGACAAATAGCTGTTGACATCAATTTCCTGAAGAAGCAACAGAATCTGATAGGGAGTCGACGCCCTGAAGAGGGTGGTCCCTTAAGGTTCAGTTGTAAGTGGTGTGGCGGATAACATTTCCCTAGAAACTGTCCAAATGTCGGGCCATTTAGCTACTACCTGTTGGAGTAAGATTAGTTCCCTCCAACAAGGGAGTAAACAGCCAGGTCTAGTTAATCATAGTGCGCAAGGTAATAACGTCCAGCAAAATGATGGACCGAGACAAATACTGCAAAGGGGAAAGACCACTATAGAAGAGTTGCCACAAGGCAATGGGGTCAGCCTTATTGAGGCTGTACACATCAATGGCGCTGAAACCTCTAACCTACAAGCCGTGACAAGAGGCCAAAAGGCTAAAGAGGGTGATAAAGATAATGCAAAACTGGTTGAGAGAAATCCTAAGCAAGGGGATAAGGGGATGCAAGTCCTGAATCCTAGCGTGGAAGGTGGACCTCTAAGGCCTGTTGATAGAAAATTAGATCCTAAGAAGGATGAGGAAGTGCCAAGAAAGAAGGCAAGAGCTAAAAAAGAAGCACCAAAGCCAGTCTCGAGACCAAAAGAGAGAATGGTTTGGCGAGAAAAGAGAGCTTTGGCTACCTATCATGATTCCAAAAAGATAGCTTCACCCTTCTTAGAATGGCTGATGATAGTCTAAGGCAACCGGAAGGTTGCGTTACTAAAGTCCATGTTACAGTTGCAAGTGTAGAATGCTTGTTGGACTTTAGGGTGATAAGATTTGCAGGACGTCCTAGCTATCGAGTCTTTCTAGGCAGGCCTTGGATCTTACAAACAGACTGTCAAGTCGATATACCCGTCGGTCGAGTAGTTTTAGGTAGAGGTGCTAATCCAATAATAGTCTATGCTTACCTTGAGTCTCCTTAGAGTGAGAGAGCTCCTTTATTCTCTACTGAATTAGAAACAACAAATGATCCATCTGGTAGCGAGATATCATCCAGTGATGAATCCAAAGAGGGGTCCACTACAGAGGATATTTATCAGATAACTCTAAGTGAGCCAATAGAGCCGCAAGATAAGATAAGAGACATGGATGTGATTGAGTTAGACCTTGGCATGCCGAATGATTCACGGCCAATTAAATTAGGTTCCATACTCAGTATAGTAAAAAGGGAGGACTATGTGTCCTTGATTCAAGAATTCTGTGACATCTTTTCTTGGAGTTATGATGAGCTGAGAGGTATTCCTCCCAGCCTAGCTGTTCATACTATTCTTGTAAAACAAGGCAGTCAGCCTGTGCATCAGAAAGTATGGCGTATGCCTTTTGAGTTGAGGGACGGGCTGTTTGAGGAGTTACAGAAGTTACGGAAAGCTGGTTTAATCTTCCCTATACAACACACGGAATGGTGTTCACCAGTTGTCATCAGGAAGAAGAAAAATAACTAGATCCAACTACGTATAGATTTTAGAGAGCTGAATAAGCAGATGGTTAAGGATAACTACCCATTGCCATTTATTGACCAGATTTTGAATCAATTAGCGGGTAGGGAAATATATTCGTTTATGGATTGCTTTGCAGGTTGCAACCAGATGGCAATTATAGAAGAGGACAAGTTGAAAACAACTTTTATTACTGTCCTTAGTACTTTTGCGTACCATGTGATGGCCTTTGGTTTGTGCAATGCACCTGGATTATGGCAACGAACAGCAGACAAGACCTTTGGTGACATCTCCCCAGATGAGTTGAAAGTATTTATCGATGACTTGGGGGCAGCCACTGTAAGGAAAAGGATGTTGATTATTTTAAGAAAGTACTTTGAGCGGTGCTGCAGACAATTTTGTATCGCTCTTAACCCATGAAAGTGTGTCTTTGGAGTGCCTTATGGGCTGTTGCTAGGCCATGTGTTCAGTTCAGTCTCGGGATCGCAACTGACCCTGAAAAGATCAAGGCTATAGTTGCTATGAGTCCACCACGCACTCCAAAAGAGGTACATAGCTTTCTGTCATCAATAGGGTACTATCGGAGGTTTATAAATGCCTTGGCAGAAAGGACGTTGCCATTAACGAACTTATTATCCTTTAGCTGTCTATTTGTATGGAGCAATCCTTGTAAAGTAGCTTTCGAGGATGTGAAACATGAGCTAGTAAAAGCACCCGTTTTAAATGCACCTAAAAGAGGCGAGGTATTTTACATATTTTCAGCAGCCACCATGCATAGTATTAGTTGCTCTTTAGCCCAAATCTGGGAGGAAAAGTGGTATCATCCAATAGCTTTTGCTAGTAAAAAATTGGGCATAGCAGAAATTAACTACACCTACATGGAGAAGTTGTGCCTTGCGATGGTCTTTGCGACTAAAAAATTCAGGCACTACATCCTCTATGAGAAGGTAGTTTTCTATACGAAGGCGGAAGGGCTTAGATTGCTTATGAACAAGCTACAACCACCTGATCATCTAGAAAAGTGGTTAGTTACTTTGCAGGAGTTCGATTATGAGATTAAGAGTAAGCCACCGTGCAGTGGATTGTGGAATGCCTTGTGGATTTCGAGGAGCCGAAAGAGACTTTGGCTTAAGGAAGTGATATTGAAGACATGTTTAAAATTGATACAGCTTCTATCCCATCTTGCTATGCTGCTATCACACATTACCTATCAACGAGAGAGACTGGAGCTGGTTTATCAAAATTAGGAAACAGGAAAATCAGACAACTGGCTTTAAAGTTTTCCTTGATCGCAGGAACACTATATCGGCAGTGTGTTGATGATATCTATCGCCGATGTGTGATGCTTGACGAGGTTCTTTTCATCCTGGAAGAGTGCCATGACTCTGCATGTGGAGGGCACTTCACTGGATGGTTGACGGCACAGAAAGCTTTAAGAGCTGGATATTGGTGGCCATCCATCTTCCAAGATTCCTTTGAGTATGTTAAGAGATGTGATACCTGTCAAAGACATGATAGCAAAGAGAATAGGAAATGCCCACTTACGCCTATCATGGCTATTCTTTGATTTGAGAAGTGGGACATTGACTTTGTGGGTCCTATCACCCCATCGTCTACTACTCAAAAGAGGTACAGTATGGGCATACAATACAATGTTCAAGCGAGCTACCGGCCATACTCCATTTAAATTAGTTTATGGGAAAGAGTGTGTGTTACCCCTCGAAATCGAGTTACCAACCATACGGTTTGCAATTAGCCACTCTTTGGGAGATGAGGATTCACTCTTTGAATGTTTCACGACCATAGCCCACCTGGATGAATTGAAATTCCAGAGCTTATTACACCAGGAGGTAGCTAAATGTTGGATGAAGCAGTTGCACGACCTTAAAGCAAAGAAGTATACCTTTAAAAAAGGGCAATTAGTTCTGTACTATGATGCGCGTAGGGAGCTGTTTCCAGGGAAGCTGGAACCTAGATGGGATGGCCCCTACAAGATTGTTAGTCTAGGGAAAAATAGATCTATGGCTCTACTAGCTAATCTGCAGGGAGTAGAATTTAAAAATAAGGTTAATCCTAATAAGATTAAACCTTATTATTTTTAAGTATGCTAATACAGAAAAATGCATTGCAGGTCCATGTTGGGGCTGATTTGAGACCTGCAAAAGAGCTTAAAGTTGGTTGATGGGGCGGTTAATTCCTCATTTGGAGCACCCATATCTGGAGCAGAGATACCATCAGGGGAAACTTATCTGGTGGAGCAAAGGATACAAAGTGATTGAGCAAGAAGATGGAACCTTTGTGTGGGAGATGAAAGTCTTCTGCCATCACTGTTTAGGAATGTTGACAAGTATCCCTGTCGAGTTTAATGAAGAAGGCGATGGAGCTATCAGTTCACCCTCTAAACATGTTAAATTTTGACTATCATAATTACGAATAGAGGAGTTCGTGATAGCAAGCTGTATCAACCCATTGTGGACATACATATTATATTTCGACGGAGCATCCAGGGGCCCTAATAAAAAAGGGAGTGTTGGAGTAGTAATCTGAGATCCCCGACATAGAGTTACGATGAAGTTAGCTGCTTATCTCGGGGTAGGATTCACTAACAATATGGCGGAGTATAAAGCCTTGATTATGGGACTACATATTGCCAAGCAAGGTGGTATTCGAGGGTTGTTAGTAAAAGGGGATTCCCAGTTGATCTTGAATCAGCTAGATGGGACATACATAGTGCGGAACCCCATCCTTTGTATGTATCATCAAACTACCATGACCCTACTTGAGGAGTTTGAGAGAGTGTATTTTCAGCTGATTCCACATTATTGGAATCAGTTTGCAGATTCACTGGCAAACCTTACTTATGAAGAAGACCTTTTCTTCAATTGTGGTCCTACTTTGGATATTGCTATCAATAATGAGACATGACCTGGTCACTTGTGGGGAATGTTATCAAAGCATGCAATATATGGCAGATGATGGTTGATATGGGTGATGCAAAGAGTAGCCGAGACTAATCTATCGTTGTTATCTTGGGCCCATAGGCTGATTAGACAACATGTTATGTGTACACCTCTTGCTATATATGCAGGAGGGATGGATCATAACCTTATGCATTTAGTTTAGGGCTGCGGACCCTATTTTTCCTCCTTGGAAAGGAGCATATTATTGTATATTTGTACTATTTCGGGGAGGGATGTGTAGGTGCTATTCTGTTTTATTTCGTTAGGCCAAGAGGGCCAGTTTTGCGAGGTTTTAAATTATTTATTTCATTAGGCCAAGAGGGCCGATTAGTTTTTGTAGTGAAGTGATTTATTTCATTAGGCCAAGAGGGCCAGTCGTCTGTTTAGTACGGGTGCGGTTAATGGTTTCTTGTTTTAGTCCTGTGCTAGACAGATTCAAAAAAGAGCTTGGAAGGAGCCTATGTCGGTGGAGACTTCTCGTGGCCCTATCCAAGTGATATCTCTCCTTTATGAGTAACGTGTTTTTATGCTATATGTGTCTGTGTACTTGTAGGGGATTTTCTTTTCTTGTTGGGGACCGGAGTCCAAGGCATGAAGTCCCAGGTTTAGGTTAGGTATGTTTGAGGGAGGTTTGAACAGTCGTTGCCTCCTGTAAATACATTGCCAGGCATCGAAAAACTTGTTTTAGAGGCCGTTCTAGTGACCCTGTTCTACTAGCCTGCTAGGCGGCCGTTCTAGGAGTTCTTATTAGTTGTGAGGCAGTTAGAGAAGCCTGCCAGAAGGAATGATGATGACGATAGAGAGGAAAAAACCCTGAATATCTCGAAGAAAATAAATATATACAAAGGTGTGTAAAAAGGGGTTCTAACCCCTATAAAAATAAAAAAGGAAAGAAAGGAAAATTTATAAGCAGTTTATTATCGCCTTACGAAGGCCAAGTAGGTTCCTAGGGACGAGTCAGACCCAGGGCCGATGCCTTGTCTTCCTAGGGGTGGCATCTTGCTGGAAAAAAAGAAAGTAAGGAAGGTTGGAGCGAAAATAAAAGTGAGCATTAGAAAAGGATTAAGTGTCACCTCGCGAGGGCTTGGTAGGTTCTTGGGTACCAAGACAGGACCTGAGGCCGATGCCCTGTTCTCCTTAGGTCACTACGCTCAGATCCCTCCTTTTTACATGCCCGAGTATAGGAATAAAAACCTAAAAGAAGAAATGTGCTAAAAGACAATACTTCTTGATGAGGCTATAGGAGTGCTCGCCTAATAGGAGCTCCTGGTTATGTTGTCCTTAGTTAGGTAGGTAGTTCAGACCACCACTTAAGGTAACCTCTTTGATAGTTCTTTTTAGTTTTGCCATGTTGGAGCAGTCGATTAGTGACTAGCTTCGGACCTTGTATCAGATTATGCTAGGCCTACTCCTTGTGGATATCATGCCTTGGTTTTGTCAGGGGGTAGCGTGAGCATTGTGATGTGTTTTAGTATGTATCTATTTTGTATCAGCTTAATGCTTCCTTTGGTTGTTTTGTGCAGATCTGTTGTGGGATTCGACGGGCTGAGTCGCCCTATCCCGTGGTCGCCAATGAGAGCAGAGTTTTGAGCCCAGGATGTGCCTCAAATTTGCCAAAAAATCCAGAATTTAGGGGAAAAATATTTAACATCGAAGGCGGCGGCTGCAGCTAGGACGATTTTAAGCACCAAGTAAAAGACGGCTTTTAAAAGGCACCTGAGCGACACTTGTAGATTTTTTATAATTTTTTCGACTGCCATGCGGGATGTCAGGAGTTGCCAGTCAGTGCAGGATGTCAAGCCAGATGTGCAAGTTTTTTCGGAGGCTGGAAACGGAGCTCGGACGAGGAAGAGGCCACAAATTGGTCAAGATTTGAAAAGGTGGACATTTGAGAGGACCAAAGAGGAGGTGCCCTTTGGAATTTTAACCCCCCCCTCAATTTTTAAGCAACAAATCATGGAGAAGATGAAGAAAATGTGGATGTCTGCAGGTGCCGAAAAATGCACCATGATCCTTCCATGTGGTGATTCCACGCTGTAAGTACCTTACGTAACAGACATTGGGGGGCAACTTCTCCCTCTTGGCTGATGATATCGCCGGTCTTCGCACGAGGAATGGCTGCCTGGATGAAGAGAATAGATTCTATTCTTTCTCTCTCCTCCCTCTCTCTCTTCTCTATGGGTTGTTCATGTGTACCATCTTGAAGGAGGAATCGGGGAAGGAGAATCAAGGAAGTGGTGATGGAGATTGATGGAGATGCTGAAGATTGAAGCACAGCATTGGATTGAGAGAAATGGAGGCTCTGTTTGCTGGTTATGCAGTCATTCAAGGCATCTCAGGTTACGTAAAAACACGGTATGACCATTTTTATGAAGAAAATGAAGGATTTTTGATAGTTTATGATAATAATTATGTTCTTATTGGATGAAAATTTGTGTGAGTGCTGTTTGCAATATGAATAATTGTTGTTTATAAAAAAATCTTGGTTTTTCAATGATTTACATGCTTTATTTAATTTCCATAAACCCAAAATGCGATTTTTAAGTGGTAAAATTGTAGTTTTTCTGTTTCGGGTGGGGAAAAGGTGTTCCCATGGAGGGAAAATGGAAGATAAATTGAATGTTAGTATGCTGAAGTGATTGGAATAAGAAAAATAAAAAAATAGCATATTTTATTGCCAAATAAATCAAGACAATGAAAAAATAAAGGAGAAAAATAGAAATACGTCTTAAAAAAATAAGGAAAAATATAATGATTGTTTGTGGACGTGTGGTAGTGGCTAAGCATGAGGTTTAGCCTCAGTTTGCCCTATCTATTTATCAAAGTTTGTGATTTACTGCTTTCTATATATCAAAACATGACAAAATGAACCTCTACACCTATGCAACGAAAGCAATACCTAAACATAGGGGGTTGGGATATTTGAATGGTGTGATTTGTGTGCTGATTGTTGCTGATTTTTTTATGCACATCATGTCATAGAGTTCGTGGTATGTTAATTAAGAGGATACTAGCACGAGTGTTATCTCGATCCTATCCTTTCATCACCACAACGTGTTAGTAAATGCATGGAAAAGCCTGATTGTGCACCACGTGTTTTTGATTTAAAATGATATTTGAGAACTTTAGAATCATCCACTTTGCATGTGCATGAAAGCATGGTATCAAAATGGAAAAACCCTGGATGCATAGCACCTGTTTTCAATGACAATGACCCACGCTTGAGTGTGGAAAGGCATCCTAAGCCATAGGACAGACGTTCGTTTCTTGGGGAATTATTTGGTAAGGAAACATGGTATCTCTTGGACTCGAAATGAAAGAGTGGAGTTTGTTCGTTTGTTTTGTATGTTGAGTAGCACATCAAGGGGCTAATCCCTGCGATGTAGGAGAGCTGTAGTGGGGTCGCGGTGTTTCTACCGAGAGGTTGCCTCCCATGTATGTGATTATCGTGGCATTTATGGCCAATGTGTATGGGTTCTCCCTCTGTGGAGTTTATAGAAAGGGAAACGTTGGACTACAAAACTACAAAACTATAAATACATAGATTAGGCTTTAGTCCTTTAGGAGCAGATAGACGCTCCTGGTCCACGAGGCCATGAGGGTGTGCTTGTCTGTTATGAGTATGAGGTCCAACTAGTGCCATAGCCAGTGCCGGCCCATTTAAGGTCCCATCAAAGACTATTGAGAAGGAATGTGCTAAGGTAGGGGAGTACCCCAACCCAGAGTGCAAACTAGAAGCCATAGAAAAAGTGAAAGAGTAGGTGAAAGAAGCCCAAGAACACGTAAAGGACGCTAAGCCCATCTTGAAAGATGAGATCGATGATCTCTCAAGCATGAGCACACCAATTTTGCCTCCACGACCAAAGTTGAAAGGCCCATCTGCACCACAAGCACTGCCGCTTAGATGGAGTTTAAACGCTACAGGCCAACAAACCAGTCAAGGCCATTGGCCAACAAGTGCACAACTAGGAGAAGAGTGAGAAGCTAGCAATCTTCTTACAATGCTAGTGACCACCCTAGTGACACCAATCTTAGGAGATCTACTTAGGTAGCATCCGACACTATGGCAAGAACTGAAGCTGTGGGTAGAAGGATCGATAGAGCAAGCTACAACTGACTTACACGAGCATGATGCAGTAATGCAAATATTAAGTCTGATGTGCACTCAGTGCCCAAGTCCTTACATGTTAATGCTTTCTATAAAGGCACCGAAATGCATGTTGTCTTATCGGTCATAGCTCTAGGCGATACCATGAGAAAGGGAATCCTAGACATGAGATCAGGAGTCAATGTGGTTAGCTACACAGTGCTCCATACTTGGGGTAACCCTCCTGTCAAGGATGCTAGATTTAATGTCACATTGGCTATAAGAGAATGAAAGTCATGCCATTCCGAGTACTAAAGAATTGGCCAGAGTCCAGTTCTCCATAGACTTCATAGTCATGAAAGGAGTGGACTATGACATCCTGTTGGGCCGCCGGCCTTGGATGTGCAATGCACAAGTCACAGAAGACTAGGGCAATGCAGTCGGATCTTCCTAGGCAATCGAATAGAAGCGGTAAGGGTAGAGATGGATACTTGGAAGACTACGCAACTCGACTTAGATGTCATCTCAACAATGTTGAAGGGTGACATGCAAGTTAGAAAATCGTACGGGCTATTGACCATGTATATCCCTTGTCTTGAGGATGAGCGAGATTGGATGCACATGCTAGCCACGATTGATTTTCCTTTCTTAGATAATGAGGATTATGAGCAAGCCACTAAGGCAATTGGTAAACCTAGTGACATGCCCTCAGTACCAGTTTACGTGATGGCTAGAAGCTCATAGAGATGAGTCACCCCTGTTACATTCCACATACCAAACAACAAGCAAGAAGTCTTTGAGATCTTAGAGCATTTGACAAACAAGCTACCTAGCAATCGAGTAGCCAATCTCAAACCCCTCAAGGATCTCTTGGATGAACCCAAGTGGAGGTGGACCAAGGTGCATGATCTAAACTTGATGTGCCATTGGGCACCGATGAGAAAGAAACGGAGCATCAAGGATTAGCAATCAGATGAGGACATTTCAGATGATGATTATAAAGAATACTATTCTAAGAATGAAGACAGTAAAAAGAGGAGGACAGTAAAGAGGAGACTAGCAAGGTTGATCTTAAAACCCAAGATCGAGAGGGCATAGGCTTCTTCAACGGGAGATGCATTAGGAAGTGTTACTCTCCCATGCATCCACTACACGAGCCTCCCATGCCAAAGCCCCCTATCAAAGTTTGAGTTGCTACATTAACAAAAATTGATGAAGAATACGAGGAGGCAATAGTGGCAGCCGCGTACCTATGCATAATTGTCACTGCCTGGCAAACACATACATTTGGTATGGTGATACATGAGGGTGCTAATTTTAATATCTTGACTCGCGATCATCGGATTTAAATTGGCAAACCACAATTGCAACGTAGTAACACCAAACTCAGTCCATCGATCATATGCACTTCTAGGAAAGTGCAAGGTTGCAGTCTATATTGAGTCTGAAAGCATACCAATGTTATTTTATGTGTTGCTGAGTGCAAAGGATGCAGATACAGAATCGATGTTAGGACGTATGTTTAAAAAGCATACACTTTGTAATGTGGGCTACCAATCACATCGCATGCATCAAGCCATCTGCAACGTACATATAGTTACGGCTTTTAGTAATGGCAACACGGCTCCATCAAAGCCTGTAAAGCCACTAGTAGAGCAATCTACCACCAGGCCTAAGCAAAGGGGTTGTAACTCCTCACAACCCACCAAAGCTCAAAGCTAGCAAACTGTTGAAATCAAAGCTAAGTTCCATGCACTATAGTTCAAATGGATACCAAAACATCAAGGGTTGCCACCTAAAAGCACACAATCACGACCTCACAAGGCTAGGAACTTGTATTCAAAACCTAGGAGGCAGAGAAGGAACTATAAGCATTAATGAGCAATCAACCAATGATGGATCCCCAAAATCTTATTACAAATGCAAGGCTATTATGAAGGTTATGCTTGGATATGGGTACCTAAATCCAATATGGACAAGGGCACTACTTAAATGCCACCCGCATCCTTGACCACACCAAGCTATGTTACAGAAAATGCCTCAATTCCACAAATGACTCAGGTTGCAAAGCCCATAGAGCCTCAAACACATAAGCCGGTAGAGACAAAACAAGTCTATCAACCAAAGCCGCAACCTACTACTCACACACTGCCTCAATCCAGTCTAATAGTGTGACATCCACATCAAAGCCAAGCTGAGTGCACCAATGACTCAATTGGGCTATCAAGAACAACCAAAGTCGCAACCATCAGCTACTAACTTCTCTAGTCTTGTCAAACCCCAACCACTTGCTTCAGGCCTTAGACCTTCTTATAAGAAGAGATCAATTCTAACCTTGGATGCAGACTTTGTTGAAAATATGGGGGATGACTTGGTTGATTACCTAATATTCTTAGATGCTACATTTACTACACTTTCTAAAAGTTATGATCAACTAGACCTAGGCCTTTTGGTCGAGCCTTTAGCAACGAAGGTACGTATACTGCATTGCTCTTGGAAGAAATACTAATTCATATTTGTTAAAGCTCCTAGGTAGTCAAGGAATTAATTGCCACCGAGATATCTTAAGAACACACATGAAAACAACTTCTCATTATGTCTTATGAGAAGAGCACAGTCCTTGCCCCCACTGACCAAGAATGTAGGAGTTGAAATGGCTTGCTGACAAAAACTCCTCTTTCTTAAGGAAATGGTATGCTCTCCAACTTCAATGGGAGCAAGAGGGCTACCAAATCATGACCAAGGTTGAGCAATGACATGCAATCAAAACCTTAGAGCATGACTCCATCTACATAGCTCCAACCTCCTATAGGGTGTTGACCACAATTTGTAACCAACCCCTAGAAGAGAACATCATGACCCATCTATATTTAGATCAAATTCTAATTGAGGAGGAGCTACACATGGCCAGCAGAAGAGAGTCTGGTGACTTCCTAATGGATGTTCTCACCTACATCACTCAAGCAGGCATCTGTCCTTTCGACATGGACTGCTATGCTAATCTAGAATACAATCCAAACTTCTATGATTAACTCATGTGAAAGTAAAACACTGCAAGCACATGTTGAATGCCGTTGACCTCTCAAAGCTTCATCCTAGGAAGGATTCTTCTCAATTCCAAAGGGGAGGGGGTAAGGGGAATCAAATAAGGTGAATGAGACATGCGAGGAAAAAAGCCTCAATCAATGTCCAAAAACAGAAAAGAGTGGATGAAAATCAACTTGTGATTGAGGAAAAGTGTCATAATTTTTTTTGAATGAATCAACTTCTTGAAGGAAATTTCTCTTTTTGTGATTAAGAATTTTATTCTTTCCATAAAAGCATAACCAATTCTTGCTTACCTTTCAGCAAAAAATTATCTTAAGGACACTAATGATGAACTATGATATCATGGCAAGAACTCAAAATGGTAACACAACAAGATCAGGCCCATTGGTTTCCATTCACAGAAGAAGAAAGGGCAAGTTACCACATCTCCCTCAAGAACTATGCCTACAAATAGTTAAAAGTTAGGACTATCCACAACATTGGAGAAGTCGTGGCCAAGAAGGAGGCTACCAGGAGAGTCATAGAAGAGTATAATCTGGTAAAATACATCGAGAAATTTGGACAAGTTGGACAAGAGACCGATTACACCAAATGCGTAGAGTTCTTAAGAACCTATAATCCTGACAAAGAATATGACACAGTGACAGTTGGAAGAGGAGAAGGAGCCAAGTAGGTAGAGGTCCAACTCAATAAGGCCTTGGCAGAGAAGGCACTAGGGCAGGAACCCCAAGGTGGAAAGGAGATTGAAAAGAGATGTCTATACCATGTTGAACATAAAGAAATACCAGGTTCTGACCAACGATGGCATCAACATTCAAGATATCCTTCACCTAGAGTTAAGGCTGCAAGTAAAGGTCGTCCACTCCTTGTTCTCCAGCCAAAGGTATAATTTGCTCATGCATAGAATCAAGGTGCCCATGTTAGAGAGCTTGGCAGCCCACTTAGGGGATGAGGTTGATTGGAATGGATATGTAAGAAATACAATCGACCAATCAACCAAGGCACTATCCCTCAGAAGTAGGCCAGAAGGTGGAGAATCCCTAACATCAAAAGGTGGAGCTGAAAGAAAGAAACCATCATCAAAAGCCTCATTCATTGGATATGGGGGAGTTCTAATGACTCTTATCCAATAGGCAACGAAAGAAATGCAGAATGATGAAGAAGGGATTGACAAGATACCAAAAAGATCACCTCCCCACAATGAACGAGAGCAACCTAGTGAGAGAATAGTAAGTGACAAAGAGGAGGAAAAGGAAACACAATCTAGCCATGGAAGGGCTAAGAAAGCAAAGAAAAATATTTCACATGAGAAGTAAGAAGAAGAAAGGAGGAAAAAGGATAAGGTAGACTTAGAAAAGGCTAAGAAAGAATCTAAGAAAGCAAAGGAAGAAAGAAAAAAGAAAAGAAAGGAGGGGTCAAAGAGGTTAAAGAAGAATCAAAGAGAACGGAACATGAGAAAAGCAGAAAGGCAACTAAAAAAGAGGAAGAATTGAGAAGGAAATGCAATGCATATAGGTAACAATCACTACACCTAGGAGTCCTCAAGTTAGAAACGTCTGGTAGCTTTAGTTGACTGTCTCCATCCCTAACCCCCTAGCCCATTTGTTTCCCTACATCATGCTTAGGGCACATCAAGGGCAGGACATACATAGGGAGGTCACACTCGCCTATGGTTCGTGGTAGACCTATCCTCCTAAGCCACACAGCACCACACCTACAATGATGCACGAACTGGGTCCTCAAGTGCAGGACAACACCGTAGGTTCAACCCAACTCCCAACTCCACTGGCACCTGCACCATGCACTACATGGAGTGGTAGATGCGCCCCTTAAGAATTACACAACTTTGTCTTGCAGCTTAAGATCGCATCATATCTATCTCGAAGGGCACGAGGAGGGATCCATCCAATACCATCGTCAATTTCAAGGATAGATTCATCCATCTTCCATTCTCCAAGAAGGATCCGTCCAACACCATCTTCAATTTCAAAGGAAAAATCCACCCACCGTCACCATCAAGAAGGGACCCACACTAACACCATCTTCAATTTCAAGGGAAGATCCATCCAACACCATCCTCAATAAGGGCTTATATACAAACTCAAAAATCCATCTGGCTACACCCACCCCACCTTCTAGCTACTACCCAACCACCATCAGTGCCATAGGACTGGCACTCATCGGCTAGGAGGGGGTAATGTCAATCCCAGTTTGAGACGGAGAAAAAGAAGTACAAGAAAACTCCAAATGCTAACACAAAGGAAGAAGTGGAAAGAGAAACGGCCAAAAGTGCAAGGGTGGCCTCAAAAGCTAATTCAAATGCAAAGGCACATTTTTAAATGCAAGGCACCTATAAAAATTTTGCAAAAGAGCACCAGGTTCCCTCCTATGCAAATTGTAAAGGGTAGATGGGCATAGGTAAAAACAAAAGGCAACTAGAAGGGAATGAAAAAAGAGGACCTTGCCGCAGTGGCCAATCATGTTAAAAAGGGGATGGGTGCCCCAAAGGGATAAGGGTTTTGTATATAAACTCAAAAAGTGAATGAGAAGCTCATTCTTTGGTGTGTTGCTAAAGTGGTCTCTTCTCCTTCTCTTCTCCTCTCCTTCTTGCTTGTTTATGTGTGCTTGAGAGAGGGAGTGTGAGAGTGTGAGGGTGAGGGATCAAGGAGAAGAATCTCTTCATCCTCTCCTCTCCTCTCCTCTCCTCTCCTCTCTTCTCCTCTCTTCTCTTCTCTTCTCTTCTCTTCTCTTCTCTTCTCTTCTCTTCTCTTGCACGTGGCTATGGAGGATGGAGCTTGAAGGTTGAGGCTTGAGGTTGCTTGAGCTCACATCTTGAATCATGGAGCTACCAAGTTGCTTGAGGGAGGAGGCTACTCGTTTGGGCATCAAGGTAATCTCATTACACCCCTACAGGATCAAAGGCGTGTCAGCTAGGTGAGAGATAGCCTTTTGTGCTCACTTGAAACACTTGAAGTAATAAGTAGTCCATGGGTCTTGGCAGTTGAGTGTGAGATTCCACTACAAGGGTACTAAAGGTGTGAGACATATAATTTTTGGCATCCTTGATCATAATACAATTACTATCTCTCATCTCACCTCCTTGTTCATAGCTTTCATGGCCTCTGTCTTTTCTTTTCTATCTTTCTAGTCTTTCTCTCTCCTTGTCACTCTTTCTCTCTCCTCTCTATTCTACTCTTATTTCTCTCCTTGACAAGTGATATTAGATCATCAGTCTTTGATCCATTTGGTACAATCCTTTATTGGATTTCATTCTCGGTCTTATTACTTCTTGGTTACTGAAGGACAGCGTGTTAATTGGAAAAATGGTCAAGTGCAATTACCACGGAGACCAAGGATAGCTAGTCATAGTTGACTGGAGTAATTAAAGGAAAATTTGGAGGCATCTTGGACAAAATGGTAGGTCGTGCATCAATAAAAAGATTTTTTACAAGTAAAATGGTTAAAGACAAGGTGAATAGAGTTAGTCTTGGGTTAGAACTTCAGTTACTTTTCAAGATATACTTTCTCTTTTCTCTTTCTTTCAAGCTTTTTGCTAAACCTCTCATGGTGGATAGCAAATAATTTCTTCTTCTACTCAATAATTGTCATATCTCATTTTAAAAGCATGGGGCAATAAATCTTCATCTCTTACTAACCATTTCAACTGCCAAACTTGAGCTGTGACACACTAGAGAGCAGACCTAAGATTTGCACTGCATTTTGCGATGATTTATTGCTCATCTCCTCCACCTCTTCATAGTCAATAGTTATCCATCTCTAGCTTTCCTACCCTTTGGACCATTTCTTGGCACTATATTTAGCAAGATTAAGCCTTTTGAAGCCTCTAATCTTCATCTTTCTTCTCTAAAACCCTAATACATAGTAGGGTAGCCATAGCCATAGACCTGAAAGCTTCAATTTCTTCAATATTTGGCTCTTCTTGACCTTCAAGGCTTCTCTACCATCATTTTGAAACTAGGCTTACTTTAAGATTAAATATAGTTCAATGATTTCTGTATATTGAGCTGCTTGAGTTCATATTGAAGGTCTATTTTGGGGCTTTTCTTTGAGAAGCTTAAACCTGCAACACTCAAGTATTCAAGCAAGCCTAAGGCATTGATTCTTCATGTATTCAATCTTATTCAAGCTTGTATGGGCTGATTTTATGGATTCTTGGAGCTTCATGATGGATTCATGGTCGATTATGGAAGATTCTTCTAATAATTGGATTGAAGCTTGCATCAATCATCTTCTTCAAGCTTGATCAAGGCATTTCACTTGCTTAATCTATGAAATCTCTCAATATCCACTTCCTTTAAGCTTTTATACTTGTTGATGGGAGATTAATGGTTGATTAATTATTTGAATTGATTAATATTTCAAATATTAGTGCGCTTCTCATTTATCAAAGCCTATTACATTGAATTTTTAGTATTCATTTCAATCTTATTTCATCATCGGTATCATTTGCAATGCCTTGATGCATAACCTTGATTTGATTATCTAATTTTCTTTACCCAAGTTTGAAAAAGTGTAAAGGGTAAGTAGTAGCAATCACTGAGTCGTTGAATTGCATTAGTAAGACCCTTAGTCAACACTTATTTCTTCATTCCAATCTTTCATTGATCAATCATGCATATCATGAAATTCTAAAACAAATCTTTAGTTATGCATTTCATCCTTGATTGATTAATTAGAATGCTACTACCATGTTGATATTCCCACTAAGGAAAATTGTGGGTGTCGAGGGAGATAGTGAGACAATAGAGAGGTGACCTTCCCCCACTATTAAAGATTGTGAAAGGGTACAACCAATCAACCTAGAGGGAAATTTACCCACCTCTTAGTGATTCGGAGCCCATGTAGGGAGCCTATCATGTCGTTATATCCCTCACCACAAGTACCATGAGTGGAGTTCTTGAAGATATAAATCTTTCATCTAGATAGCATTGTTTGGGACTCCATTGGTCAGCCACAAGGATTATAGCGATTATTACAGGTTTGGTACATGAAGAATTTTAGCTGTTCTAATCCCTAGAGTAGGGGTTAGGTGTGGATTCATTAGAAATAGGGTATCTTGGGCCTTCATTTGGCTGGATTTTCAATCATTCATAGGTATTATAATTCTAAGTGGATTATAGGTTTTACACAGGAAAACACACTCAAACAGAGAATTGGGATCACTCTTGGAAGAATTTTACTTGGTTACATGTGTTACATAATAATTCAAAGAATCTCTAGGACATCTATAGGATATTGTAGGGTGTATTCAGCTCATATATGTCATACATAGGGTACCATAGGACCGAAATACCTTATCTTTGACTTGGGAGAGGTGGATACACTAAAACAATGGTTTTACAAGGTATAGGATCATTCTGTATAATAGTAAAATAATATTTTAAGATTTTTTTAATTTTAAATTTGAGTAACATAGCTCATCCTAAAGAGCTATTTGTGGGCTACGATTTCCATTTTTTTTAAAATTTATTCTGATATTGAGGTCAAAAGTTAGAGCCATTTTTATAACAGGAGGTCTACTAGGACTGCACTATACTAGTAGGCAAAAATGGTTGAAAACAAGGGAAAGAGCAAGCCTAATGATGATGTTTAGCAACAAATTAGAGAAAAATGTGAGGCAATACCTGAGGCACATCAAGATAAGGAAGATTCACAAGAACATGGTGTACTTATAGTACTCTTAATGCTACTCTTTGTAACCATCATGGGACTAAGCATTCCATCAAACACATGGAATTGGTTTCTAAATTGGATCAAGTGGTTATATTTTTGGTTCAATCAAACATGCAAACCAAGGAAGTCTTGGAGCATATGGCTCAATCTACCAAGGATTCTTTGGAGATGTTTGCCTCTTCTACTAAGGATTCTCTAGACAAATTTAGATCTCAAATTTCTATGCTTGTGGCATCACTAATGGCAAATGAAGAGAGTAGAGATAAACACTCCTTTCATCCATCAAATAACAATCCTTAGTCAAGTATTATTGGAAATAAAGGGATATCACATAGCACTTACAAGATTAGGGAGACTTCATTTAGAGCGGATGAGCCTTTCTTTAGCATTCATGGGTCAAATCCTCCTCAAGCCACTAGAAACCAACCAACTATTCCTTCAAGAAGGTTTCAAACCAACAATCATAGAAGTACCACTAATCTTTCAAATCCCAATGGTAGTTACATGGACATGCAGCCCCAAGTAACTAATGGACAACAAGACTATTGAGAGGGAACTATGCAATAAGATTGTGTTAATCAAATATAGTGGTCATTCATCAACATCGATTGATTTGGAGGAGTGGACTTCCAAGTTGGAGTCCTACTTTGATATTTTCCCTAGGTTAGATGACCAAAAGATTCACTTTGCTACTCTTCACCTTGAAGGCTTTGCTCATTGCTCTCTTGATAGTTTAAAAACAAAACAACTTTAAATTAGATTTTTTTGTTCTTCACAGGAATTATTATTATTATTATTATTATTATTATTATTATTATTATAAATTTTATGTTCTTATGTGCAAAGAAGAAGAAAGTGTGATGAATAGGAAAAATAAAATACACTCTCTCTATGATATCTCTCACACCTGATAGCCCTTACTCCCCTATGATTTAGAACTTCCACAAACCTCTTCTTCGACCTTCTTTATGTCCAAACAAATTGAAAATTAAAACGAACTCTAAGGACATTTAAATGTGTAATAAATTGTGCAAACAAAACACTGTATGTCTGGGAGGGGAAGAGATAAACTTGTGCTCCCCTCCCAAACATACAAGTGGATGTCTCAAACCTTATGAGTGCTCCTTCCATGTCTATGACCAACCATGTTACACTAGAAATCTTAATGTTGGTATCATTTGTATTGTGGACAACATGAAAAACATATTTGGGATCAACCACTATTAAGCCAATGACTTGTCTTTTACCATTCCTTTCTCTTATACAAAATGAAAAGGAGTTTCTTGATCTCTATTTTTAGGATACTTTTATCATGTTAAGGAACTCATGTTCCTTGGCATGTGTACTACTGGAAAATAAACAACTCATTAAACTAGTGTTCCTTGACATGTGCGACTGGGCAATAAATAACTCACTACATTGATGTTTTCAAAGTTTTTCTTCATTTACTTTTGAGAACGTATACTAATTCACTTTCTTCATTTCCTTTTTATGATATAAAGTTGTTTATATGAACTAACCTAATAATACATCAACCTCATAACCTAATAATACATCAACCTCATAAACTTGCATGTGTCTTATTTGTGGCATATGTGCCTACATGTTTGTAGATGTGAACATGTATACATGTGTGGGTGCATTTTGGTATGACATTTTTGTTGAATGTGAGTGTGTGTGCATGGATTTCTACATGTGTTTTCTTTGGGTGTCTCTTTAATATATCTCTCTCAGAGTTATATTACATCCTTTCAAATACTTGTCTCACCCAATCCTCTCTCTTATCAAAGGTTAGTATATATGTATGTTTGGGAGGGTAAGAGATGAGTTCCAAAAGTATGAATCTTATGCTTCATGATGGTACATGCTTGTATAGCTTAAGAGAGTAGAATTACAAACCAATAAAACTTCCTAGATTGGTACATTGAATAGTGAAGTGATTTCCTATACTTGTTACCAACCTATATTTAAGGAGGTTGCCTAGTAGCATTGTGACTATGAAACATGAAAAGACCTCCTTCTAAAATTATAGATTAAAAAATAATACAATATAAATTATTTATGAGAAAATCATATTTAAATCCTATGTTTCAAGTTCTTTCTAATGATGTGCTACATGGCTAGGTTTTGGAGAAACCTTCATTGTGCTCACCATGCTCCCTACCTTCTCCATTAAATGAACCTTGCAAAATGTGTATTGGAATAATAGTCAACAAGTCTCATAAGGAGTACATAGAATCACTTGCTTTTCAAACTACTAAATAAAGCACATGTGCACCTTGTGTCTCATTCAACAATCTAGTCAAGAAAACATGACTTCAAAGTTCACAAAAGGAATCATGTGCACAATATAAGAAAATACAGAACCAAAAATCTATCATTATCACTTCTTATAGATATACTTATACATATTGTTACACATCAACTATCTATGATATATTCAATGAGGTTATCATTTTTTTCAAATGATGTACCTTCAAACGTGTACGCGTTTCCTAGACAAGTTTAATGTCCTTTCTGGTTTGAATAAAAACTTGTCCAGGAAACGTGTAGATATTTTTTATTCAAACCATAAAGGACACTAAACTAGACCATTTCATACTTTTCACACTTAGATATGGTTGTAATCAAATGCTTAATGTTTTATAAAACCTTCTTGATTTTATGGTGATCAAATTTGAGATAGTGATTATGCACATCACTAATGTAACTTTTTAATAATGAAGTTTCAAAAATGAAAACATTGATGTGCATAGCAATTATGTATAAATTATACATTTGTGAGCTTTAGTTGTTTCCTAGGAGTTAGAGTTACATAGGTGTCAAAGACTTTTTGAAAGTTGTCTGTAGAGTGGATCAACCTTTTGAGCTAGTCTTCAAAGCTTTTGACAAACTTTGAGCTTCCTTGATGGGAGTTATACATATTCCTTTCCATTATAGAGCTACACCTAAACTTTTGCATGTGAAAAAAGATAGATGTTCAACACTTTAAAGATAATTTGCCAATTAAAAAAGTTGATGTGCACAATAGTCATACATTAGAATATGCTTCCATGATCTCTAATTGTTGCATGCAAAGGAAATGAATGGGAGAGTTGGGTTAAAGCATGGTTAGGTGGTACCAATTTTCCATTATTTAAGCATTTCACCATTTTTTTTCATGCTTAAATATTGCAAGGAAAAATCCAAGATAAAAGAACATACAATCAAAATATACTTGCATAGGGTGAAAATTATAATAAGTACTATGTATATTTATTAGCAAAGCATCTACTATACATGGAATAAATAATACAAACTACTAAAAGTAGTGTTAATGGCATTTCTTTTTGGTACCACCTCACCATGCTTTCACCAGATTCAAATTGCAAATGCTAACATTTGTAGTTGGGACCAAAAGAGTTTCATTCACATTGTAAGACTTGGTCTCTAGAATTGAAGAATCTTTCATTCCCATGAGTATGATTTTATATTGATTGAAAGGAAAAATGATTTGGATTGAGACTATCAAAGAATACTGTATTGGAGATTTTGGGAATTTCCCACATCCCATTTCTAATACATGCCTTATTTATGTGAATAAAAGAGAGCAATATGTTTATTGTTATCGCAAAAAGGCATTTTCTATCTTCCAAATGTAAGATCGCACATCTTGAGAGTTCAAATGATGAAGCAAAATCTATGGACCTATTAGAAGATTTTGATTTCACTCTATCTTCTCCCTTTGAAGCATTGTATGGTTATCGGGTACCCCTTCCTACCGTGATCTTCAATGAAAAGCTCAACCCCCTTGGAAAAGAAGAGTTCGACTGCATGTAAGCTTTACTTCAACAATGCAAGGTAAACCTCAAAAGGGCTCAAGAGCACATGAAGCTCCATGCTGATGCAAAAAGAAGACCCCTTGACTTTCAAGAGGGTGAATTGGTACTCCTAAATGTCCCCAAGTCCCGTTATGCTACATTAAAGGACGGTTCTTGCAACAAGTTGGCACACCATTACTATGGGCCCTACACAATCATTAAGAAGGTCAGGAACTTGGCTTACCGTCTCCAACTCCCTCCCACTACTAAGATCCATAATGTCTTCTATGTGAGCCAATTGAAACCTTTCATTGGCACTCCCAAAGATCACGTAGAGGAGCTACCCCCCATAGATGAAGAGGGCCTTATCCAGTATATTCCTAAAGTGGTCATTGGGTAGCGTGAAAAGCAACTCGGCACCCGTTCCATCCATGAATACCTGATCAAATGGCAAGGCCTACCAACAGAGGAAGCTTCTTGGCACCCAGCATCTATCTTGGATGAATTTCCACACCTCAAGGAGGCTGTATTGGCTGGAACTTAACCATGACACCTGTTTTGGGCTGCAGTCTGCTTCTAGACAACCACTTGTTTTGCACTAGTTTTGGTCCTGATCCATTTTCAACCCCATCCCCCATACATGGGCTGAAAATACACCTCGAGGGCTCCGCGCCAACACCTCACTTGCCCCGATCGGAGTTTCCTAGAGGAAGTTATGGCTGTTTTTCTCCAGCCATACCATCTGGGATAGTACACTAGTAACTCCTGGACAGCCCTCTATTTTGCAATAGTTTTGGTCCTGACCTAATTGCAGCCCCGCCCCACCCACATGGGCTGAAAGTACATCTCATGGGCTCCGTAACGACACTTAAATTTTCCCATTCGGAGTTTCTCACACAAAGTTATGGCTGATTTCCTACAGCACACCCTTACAGGACAGGACAACATCCCTTATTTTTTAGGACAAAAACTTTATGAGACGGGATGGTTTGTAATGAGTAGGGATTACGGGAATATGGCATGGGAACATACCAGTCACACTAACGGTATATAAGGTGTAAGAGGGTATTTTGAGGATCAGAGAAATTATCAAGAAACTCTCTTTTCACCTTCTCAAGCTTCCATGGCTTCTTCTTCCTCTTCTTCTTATTCTTCCCTTTCCTCTCTTTCTCTCTCTTCTTCCAGTATTTCTCTCTCCTCTCCCTCTTCTCATGTAGTCCTTCTCTCTCTTCTCTCCCTTAGTTAGGACAGTTAGGTCTCTTTCATTACATCAAAGAGGTCATCCTAGTGGTGGTCTGAACTACCTACCTAACTTAGGACAACTGGACCAGGACCTCCTACTAAGTGAGGACTCCTATAGCCTAGTCATCATATTTTTCTTGTAACACATTTTCCTCCCAAGGTTTCAATACTTGGGCATGTAAAAAGGAGGGAGTTGAGCATAAAGTGACCCAAGGAGAACATGGCATCAGTCTCTCTGGTCCTAGCTCAGTAACCAAGAACCCACCAAGCTCTCACGATGCGACACTTAATCCTTTTTGTTTCACTCACTTTTTTCTTCACTCAAACCTTCCTTTTTTTTCCCCTTTTCGGTTAGCTACTACCCCTAGGAAGACAAGGCATTGGTCCCAGGTCTAGGTCTAACTCGTCCCCAGGAACCTACCAAGCCTCCGCAAGGCAATAAACAACTTCCTGTTGGAGATTTCTTCTTTTTCTTCTTCCTTTCTTATTGAGGGGTTAGAACCACTTTTTACACACCTCTATATTCTTAATCTTGATATATATTCAAAACTTGCTCTTCTTTGATATTTTGGCATCCTTCTCTAATTGCCTCACACTAGCGGGGACTCCTAGGACAACTGCCTAGCAAGTAGGAAGGATAGGGTCACAAGGGCTACCCTCTATCATGAGTCTTTAATGCCTGAAAATGTCCTAACTGCAAGAGGTAGGAAACTACTCAAATCTCCCCCAGATATACCTAACCAAACCTTAGGACTTTATGCCCTGATTGCCAGTCCCAACAAATAAAAAGAAAATAGCCCCCCCATACACATATAACACTATTAGCTTAAGGGAAAAACTTGAAAAGGTGATGATACCACCTAGAATGGCCACAAGAAGCTCCTCTGTAGCAAAGGCTCCCTCCAGGCACTTCATCCAACCTATGTGATGCAACCACTAAAACAGAAAACCATAACGTACCTGCACCAAACAAATATATGGCTCTCTTGGCCTAACGAGATATAATATTTCACAACCAACAAAACTGGCCCTCTTGGCCTTATGAAATAAAATAGTAGAACTCGATAGAAACAACTCTTAGCATTACGATGTCGTGCTGCTGCGCATCGGAGCCGTAAACACCTCCATTTTTGTTGTGCATCTGTGTTATCTTTTCACGTGTGTTTCAGTGTGTTTGATTGCTGCATTATCTTTCCGTCCTTTTCAGTACCCGTATCCAATGTACATACTCCACTTGTGTGTTTGTGTTTGCGTGTGTTTCTGTTTGTGTGCATGTTGTGTGTGTGTCAGAAAAATATGAAAAACTAATGCCAAAGAATATTATCATGCTGTCAATTTCAATGATGAACTCCAAGAAAAGTGTAGGATATCGTGGAATCAAAGGAAGCTTTGTAGAAGCCGACATTTGAGCTATGCAGACAAAGGTTGCACCTGGACCAAGGCTTCTGATTCTAGACTATGTTAAAAGGCTTTGACAGGTGGTCCTCTAGTTCAAGCTCGAAAGTTTGCAGTAATGACAGGTGTAAATTCAGGAATATCATATGCAATGAGAAGAGTTCGTGGTGGCGTGGAAGATGTTCAAACCAGCATGGTAGCTGCCTTTGGATCTGGGGCTATGTTCTCTATCGTTGGTGGCTTCAATGATGCTAAGAAGCAACAAGCAATGGGTGTGCTTCTGAAAAACATATTCACACAACAGGAGTTGGTGGAGGACCCGAATCTACTCTCAGATTTGGAGGTAGACATAACTGAAGAGTGTAGCAAACTTGGTGCTATTGAGAAAATTCGTATCTATGACAATAACTCACAAGGACTAGTTCTGGTCAAATTTAAAGATAGACAAAGTGGCCTAAAGTGTATTCAGATTATGAATGGTCGCTGGTTTGGTGGCAGACAAATTGAAGCACTTGTCGAAGGTCGAAAAAGAAAACGCGCTGATATTAGTGGGAAGAAAGCAGATGGGGACACTCTCAAGATCTCGTTTGCAGCCATTTGGTCTGCTTTTTCTAGAGGCTTGATGTGCTCTAAGTTAGCTGTGGATGTAGCTGAATCTGCGTGAAACGCAAGGCATTCGGGGAGTCTAGAGTCTCTTCTTTACCTCTTGATGGGATGATGGTAGTGATAATGATGATGCGTGACAAGAGCCCTTTTCGGTCGTGCCTATTCTTGTCATAGACGGCTAAAGCTAAAGAAAAAGGAGGTAAAGCCTTAGTGGCTTTTTCTCTCTCCCAGGCAGTCAATCAAGGAAATCTATCGAATCAGCCTCAATGATCTTCACCGGTGTGGCGCCATCGCTTTGGGGCCACAGTTTCTTATTTGAGGACACGGTGCAGAGGTAAGATTCCATGGTTCTGATCATCCGATCATTTAATCCATATTTGGTGGGGATAACAGACTATTTTCGAGTGGCCAATGGTGAAGAAGAAATCATCACACAAATACGCCCACAGGTTTCTTTACAGTTGGTTAAGGAGGATTATGAGGTGAAGAAAAGAAACAAAAAGTGGGAAGAACCTGAGAGAGCAGGCTCAAGCAGTGGGGCTTCTTGCCGTCCTTGCAGTCTCTGGGAGTGTCGCTCTCTTGACATTCGAAAAGCAATGATTATGGTAGTATGTGTTTCAAGTTATTCATAGCAATCGTAGCTCGACAGTAGATGATGCCGATGGAGGAGAAGGGATGGCCATTGAGGCTTCATCAAACACTGAGGAAGGGGATGACAGTGGCTTACTAGAGGTGAAGATTCCTGAAACATCCAAAGCACCTGCTAAACCTGATAGAAAAGCTCGATCTATGCTGAAGAAGGTCTAATTTGCACCGGATGTGGTTGAGCCTGTAGGAGATGGTCGATCATATCGTGGGCTGGTGAATCCTGGAGCATGACAGTGAAGGGAGTGCAAGCTATCTATTGCTGCAGGAGAGGTAGACAGTTTCGCCAAAGAAGACTGAACAGGAAGCCGTTTGTTGCATCTGCCCAGCTTGCTTACAGACGAGATTAGCCATCACCCTAATCTCTATTAACACCTAAACAAAAGTGGAGGCAGGTTTGAGGAAGTCCATTGATGGAAAGAACCAGCTTCACCTTTTTAACTTCCAAAGTATCTTGCATTCAGTTGAACCATAGCTAGATTTTGCCAAGCTGATTGATATGTATAACACGATCCTGGCTCTGCTGAAAGCTTGTACAGGCATTGAGAAATAAAGAAGAAGGGCAAAACCTTCATACTGAGATTGCTCAGAAAGGATTTGACAAGGTTCTTCCAATTGGCAATTCTTTGGTTACAATGTACTCAAGATGTGGCTCACTTGTTGAAGCACAAGAAGTCTTTAACAAGATACCAGTGCAGGATATTGTATCATGAACAGTTTTGTTGACAGCATATAATGAACATGGGCTTGCATAGGAAACTCTGACACTTTATGAATTGATGAAGCTGCAAAATCTTTGTCCCATTGCTTTTACCTTTGTTAGTGGCTTGAAAGCTTGAGCTTGCTTAGGAGCCTTGGAGTAAGGCCAAAAGTTACATGCTGAGATAAAAAGGACTTGAACAAAATTTGTTTGTTGGCAGTTTCTTTGTTGTAATTCACTTGACAATCAATATAATGATCTTTGGCATCAAAAATTGAGATCTTCTTGTTAGCCTCTTTCCTTGCAGCATTTTGAACCCCGTGTTCAACAGCTCTTGCACGAACTCTACGACATTTCTGGTGAACCTGACGTGAAAGCGCTGCGTTAATTTCCAGCAAGATGGGAGACTCGCAAGAAGAGATGACGGACGAGAATGTCATGAAGCATCTGTTTCAGTCATTTACATCCTATATGCAGCAGCAAGCACACGCGAAACGCGATAGTGATGCCATGGATGCCTTGAAGGCTGTCCTGAAACAGTTCAACGGCCAACAAGTTTCAACTTACCTGCATTTGTATGAAGAAAAGATGAAGTTTTTTGGGGTTTCTCAAGAAGTTTGGAGCTGCTACTTCTTGCGGATCGTGGTTCGCGCGCTTGAGGTCTGAATTTCAGAAATTCAAGGAACACATGCTGGTTGGACAGAGTTAAAGAAGTGCACGATCAGCTTATGTGAGTGTTAGAGGAGATGCTTCAGCTTATTGAGTCCAGCTTGAGCAGAAATCAGATGGAGACTCTGCCTTATGGTCCTCTGCCTTGGAGATAGTGAGAAGAGGGAAAGTTCAGGCATCCACTATGACTTGTGTGGGCTCCAGCATCCGAGGAGAAACGGGATGGGATTCTCCTATTGATAGGTATTCTATTTTTGCTTATATGGCAAAAACACAGGGTTTAGATGCTATGGTTGAGGAAAAGA
Organism: Lygodium microphyllum; assembly: GCF_053477565.2. Taxonomy (NCBI): domain Eukaryota; kingdom Viridiplantae; phylum Streptophyta; class Polypodiopsida; order Schizaeales; family Lygodiaceae; genus Lygodium; species Lygodium microphyllum. The sequence continues at coordinate 43,212,735 of NC_141157.1, read as the reverse complement.
GAAGAAGAGATGAGGAGGGTCTCAGCACCTCCAAAAAGACTAGAGGGGGTGACTTTGTTTCAGTACTTGTTACAGCTCCACCTACGACGAGTTCTCCAGCACAATCAGGTCCTGAACAACCTATGGTAGATAAATAGATGAAAGAAAAGAGACAACCAAGAAAGGAGCCAGGATTCAAGCTCTTGTCAGACCTTGACATGTAGACGGATATGAGTAAGATTTTTCATGAAAGAATTTTAAATAGTGAAGTCACTTTTACTATTGGTGAAGCTCTTGGGATTGCTAGAAGAGAAATACAGGATCAGATGCAGGATCTTTTGTGGAGGAAACAACATGCAATGGAAGGACCTACTTTACAGGGGTTATGGTATGGAGCTTTTGGGGAAGAGCAAGATGATGCAGTGATGGTTGAGAATGCTTCTTTCAACCCGCAGTTAGAGAAAATAGTTCAGCCTATGCAGTATGAGGATGATGATACCCCTATCCTCATTCCTCGCAGCCATTTTTCACGTAGTCATTGGGCTAGAGCAACCACTAAGACGATGGTAAGGATTGGAGAGAAACAGATTCCTTTGGTCGCTTTAGTCGATCATGGTTCCGAGATTAATCTTATTTCTCGAGGTGTTTATGAGAGTGGCAAGTGGCCTATGGATGCAGAGCATGGTTGGCGCATGAGAGCAGCCAATAATACTTCTGGTGATATGTATGCTGCTTGTCCGAGCATCAGAATTTCTATTGGCAATGTTGAAGAGGATTATCATTGCTTTGTTCAGGATTCTTGCTCTTATCCAATTATTCTTGGATAGCCTTTCATTACAGAAGCAAGAATGGAGACGAAAGTGATGGATGATGGCTCAGCCTATGCACGAATACGCAGTAAGGATGGTATGCGAGCTGTTCAGTTTATGACTGTTGGAGTAAATCATCCGAGAAATAGGGGCTCCTTGCGTGAGGCACCACTACCTGCGAAGGAGTTGGATTTTCATTAGGTACCGCTGTCTTGTGAGACGCCAGTGGTATGGAGTGGAGAAAAGAGGAGATCTCGCCTCCTGGCAGCCAATCTTTCTCCACTAATTTTTTTGGTTTTTCTTCAGATAGTTCAGTGAGTTATCAAAAAATTTTAGATTTGTCTAGAGCTGCCAGGCAGTACATTGGTCGTAAGGAGAAAGAGTTGAAGACTATAGGTATTTTGCAAGCACAAGAGCATGTGGATGGGCTGTATGATGGAATGTCTTATGCAGATACTTTGTCTGAGATGGAAAATATGCTGAAAACTGATGTATGTAAGGGTTCAAGGATCATACCAGTGCAAACCTTGGATATGTATCAGGAAATTTCTGATTTTATGCTGAAAACAGAGTCAGAGGCTGAGAAAACTCAGCAAACCGAATCTATGGCTGATCTTGATCAGCTTTCAGAGTTGCAGAAGGCTAAAACCTTTTAGCCAGCAGAGTTAAATGGTGGAATAGTTCAGCATACAGAGTATGAGGCTGCAACTTGGCAGTCCACAAAAAAGAGGACTGAAACCATTCAGCCAACAGAGTTTAATGCTGAAGAATTTCAGCATACAGAGTTTCAGGCTGCACCCATGCAGTCCATAGAGCAAAGGGCTGAAATCTTTCAGCCCCAACAGAGTTGAGAGTTGCTGAAAAATTGCAGAAATTGCAGCAAAGAAAAGAGTGCCTGACTGATGCCAAGGTTGACAATAAGTATAAAACAGTTGATAAGAAGGTTAAGCCGGTTGCAAGGCCGCTTCCTCCTGATAGTGATGAGCAGATAGAAAAAGCTATGAAGCAGCCTATCTTGAGAGATCCTGCAAATATTGGCCATGAATTTACAGCTGAAACTCTTGCAGAATTGAAGATTGGAAATGATGATTTCTTGCTTCCAGTGGAAAAAGAATGTTTTAGAGAGATGCTTGGACGACATGGTAAGGCATTTTCTTTCTTTCCTCATGAAATTGGCTGCATTAGTCCCGAATTGGTTGCACCTATGGTCATCTTCACTGTTCCTCATGTGCCATGGAATATATGTCCTATACATGTGCCTAGAGCACACTTGCCAAAGTTGATAGAGTTGCTGAATGGGAAGATTAAGATGGGGATTTTGGAACCCTCTTCTGTGCCCTATTCTAATAGGTGGTTTACTGTACCAAAGAAGAATGGAACCTTGAGATTTATTCAGGATATGCAGCCCGTGAATAGAGTGACAATCATGAATGTGGGAACAGGACCAGTTGTGGATGAGTTTGCCGAGGCTTTTGCAAGACGAGCCATCTATTCCCTAGGTGACTTGTATTCTAGTTATGACCAGTTTCAGCTTGCCTTGGAAAGCAGGGATATTACCACTATGCGGACACCTATTGGTCTTGTGAGGATGTATACCTTGCCTCAAGGTGCCACCAACTCAGTTGCTCATATGATGAATGCTATGCTTAAAGTTCTGCGAGACTATATTCCGCAGTATACCATGCCTTTCTTAGATGATGTGCCTATTAAGGGTTGTGCAGAAGAAGAAAAGAATGAGAGTCTTGATTTGCGAGGATGTAGATAGTTTGTGGCTGAACACTTGGTTGCTTGTGAGCAAATATTGACACGATTAGAGGAGGTGAATTTGACTCTTTCAGGGCTGAAATCTGTCTTTGGTGTTAATGAAGTCATCATAGTTGGGCATATGGTTGGTTATTATGGCAGGAAGCCTTCACCTGCAAAGGTGGATGCCATAAGCAGGATTGTAGAGTATTGCTCGACTACTTTAGAGGTTTGGAGATTTGTGGGAGCTTGTGTATTTTACATGATTTGGATTCCTCATTTTGCTCACATAGCACATGTTCTCTATCAGCTGCTTCGAAAGGGGCAGAAGTTTCATTGGGATGAGAAGCATTCGAAAGCCATGCGTAAACTCAAGAAGCTATTGCAGTCAGCTCCTACTCTTTGCAAGGCGGATTATCAGTGTGGACGGCCAATCATGTTGACAGTTGATACTAGCCCTATTGGCATAGGTTGGGCAGTGGGACAGGATGATGCTGATGGGAATAGATATGCAATCCGCTTTGGAGCTAAAGTTCTTAATGAGCGGCAAAGGAGATATCCGCAGATTAAAAGAGAGTTGTGGGGAGTAGTCACTGCACTGAAGTGTGATAAAGAGTATTTTATTGGTGCTTCAGTTGTTGTGGAAACAGATTTCTTGCCTTTGCTTGGCATGATTACTAGCTGTTCGACTCCAGACATAGCGATGCTTCGGTGGATTGCCTACATCAAATCATTGAATCCATAATTTCGGCACATAGCAGGAAAAGATGATCATCCCAATGACACATAGCAGGAAAAGATGATGAGCATCGTTGCTTGCAGAAGATGATGAGCAGAGTTTGCAGCTTCTGTCCTTGTTCATGATTGTCATGTATCTACAGTTGAAGCCTTTACTGAAGAACTCTATGTTGGCGAGTGGCTGCAAATTGGTCAGTATCTGAGTTCATTGACTCGAAGAGCTGATTGGACAGATGATGCATTCAAGAAAATCAGAAGAAAGGCTTATGGGTATTTCTTGAAAGATGGTTTTCTTTGGAAGCACCCAAAGAAGAGAGGCGGCCTACCCTTGAGAGTGGTTTGTGAGGCAGCGATGCAGATACAGATTATGCGAGAGTTTCATGAGAGTTCTTGGGCTGGACACAAAGGTGTATGGGCTACCTATGAGAAAATCAAAGAAAGATACTGGTGGAAAGGGATGTATAAGGATGTTTCCCACTTTGTGGAGACTTGCAGGGACTGTCAGCTCTACTCTTTAGTGCGGCATCGTGATGAGTTGCATCCGACCTATCCACTATGTATGCATTATAAATGGGTGGTTGACTTGGTTACTTTGCTAGTGGGACTTTGGCAGATGAGATATCTTGTCTTGGCCAGGGAAGATCTTACAAACCATGTTGAAGGCAGATCTTTGCGGACGAAGACCACCACTACAGTATGTAAATTCTTGTTGGAAGAAATATTTTGCAGGTATGGATGTATAGGCAAGATTACTGCTGATCGTGGAGAGCTAGATGCAGATGAAGCTAGAGAATTTTTCTCATGGCTTGGGATTAAGTTGGCTCTTACTACTGCCTATAATCCAGATGGGAATGGCAAGAGCGAAAGAGGGCATCTGCCGATAGTTAAGGCATTGGCAAAAGCTTGTAGAGGTCGGATCGGAGATTGAGCCGAGATTACTACCTTTTGCATTGTGGGCAGACCGCTCTACACATAGCGTGACTACTGGATATATGCCTGTAGAGTTGATGTATGGGCAAAAACCTATCATGCCTACTGAAATTTGTGCTCTCACGTGGAGTGCTCTTCCTTGGTGTGAGAATTTATCAAGAGAGGAGCTTCTAGCTCTTCAGATTCATCAACTAGAGAGAAGGGCAGAAGATGTGCAGCTAGCAGTTGATCGTTTGAAGGCAGCTCGACTCAGAAACAATGACAGGTTTGATTTGAGGCATCGCTTGTGGCCTAGAGCCATAAAAGAGGGAGATTGGGTTCTAGTCCTACGACAGTAGCCTAGAGAATCAGCATAGCAGCATGAGAAAAATGGTTCAAAGATGGTTTGGACCGTATGAGGTGAAACAGGTTTTTGATAATGCTACTTATGAGTTGGCTGAATTGGATGGGACGGTATTGAGGGTGCACATTGCTGGAAAACTGTTGAGTGTTGAAATGACTTGTTTTTTGGCTGATTTTTGTTGTTTTTGAGAGCTGAATGGTTGATTTTATGAGATGATTGGTTGATTAGGAAGTGGTTTGAGAGTGTTTTGGATGATATTGATTGTGTTTTGGAAGATCGTGATGTTTGTTGATGTTTCTGTGATGTTCTGATAGGTTCTGATTGGTTCTGTATACCTTCTGTTTTGTTCTGTTTTGGTCTGTTTTGTTCTGATTGTCTTCTGTAAGGAGGGATGGAGTATTGATTAATGAAGAATGAGATATTGTGAAAGCTTAGTGAATGGTTTGTGAGAGTTTTGGAATGATTTGAGAATGAGTTATGTAGTTTTGATGACCTTCTGTAACCTTCTGTAGGTCTTCTGTAGAGCTTCTGCTTCTGTTCTGTTTCTGTTCTGTTCTGTACTGTAGCTGTTCTGGTACTGTTCTGTAGACTGTTCTGTAAGTGTTCTGTGGAATGTATGTGTGACTTTGGGAAAGTTTTCTAGCCTTGGAAAGAGGTGAATACAAGTGCAAAAGAGCTGAAAGAAGTGGAAGAAGTAGCTGTTGAAGACTCAAGAGAAGACTAGAGTGAAGTGACAGTAGTGAGCTATGAAGAGACACTGTAGTGGCTCTGGTGACCCTTCATATCAGAAATACCTCTTGGGAGGGGTATCCACGACCTAAGAGTGATTATTGAGAGTAATTTTTGAGAGATTGTAGTGAGGATATGATGTATTATTGATGGAGTGTGAGAGAGAGTCAGAGATAGCCAATTCTATTGAAACAGAGTGATTGTATATGAGAGATTGAGAGAGAAGACTATGAAGATATTGAAGATGAATACTATGTGATGTATTTTCATTCAAAGATGGTGTACTTCTTTGCTTTCTTTGTTCTATTGATGGATTTTGTGAAGATGTTGAAGAATATGGTTGATTCTATTAAAAACCGTGGGAGATTTACATGATGCTGCATGAAGATTTGTTGTGCCTGGTGTTCTTTTCTTCATTGTGATCATATGAAACATGATAAACAAGCTTGTTGATGTTACAAGATAGATTTTCTTGCAAGAGAATTCCCTTTTCCTTGGTGTTCCTCTTGGGGCTCCATGTTTTTGGTGCGCAGCCGGGGAAACTTGCCATCAACAAGCACCAAAAGAGGCTGAAAATGAAGGAAATGGCATTGTCAAGAATAGACGAATTCAATGGATGTTTGTAAAGTTCCTTCTTCCACTGAAGAGTTGGAATTCCTCATAATCAAAGCCACTTTTCACAAGAAGTTCATCCCACAATGGCGGAAATATATCACCATCATGATGCATGCTCTATGTGGTGGACAGTTTCCTCTTCCTGTTGAAGCAGCAGAAACTTGCATCTTGGTGGCAAACTGTTTGGGAACAAACTGAAGAGCAGAAACAGAGAGAATGAACATCCATGGAAGATTTGGCATTCATTGAGAAGTTTCCAGACAACATCAAGTGGGAGATTGTGAAGAAGCTTCAAGAGTCTTGGTCTGTAGAGGTTCACAGGGACAAGAAGGAAAAGAGTTGGAATTTGTTCGTGGATGCTCAACAGCAAGATACATGGGATGCTTGGTGTACTGATAATCTTCTGTTTGTTCAATTAGCAACCCACTGGAAGTTGGTAGACAGAGTGTTTTTCACAACATACACTGTTGAAACCATCAGAAGCTGGCATTACTATGATGATGGCACCACCACAATGCTCAGACGTATGCATTTTGACACTTTCAGAACCGAATACCTTCCTCTGTGTAGTGGCATGAAAGCAAAATTTAGGGACATTGAGAGGAAAGAAGTAGAAGAAATGTTGGCAAGAGAGTCCTCCAGAGACTGAAGCCTTCTGTTAACCCTCTGTGGAGCACTAACAACATAGTGGAGTCAACCCCCTGATGAATGACGCAATAAAAAGGCAAGCGTTGGAACGAGTCCAAAGGTACGTGAGAAGAGAGAAAGCAAGAATCAGAGCCGAGAGCGAGCTCGCAGCAGAAGCCGCCTTTGACGCCCTTGCGGAACTCTTTACAGAAGTCCCAATGGCACATCAAGCCCTTCCTCCTCCTGCTGGAGGTCCACTTCCAAGCCAGATCCGTCCTGGAAATATTGATGACAGACCAGCGAATGTAGTCCCATTGCCAGTTTTTAAGGGAGAGTACAATGAAGACCCCGATCTTCATGTAGCAAAGTTTATGGTAGCGTGTGTGGCTAACAATGCCAGAACCCCTGAGCATTGGTTAGCGATATTTTCCGCCACTTTCAAGGGCGCGGCGTTTCAGTGGTATGAGAGACAAGCAGCAGGAACTTTTGGCACATGGGACGACCTGAAGTTGGCCTTCCTCACTAAATTCAGGCGTGAAGGTTTTGAAGAGCGGATGAGAGAGGAATTTATGAACCTAAGTCAGTCCTCTGGAGAAAGAGTGGAAGCCTATGTCTCACGAATGGAATCCATCCTGAAGAGATGGACTAACCATAATCTAGATGATGGCATTCAGAAGGGAGTGTTTCTCAGAGGATTACAACCAGAAGTCCGTAAGTTTGTGGAGCTACAAAGACCAGCCACCCTGCAAGCTGCAACAGAAGGTGCAAGATTGTACGATGAAGTGGAAGCTAGATTAGCAATGAATACAGGAAGAGGAGTCCTACCTCCTCTGGTGCCAGGAATGATGTACCCACCAAATGCAGTCCCAGGGACTGTTCCCTATCCTTATCAACAGATGCCCCCGGTATCACAGTACAGTGCACCAAATCCACAATGGCCACAATCCATGCCTCAAATGATGGTTCAACCACAACAACCATGGTCTCAACCAATTTCCTCAATGACAAGTCAGCAGCAACAGTGGAATCCTACCAACAGGAGCCAACAGCCAACGGTTCAAACAGGAGCTCTGAATCAGAACCAGAACAGAGACTCCTCTATACCAACCCAACCAGTTTATGCAGTGATTACAGAGACTCCTCAAAACCCTCCTGCCAGTACGTCCGGAGGAGAAAGCTTGAAGGATTATTTATCCAACTCAGTTGCAAACATCAAAAAGGAGTTGATGGATGTGATTACAGAGCAACTACAGACGCTGAAAGTGAACACCGCTAGCATATCCAACGTTGCAGGAGCAGGAAGAGATGTGATGCGGTCAAATACTTGGTGTGGTAAGTGTCATCAAGCAGGCCATTTAGCCACTGAATGTACGCGGAAACCAACCATCCCTGGAGCCTTCTGTTCCTACTGTTTGCGGAAGAATCATACAGAGGACATTTGCTCTCTGAAAGAGATGCATGATAGGAGAAGAAAGGAAGAAGACGCAAGATTTAACTTGCTGGAATCCAAAATGACAACACAAGATATTGGACCCAAGCCTAGAGAGTTTGGTCCTAATTTCGGACCCAGAAGATTTCCTTCTCAAAGTTACAGAGGAAGACAGTCTGGCGGTGGTCAGAGATCAGAAGTGGAGTGTTACAGATGTGGGGAAAAGGGACACATCTCACCAAATTGTCCAAATCCTCGAAGATCAGTGGATTACAAGCCCTTATGCAGTCGATGCAAAGGAGAAGGCCACACTGCAAAAGACTGTCCAAGCCCAGCCCCAGTGAAAAACAATGCTACTGATAGTTCGTCCAAGGCCCAAGAGCCTACCTCCAATTTGGTGGAATTGGAAGTTGCTGCCATCACGCGTGCAAAGCAGAAGAAACCACCTACCCAGAAAGAAAATAACCCTCCTGCCAGAACAGTGAAGTTCAATCTTCCACCAGAAGAACAGAACAGAACAGAGCCTAACAGTGCCGTACAGAGCCCTACAGAGCCACAGAGAGTTACAGAGACAGTTACAGAGACAGGACCAGAGGTCCAGGATACAGAAGAGGAGGAAGTGGCAGAAGTGGCAGAAGAAGTTCCTGTAATTCCTCTGTTGGAAGAAAGAGGAAAAATGAAAATGGGTGTTGCCCCATTCCCTAATCGATTAGAAAAGCCAGTGGATCCTATTAAGGAATACGATCTGGTTAGAGATCTAGATACCTTTAAACCAAACCTCACATTCCGACAATTATTGATGTTGTCCCCCAGTTGCCGGAAAAGGTTCAAAAGTATACTGACAAAAAGACGTGGTTTAAGGATTGCTCCCTCAACAGTGACAAAGTCCAACAAGGCTCCAGAGCTTGTAAAAGAAGTGGATGTGGCTAATGTTTTTCTAGATCCGGGTACTCCAGAGACTGGCGTGTGGATAGAAGGCTGCTTTATTTCAAATGCACTGATTGATGGAGGTTCATCAGTAAACATTATGACGGATGTGACAATGAAGGATCTAGGCCTACAAGGTGTACAACCAACCCAATGGCTCATCAGACTGGCGGATCAGAGCAGAATCAAGCCTTTGGGCATTCTCCCATATGTGAAGACTACAGTGGCTGGAAAAGATTATTGGCTAACCTATCTGGTGGTGAAGCCAAACTCTTATGGTACATCCTATCCTCTGTTACTGGGCAGACCATGGCTTTTTGAAGCCAGAGCAAGGACGGATTGGTTCAAAGGAACCTTGACCTTGGGCAGAGGACCCAACAAAGTGGTGCTGAAACTGTATGGTTCTCAAAAAGGACATGGATCCACCTCCTTGGAATTATCTTCTGACTCTCCTAACGAGGCTACGGATGGAACATCAGCAGACGAAGATGCTGTCAAACAAATCCTTCCTAAGAAAACAGTGGCACATTCCTTAACAGTGGATACAGTAAGCCGACTTCCAAAGGATGCAAAGCCATTATCAATGGGTGAATACTTCCTGCCTGAACCAGGCATGACTTCTGAAATCACTTCTGATAGTGAGATAGAAGCATGGATGTACTGCTCTCCCTGTTACATGGTCACAGCAGAAGCAGAGACAGAGGCAGGAGGGGAAACAGAGAATCTATTCTTCTGTTACAGAGCTCCTACAGAGACAGAAGCAGAAGCAGAAGCAGAGACAGAAGCAGAAGCAGAAGCAGAAGCAGAGACAGAGACAGAAGAGGATGAATATGATATGGACGAAGAGGATTATGCAAGTGAAATAGAAGAGTCTATCCCCCTTGAAGAGGATACATTTGAGGAAGAAGTTCCAGAAGCATCAGAAGCCGATGAGCTCATGCTATGGGACAGAATGGCAATGGTACCATTTGGTCTGGTAAATGGATCTTCTCATATGCAAAACCTTTATAAGACGTGGACTAAGAAGAGCAAGCCGTCTTTCAAGTGTGGCTCCTGCCGTCCTAACCTATCCTTGCCAAAGAAAGATGATGATGATGCACCGTGCCAACAAACATCAGTCCCACCAACCCAACAGGCATCAGAGGGTCCCTGTTATGTGACGTTCCTGGATGTATCATCAGAAGATGAGTCTTCAAGCCAAGAGGTAATTAATCTTGAAACCAAACCCGAAATGGCGCTTATCCCATTCCAACGTCTTAAGGAGCAACCTAAGTCTCCACCAAAAGAAGAAGTTGGTTCTAGTGGGACATCAAAAGAGGACATCACTCCCTTGAAGGAGTCGGATCTGTATCCAGAAGCAGTCCGCGGGACCTTCATCCGTGAAGTAGAAGGTGAAAGGCAGTTAACCTTTGTGGATGTAGAAGGCACTGAACGCCACTTGAAGGTGGGTAGCAGTCTCCCAGAAGAGGAGTTGTTAACCTTGTACAACTTGTTGAAAGAAAATTTGGACGTGTTTGCGTGGTCTTACAAAGACCTAAAGGGGATTGATCCCACAATATGTCAACATCATATTGACTTGGAGCCTGATGCCAAGCCAGTACGGCAACGACAGAGGCGAATGAACCCGAATTATTCCACATTGGTGAAAGCGGAGCTGCTGAAGCTTCTGGAAGCCGAGTTCATCTATCCAGTGGCAAACAGTGAATGGGTTTCACCCATCGTGGTTGTACCCAAGAAGAATGGCAAGTTGCGAATATGTGTGGATTTCCGAAAGCTTAATTCCAAGACAAAGAAGGATCACTTTCCTATCCCTTTCACAGACCAACTGTTGGACACAGTGGCAGGACATGAACTTTATTCTCTTCTGGATGGATTCAGCGGATACAATCAAGTCCAAATCGCAGAAGAAGACCAATCCAAAACAACCTTCACCACAGAATGGGGGACCTACGCTTACCGAGTGATGCCATTTGGGCTCTGCAATGCCCCTGCTACTTTCCAACGAGTCATGATGGCTGCATTTCAAAATCATCTGCATGACTTTATTGAGGTATATTTGGATGACTTCTGTGTCTATAGTTTGATCAGTGAACACTGGGGACATTTGGAACAATGCTTTGACCGATGCCAGGAGTATGGGATTTCCCTCAACCCCGACAAATGCATCTTTGGGGTCTCTTCTGGAGTCTTGTTGGGCCACATTGTCTCTGCACAAGGGATATCAACAGACCCTGCAAAAATCGAAAAGATCTCAGCTCTGACAGCACCCACCAACCTCAAACAGTTGAGGGGATTCCTAGGCCATGTGGGTTACTACAGAAGGTTCATAGCCCATTTTGCGACAAAGGCAACCTCCTTGCATAAGCTCCTGAGGAAAGATGCAGAGTTTACTTGGACAAAAGAATGTGACAAAGCCTTCCACACTCTGAAGCAGTGTCTGATAGAGGCACCCATTCTGCAACCTCCTGATTGGACGAAAGAGTTCCATGTACACACTGATGCATCAATTGAAGGTTTAGGTGCTGTCCTCTGCCAGAAGGGATCCTCGAAGCTGGATCAACCGATTTATTATGCAAGCCGAAAAGTCACTGATAGGGAACGAAACTATACAGTGACAGAGCTGGAGTGCTTGGCAATGGTGTTTGCCCTGGAGAAGTTTCGCCACTACCTCCTATCTACCCACTTTAAATTTTATGTGGATCATGAGGCCCTGTCCTTCTTGATGAACAAAGCAGATGTGAAAGGACGAATGATGAGATGGCTCCTTTTATTCCAGGAGTTCGACTTTGAGGTGATTACTAAGCCTGGTCGTTCCCATGTCCTGGCTGATCATCTGTCGCGTATCCCACAAACTGTAGACGAGGAGCAGGATGATCCAGACCTCCCTGATGCTTCCCTATTCTTGGTAGAAACTGTAACTCCCTGGTATGCGGATATTGCTAATCTGCTGGCAACCCAACAATACCCTCCTGGTATTTCTAGTCGGGAAAGGAAGAAGCTTATGCTAGAATCAGCCCCATACACCCTGCTAGGTGGTGCACTGTACAAGAAAGGCAAAGATGAAGTACTCAGAAGATGTGTTGCAGGAGAAGAGATTGGGATTGTTTTGAAGGCTTGCCACGACGAGCCATGTGGAGGTCACTTTGTAGGAGAAGCTACGGCCCGGAAGGCTCTGCTAGCAGGATATTGGTGGCCTACCATTCACAAAGATTCCTATGATTACTATAAAAGATGTGATGCTTGTCAAAGAATGGGGAAAACCACCAAGACAAGTGCCATGCCGCTGCAACCTATCCTTCCGTTGAAGCCGTTCGAGAAGTGGGGCATCGACTTCGTAGGTCCAATCGATCCTCCTACCAGAAGGAAGCAGAATAGATACATCCTCGTATGTACAGATTATGTCACAAAGTGGTGTGAAGCTAAAGCCCTCAAGCGGGACGATGGTAACAGCGTGGCCCTGTTCATGTACGAGAATATCATCACCCGTTTTGGCAGTCCCTTAGAGCTGGTAAGTGACAGAGGCACTCATTTCCTTAACAAAGTCATGGAAGAGTTGACAGAGTTGTATAAGATCCGCCATCGCAAGTCCACTCCTTATTACCCCAGAGCCAACGGCCAAGTCGAAGTCACCAATCGCATCCTTTGCTCGATTCTGACAAGAACGATTGCCGCACATCGTCGTGATTGGGACGATCGACTTACAGAGGCCCTCTGGGCGTACAGAACCTCCCATAAAGCAGCAACGGGACAAACACCTTTCCAGTTGGTGTATGGAACAGAAGCTGTTTTTCCTGTTGAACTGGAACTACCCTCTTTGAGAGTGGCGATCAAAGAGCGTTTGGGGGATGACGATTCACTGCAACGCCGTCTCTTGCACTTGGAATGTTTGGATGAAATTCGTAGGATGGCTCTACAGTGCATGGAAGCCACGCAAGCTCGACGTAAGGCTTACCATGACAGTTTCATTAAGCACAAAGAGTTCAAAAAAGGTGATTTGGTCCTAGCCTATGATTCACGATTTGGCAAGTTTCCTGGCAAGCTCCAACAGCGGTGGATGGGCCCCTATAAGGTACTTGCAGTCAACCTAATGGCTCTGTCCAAATACAGACCATTGATGCCTCTGATGATCCCTTTCTGATCAATGGATATCGCTTGAAGAAGTACTTTCCTCCTTGGGGATCTTGACAATTACGGACACTTGATCTTTTCCCTCGTTGGTGCGGCATTGTACTTCTTATGATGTTACTTCTGTTAGCCGTTCTTCAATCACTCCTGATGAAGTGGACGCAACCCTCTGTCCCCTCAAAACCCCCTTCTAGCCTTGATCTCTTATCCTCTATTTTCCACCAGCGACAGTGGCGAGGTGGGTTCTGACAAATGGTCTTTCTACCATTCCCTTGTTCAATTTGAAGAAAAGAGAAAAAGAAAAAAAAAAAGACAAAAACCAAACATATCGGTCATGGGAGAAAAGGACTTAGGTCCCTGTCATGCCGACTTATTCTTCGAGAAAAGGTGGAAACACCCTCGGGAATAGGGGAAAATCAGAAAAAGAAAAAGAAAAAAAACAAATAGAAAAAAAAAACAAATAAATCTGTTATGAGAGAAAAGGAAGCAATTCCCTGTCATAGCAGGCCTCGTTCCAAGAAAAGGTGATAAACACCCTTGGGCGAGAAGCTGGCTGTGGAAAAGGTGGTAACACCCAACAGTCCAGAAAGTGGATTCATTAATTGATATCCCTCGGATCCAATTCTGAAGCTGCCTCCCTTGGTACGCTGTGTCCTGGGTCTTTCTGCAGAGTGACTAACTGTCCTCTAGCAGACGACATGTTCCTGTCCAATACAACGCTCGATTTGATGGCTACCTCCCTGGGTACGCCTCTTCAACAACTGATGACGCGATCTTCATCGACAACCCCTTGAGTGATGTGAGCTTTCATCCTAACCGGATGGGGAAGTGAGTATGGGTTGCCCCTCTGTATCTATCAACCGAGAGTGAGACAGAGGGTGGGGCGAGAGACCAGTCTTTTCCCTTCAAATCAAATGAGAGGTGAGAAGTGTGAATGAAGTGTTGCACCCACGGGATGGGCCTCTCAAAGCACAAAGCACAATTTGTTTCTGTGCACTGCACCGTAAGGCTCCCTGGCCTTCCTTCTCGCACCGTATGCCGGCACAGGGCGGGATGCACAGTTGCACCATCAAATGCGCACAAGGCATACACTTTTGCACGAGTGATTGTGAGGATTACATCAATGGGTTTCAGGAAAAGGCTGCCCTCCTGTATCTATCCACAGAGAGTGAGACAGAGGGTGGGCTGAGTGTGACTGGAGTTTCTTCAATCAATTACTGAGAGGTGAGATTGAGGGACGTTACGACACTTGGAGTCAGGTATGTTCCCGTTTCCCTATGCAACCACGGGATGGGTCTTTACCATCAACACAAGACACATCACCCTGTTCTGTACACTGCACTGTAAGGCTCCCTTGCCTTCCTCCTTGCACCTATGCCAAACGGGTTGGACGCACTAATGCACCATCAACTGTGCACCCTGGCATACTCCTTCTGCACCATTTCCCCCTTTGTCGATTCCTCAACCGGGTATGAGATATGGGTTTTAATCATTCTTCCTTAAGTGATATTAGTCATGGGACGAGTGATTGATCTTTTATTCCAATTGAGTGACTGTGAGTTGAGTGTAGTATCCCTCATCATCATCGACAACGAATTTCCTGCGATTCCTTCCATCAGCTACCTCCCTGGGTGCTGCTGCGTGGTCCCTGCCATGACGAACGTGTGCCGAGAAGATGCCTTGGTTCCTCCAGCGTCGACAACCACACTGGACGTGCCATCGATACTCAACCTTGATTCTTGACGCAACGGGCCAAGTTTTTCTAACCCTACAAACTTCTGTTTCTTAGTGATGGTCATGTTTTAAGTGTGGGAAAGTTAGTGGATGGTCTGTGGCGCGGTCCTAGGTCCCTGTTGTTCGGTTAACCCTATCCATTAAGGACTTAAGTGTGGGGACGCGTCCCTGCGCGTCTACATTGCATACTCATCTGCATATGCCTTATCTTGCTCATGCATGTATACCATGACTTGCTTTTACCTTCCTGGGGTCCCTTCCCACCCACCCGGTTATGTTCCACCCACCCTTGGGGCTGTTTCTTTGCAGTTTTCCTTCATTCCCTGATTTTGCGGTCCTGTCCTGTGAATGCATCCTACGTTCACCAAAGTCCAAATCCAACCTCATAGCCCTGTTCCTCCTGTTGAACTGACCATTTTTCCTTTTTACCTACCCCTGTTCCGGTGCACGGTTTTTGAGTTATTAATTTTTGAAGCATTTTCCGCAATTTAGCTGGTTTTCCATATGAACGCGCTTTTCTTGCTTCGGAACCGTGATTTGACCTCATAGCCCTGACCAAAGCTTTTCCCCTGACATTTTTTCTTTTTATTCCGCATCCTTCTGATACACGGTTTGTCCGTTATTAATTTTCCGGGTTTTTAAGCCTTTTTCGTGCGTATTTTTGACATTTTTCTATGTGAACTTGCCCTATTGGCATCGGAATTCCAATTTGATTTGACAGCCGTGTCCGCTGTGCCTTCCCCTACCTTTTCCCTTTTTCCTCTACCCTTTTTCGATGTTCGGATTTTTACTTATTAATTTTTAAATGACTTTTCGGGAGTATTTTTGGAGTTTTTCACATGTGAACCCCTCCTATTTCCGCCGGAACTGCGTTTTAACATGATAACCCTGTGCCACCCCTTCCTGCGCCAGTTTTTCCTTCTTACTGCCTGTCATTCCGATGAACGGTTCGTCCGATATTAATTTCCGATCCCATTTTCGGGTTTGTTTTTTGGGTTTTCCCCATGTGAATGCATCTTATTTCAGTCGGAATTATGTTTTGATAGGATAGGATTGTCGGGCACATCCTTTTGCACCGTTTTCCTTTTTGCTGCACCTCATTCCGATGCACGGATCTTTCGATATTAATTTTTAAATTGCGTTTTTGGTTTGTTTTTTGTGTTTTTTGCACGTGAACGCCCTTTACTTCTCCCGGAACCCCCATTCCGTATTTTCCCTGTTTCCCTCCTGTCGTCCTGCCCACTTTTCGTTTTTACGCTATTTCGTTTTGACATCCGGATTGGGAGTTATTAATTTTTCTGTATTTTTGCGTTTTTTTCTTGCGCTCGTTTTGCGCGTGAACGCGCCCGTTTTCGATTTAACGCGTCTCCACGCGCCCCGGTCGTGTCCGCGTCCCCCGTACCATCCTCCCCGTGTCGTTTCAATCCCGTCACGGCAAATTTTTTTTACCCCGCCCCGCGCACGTGCGCGGGACGGGGATCCGTCCCCTCTTGACCCCGCCCATCCTCCCTTCCCCCTGCCCGCCCACCTTTTATTTCAAAAACCAAACAAAAGAAAAATAATAAATATTTCAAAAAAAAAAAAAGGGGTACCCCTCCCGCCAACCGTTTCTCTCTCTTCTCTCTCTTTTTCTTTCTTTCTCTCTCTTTCTCTCTCCCTCTCTGCACGTCCTCTCCCTCTCCCTTCTTCTTTCCTCTCTCCTCTCTTCTCTCTCTCTTCCTTCTTCTTTCTTCTCTTTCCTCTCCCTTCTCTCTCCTCCTTCTCTCCTGCCCGCCATTCTTTCTGCTTCCTCCCCTCTTCCTCCCTCTCCCTCCCCTCCTCCCTCTTCCTCCCCTTCTTCTTCCTCCCCTCTTCCTCCTTCTTCCTCCCTCCCCTCCCCTCCTCCCTCTTCCTCCCCTTCTCCTTCCTCCCCTCTGCGCCCGGCCCCGCGCTCTCCGCCGTCGTCCTCGCCGCCCGCAGCGTCGTCGTCGCCGCCGTCGTCCTCGCCGTCGCGCGCGCAGCGCCGTCGTCGCCGCCCGGCCCCGCGCTCTCCGCCGCCTGTCGTCGTCGCCACCGCTCCCTTCTCCCTCCCTTCCACCTCCACCCTCCCACTAACCTAGGTTAGTAACCACCTAACCTACGTTAGTTAGTAACTAACCTAGGTTAATAACTAACCTAACTTAGTTAACACCTAATTCACTAACTTAGTTAGTTAGCACTAACCTAGGTTGCTTTCCATGACTAACTTAAGTAACCTAAGTAACTTAACTAACTTAAGTAACCTAAGTAACCTAAGTAACTTAACTAACTTAAGTAACCTAAGTAACTTAAGTGACTTACGTGACTTGTGACTAATGTGACTTATGTGATTTATGTGATCAATGTGACTTAATTAATCACAACCTTCATTTTTTCATTAAAAATTTTCAAAAAATTTCTAAAAATTTCCTTCTGTCTTTTGTTAATTTTTAGACCTTTGTCTGCTAGGAATTGCCTTTCCTATAATTTTAGAAAAATCCATCTTTCCTAAAATTACCCATAAATTGCCAAAAAAATAGGAAAAATCATTTAAAAATTGTAAAAAATTGTAAAAAATTTTCTAAAAACCTTCTAAAAAATTTCCCTCACCTCCCTTCCTCATTTTTCATTTATTCAACCATTACAAAATCACAACTAACAATTAACTTAACTAACTTTTAAAAAAAATAAATATAAAAAAATAAAAACCCAACATCAATCCAATTAACACATCTGCTAAGGTGTTGTTTGTTGTTTCATCAGTGCTTTTTGCTTTTCCTTTCCTGGGACTCTTCCGTGCGCATTCCTGCATTTCATACACACCCTTCCAGGTATTTATTTTCTGTTATTTATTTATTTATTTTCCCCTTCATCACAATTAATTGTTAAAATAAACCCTTTAATCCACCCACCGTTTCCACGCGCATTCGCGCTAAACACACATTTTTTTTAATTAAAATAAACCAGCTGTTCACTTAGCACGCGCTACGTGCGCTACAGAGGCACTCTAAAATTTTTATTAAAAAGAACCAGCCGTCACATGAGCACGCGCTGGCAAAAAAAGCGCTCCACATCACCTTAATTATAATCAATGAATTGCATTTAGAGACCCAGTCGGGAATCGCAGTCCGGGAATCGTATAAAAGCACCGGTTTAACCTAATAATTGGTAATTAAATTTGTAATAAGGAACCGCCGTTTTCTTATTAAGGTTTATCACCTAATAAAACTTCACCCATTTTTAATAATTGATGAAAATCAACCCTTCATTAAATAATCCCCCCCTCACTGCACTTAATCCTTTTTTTTAATGAACCGTTTCGTGGGATGGGTATACGCAGTTCTTAGTGATGTTTTCCGTGGTCCAATCTTGGTTCTATCACAGATGTCGTATTGATAGATGTTGGATATGATATGGTTTTGGTTTCCTGTTTTCGTTACGGTTACGGTTACGGGTACGGTATGCAGTTTTTTTTTCTTTTATTGCCTGATACGGGGTTCAGGGTGTTTGTCTGATGCATCGCATGAAGCTTTCGGTCGCATTTGTCTCAAGGTCATGTCAAATTTTTTCTAGGATGTGGTTTGCTTGGGGTTAGTCGGTCGAGTCACGTTTTGATTGGTAATTCTCTTATCCTTGGTTTTTTGTCTGTTGGTTTGCAGGCATTCACCTTGATTGACTGTGTTTGTGGTGTGTGTGTAACCATTTGAATGGCGCCTTCTCATGCTCCTCCCCCTATCCAGTACGTCCCACTAGTTAGTAGGGATTACTCGTCCCTACTTACTTTTGAGCCCCTCACGAAGGCAGGACTTGCTGCTTTTGTGGCCACTCCTTTTCCATTACTTCCAGAGGATCCGTCCGTCTGTGATGAGTTCCTGGCCTCTTACAGCAAGAAGACAGGAGTAGTCCAAGGCATGTCTATGACATTGACGTCTCGCGGCTTAGGGAAGGCTCTGTCTTTACCCTTCAAAGGGGAACCTTTTGTGACCACTCGACAGCTCTTCTCTAATGAAGAGATTCTCAAACTATTGCAGAAGCAGACAAGGGAGGTCCTTGATGTTAAGAAAGTGATAAACTCTTCAGGAGTTTCGTTTTCTATGATCACTGATCCCGTCTGGAAGACGATGTGCCAGTTCCTTCAGGACAGATTCATGCCTGCCAAAACGCCATCCCACTATTTGTCCAAAGAGCTTTTCACAGCTTCCAGGATGGTGCTAAAAGGAGTTGCCATTGATTGGAGCACATACCTCCTTACTAAGATGGATCAGCATTTCGTTAAAGTCACAAGGGGTAATGTTACCAATGTTACCTATGGATCATATTTGTCTGCCTTCTTGACCTATTCAGGTTTACAGAAGACTGTGCCTCCACCTCCTCCATCAGATCCAGTACCTCCTCCTCCACCTTCAGAAGAGTCAGCACCTATTGACATTGAGGATGATGATTCTCCACCTCCCCTGGTCATCCAGCGCAAACGCTTGAAGAGGGTAGCGGATAAAGCCCCTGCTGTACTTCCCTCGGTGCCTATCCCTGCTACTTCTTGCAGTGACCTCCCTGGGTTTCTCACTTGCAATAACCTATTCAGGGCACATAGAGAAGGATCCTTGGATATCTCCGTTCCTTCCCTAAACAGTCTCGTTTCAGGAGATGCCATTCCTTTCCTCTACAAGGATATTCAAAGTTCCATTGAGTTGTCAGTGACAGCCTGTGTTCAACAGCTGTACGCATCTTTCTATGAGGAGCTTATGCAGTCCAAAGACCAGTTGCATAAGGCAACATCTGAATTAGCATCTACTAAGGATACCCTAGCAGATCTATTCAAGCAAATGGAACAGCAAACCCAACTGGTTGCCACCCAAAGTGATGAGATTTCTTTATTGAAGACCCAGTTACTCGAGGCTCAGTCACAAGTTACTAACCTTTCAGCAGAGAAGGAGCGGATGTCCACCGAAGCGAAAGAATTCCAAGTTCAATTAGATGACAAGCTTTCAGCTTTACAAATGGCTAATGACACAGTGGCCAACCAAGCCTCCCAAATCCAGCAGTTGCAGGATCAGCTTGCAAAGTCCCGCTCTGTTCCTCCAAGCCCTCCTGTTTCATTAATTCCCTCTTTTTCACAGCAGGATTTGGCTGCCCTACAGAGACAGGCTACTTTGTGCCCTCTATTCCAAGACAAAGTGGAAAGATTGCAGTCCAGAATGGACTTGTTATGGTCTACCTTTGAACAGTTTCAGGAATATGTCTTACCTGACCATTCTTTCTTTGTCCACTACCATTTACAGAAGCTGGTCTTCTATATGAAGCTTTCCACGATGGATTTACCTTTTCTAGAGGATGGCTGGAGTGGGGCTTGGTCTGCTGAGTTGTTGACCGAGGTAGTCAGAATGCTCTTTGAAGATTCTGTCACGCCAAACACCATGCTGATGTCATACATGTATCTCCGAGGAGATTTGTTAATTCCAGATGAGGTAGATATGGCATGGTATGTGGGGGATGTGGTCTTACAGGCTGTTCTCTATGTCAATCATTTGGAGTTGCGCATAGCTGAAATGTTTCAAAGTTATTCCTCCAAAGTGGCTGATTGTCAAGATAATTCGTGGCATCCCATGATTGATTCGGTGGTCCTAAATCAAAGACAAAACACAGCTCCTACTTTTGTACAGAGTACTTACCAACTGAGGATGGATCTCTTAACCTATCTTTCCAAACATAATCCATTTGATGCTACTTTCTTTGATGCCTATCAGAGACGATCTCTCTTGGGACCTTCTGTTCCTACCCTCCTTTATTATCAACAATTGGCTCACCGCTATGCTATATATTTTTCCCTTTGTCAAACTCATTCCACAGTAATTTTACCACTTCTTTTCCAACCTTCCAATTTCCCTCAAATTCCTATTTTCACTTACTGTTCCTTTATTGAGGATAGGGTATTTTCCCCTTCTCCACCCTGTCCTTCACCCCTCATTAATGTACCCTCCACATTTCCTATTTATCAATTAACACCTTTCCTTAGTGATTCCTTACAAATTTCTGCCACTCCTTCTTTAACCTTTTCTTCCTTTTATGATTTTTCCTATCCTTCCCTACATCCACTTTCCCTTATTCCATTACCCTCTCCTAGCACTTCCATATCTCAACCACCTCAGTTGGTTAGTGACTGTGCCGGTTTTGATACTCAGATTTCCAGAAGAAGGGGATGGAGTTCGGATGATTGCCTTACAGGACCACAGATTAATTGGCCAATAATTCCAGGAGAATGGACAGCTTCCAGTCAAGCTTATCAAAACTATGTTCATTTTGCCCAACAATATTCACAGTCTGCAGATCCCTCAGTGAGATTAACTGCTCACTTTGCTTGGTACCTGGCGTATATGCATAGGCACTCTCATACTGATTCAAAGCCTATTCCAAAGTTGTGCATGAATGTCAATGTTAGCATTGATTCTCAACAGTTGGAGATACTGTATTTTCATGCCCTTTGTTTGCCTAGCAGATACTTAGTCCTGTTGGAAAGGATGTGCCGTCTCCAATTTTTTCAAAATCCTCCTAAAAACTTTGTAGATGAATCCTTATCTATGGATCGATTCCGACAACATCAATCTTTTAAGAGGGATCATCTTCATTGATACCTTTCCAATGTATGGTGCAAGCTTTTTAATGCCAAACTTTCTTTTTGAGGAAGTCATTCAGATGGTTGTGTTGTGTATTAGTGTTTGTGTTGTGAGTTTATGTATGTCAAACGAACGTATTGGATCTTGTGTACGAGCTATGTTTTGGAGATTTGTAGAGATGGGGTCGTGGTTGGAGAGTTGAAGCAAATGAAGATGATGAAGAAGAAGCAAACTCTTATATCCTTTACAAATTTGTGATGATTTTTAGTTTGATAAGAGGTGTTAATGTGTGAAAGAGTTTTCCTTTCTTCGTATTTTTATATCAGAAACAGGTTATAAGATGGGGTCGTGGTGGATGGATTCTTTGTATGAAGATATTGAAGATCAAAGTGAAGCTTTTCTATGAACTTGTATTCCCTTTTTCCTGGGTCGCGAGGACGCTTCCTTATTAAGTGTGGGGATATGTTGAGTGTTGAAATGACTTGTTTTTTGGCTGATTTTTGTTGTTTTTGAGAGCTGAATGGTTGATTTTATGAGATGATTGGTTGATTAGGAAGTGGTTTGAGAGTGTTTTGGATGATATTGATTGTGTTTTGGAAGATCGTGATGTTTGTTGATGTTTCTGTGATGTTCTGATAGGTTCTGATTGGTTCTGTATACCTTCTGTTTTGTTCTGTTTTGGTCTGTTTTGTTCTGATTGTCTTCTGTAAGGAGGGATGGAGTATTGATTAATGAAGAATGAGATATTGTGAAAGCTTAGTGAATGGTTTGTGAGAGTTTTGGAATGATTTGAGAATGAGTTATGTAGTTTTGATGACCTTCTGTAACCTTCTGTAGGTCTTCTGTAGAGCTTCTGCTTCTGTTCTGTTTCTGTTCTGTTCTGTACTGTAGCTGTTCTGGTACTGTTCTGTAGACTGTTCTGTAAGTGTTCTGTGGAATGTATGTGTGACTTTGGGAAAGTTTTCTAGCCTTGGAAAGAGGTGAATACAAGTGCAAAAGAGCTGAAAGAAGTGGAAGAAGTAGCTGTTGAAGACTCAAGAGAAGACTAGAGTGAAGTGACAGTAGTGAGCTATGAAGAGACACTGTAGTGGCTCTGGTGACCCTTCATATCAGAAATACCTCTTGGGAGGGGTATCCACGACCTAAGAGTGATTATTGAGAGTAATTTTTGAGAGATTGTAGTGAGGATATGATGTATTATTGATGGAGTGTGAGAGAGAGTCAGAGATAGCCAATTCTATTGAAACAGAGTGATTGTATATGAGAGATTGAGAGAGAAGACTATGAAGATATTGAAGATGAATACTATGTGATGTATTTTCATTCAAAGATGGTGTACTTCTTTGCTTTCTTTGTTCTATTGATGGATTTTGTGAAGATGTTGAAGAATATGGTTGATTCTATTAAAAACCGTGGGAGATTTACATGATGCTGCATGAAGATTTGTTGTGCCTGGTGTTCTTTTCTTCATTGTGATCATATGAAACATGATAAACAAGCTTGTTGATGTTACAAGATAGATTTTCTTGCAAGAGAATTCCCTTTTCCTTGGTATTCCTCTTGGGGCTCCAAAAACGAGTCAAGATTTTCAAGAGAAGAGAAGATGAAGAGTATGCACTTGAAGCATTGGTAGAAGAAGAGCAGCCAGAAGCAATTTTAGCAGAAGAAGCAGAGAATATGGATGATGTAACTGATGGAGAAACAGGTCTACCGGAAACTGATGAAGAACTGGACCTGTTTGTGGACTTAGATGATCATGGATAGTTGGCTCATCCAGAGGATGCACAGGTTTTAGAGGGGGTGGATGTCGTGCTACTGCGCATCCGAGCCATAAGCACCTCCATTTTTGTTGTGCATTTGTGTTATCTTTTCACGTGTGTTTCATTGTGTTTGATTGCTGCATTATCTTTCCGTCCTTTTTAGTACCCGCATCCAATGTACATACTCCACTTGTGTGTTTGTGTTTGCGTGTGTTTCTGTTTGTGTGCATGTTGTGTGTGTGTCAGAAAAATATGAAAAACTGATGCCAAAGAATATTATCATGCTATCAATTTCAATTATGAACTCTAAGAAAAGTGTCTTCTAAGTATCCATCTCTACCCTTACCGCTTCCATTTGGTTGCCTAGGAAGATCAGACTCTGTTGCCCTAGTCTTCTATGACTCGTGCATTGCACATCCAAGGTCGGCGGCCCAACATGATGTCATAGTCCACTCCTTGCATGACTATGAACTCTATGGAGAACTAGACTCCTGCAATCTTTAATGGCCAATTCTTTAGTATTCCGAATGGCTTGACTTTCATTCTCTTATAGCCAATATGACAATAAATCTAGCATTCTTGACAGGTGGGTTACCCCAAGCATGGAGCACTATGTGGCTAAACACATTGACTCTTGCTATCGTTCTAGGATTCCCTTTCTTGTGGTATTGCCTAGAGCTATGACGGGTAAGACTGCATGCATTTTGATGCCTTCCCGAAAAGCAGTAACGTGTAAGGACTTGGGCACTGAGTGCAGCATCAGACTTAGTATTTGCATTACTGCATCATGCTCATGTAAGTCAGCTATAGCTTGCTCTATCGATCCTTCTACCCACAACTTCAATTATTGCCATAGTGTCGGATGCTACCTAAGTAGATCTCCTAAGCTTGGAGTCACTGGGGTGATCACTAGCATTGTAAGAAGATTGCTAGCTACTCGCTC
Organism: Lygodium microphyllum; assembly: GCF_053477565.2. Classification (NCBI taxonomy): domain Eukaryota; kingdom Viridiplantae; phylum Streptophyta; class Polypodiopsida; order Schizaeales; family Lygodiaceae; genus Lygodium; species Lygodium microphyllum. Next base: position 43,188,696 of record NC_141157.1, on the reverse strand, counting down.
TTCTCCTAGTTGTGTACTCCTTGGCCAATGGCCTTAATTGGTTGTTGGCCTGTAGCGTTTAAACTCCATCTAAGTGGCACTCCTTGTGGTGCAAATGTGTCTTTCAACTTTGGTCGTGGAGGCAAAATTGGTGTGCTTATGCTTGAGAGATCATCGATCTCATCCTCCAAGATGCGCTCAACGTCCTTTAGGTGTTCTTGGGCTTCTTTCACCTATTCCTTCACTTTTTCTATGGCTTCTAGTTGGCACTTCGAGTTGGGGTACTCCCCTACCTTAGCACTTCCCTTCTTAGCAGTCTTTGGAGCGGATGTCTCTACCTTTGCGTCTGTGACCTTCTTTCCAACAGGCAGTGTTGTGGCACTCTTGATTCTAAGTGTGACCCTTGCATTGGTTTTGTTTCTTCTTCACCTACTACAACTCTTCTTTCCGATTGAGGCTACGTCTAAGTTGCTAGGCCGCTTTGGAAATGATATGCCAGCCTACCTAGTCTCTATATGGGTCATGACATGCAACGTGATGAGTGTGGCCTCCTCGTTGCATATCTTGACACTGAGAAGCCCTAATGGAACTAATGGGACAATTGTTGAGCTATAGGATGGCTTTTGTGTGTGGAAAATAGCCAAGAGGTGAGTGATTCCACATTTAGCAAATCTGAGATCAGCCTTTTCTTGAATTTTCTTGCTCCCTCTCGAGTTAGCGTGAGGAGATGGGTCCTAGGTAACCACAAGTCCCAACAAGAAATTGGTTCTTAGGTCTACCCTCCTAAGCCTCTACCTCTCCCCCTTCCTAATGCCATCATCAACATTGGTCGATAGTCCATGGGGTTTTTCTCTTCGTCGTATGAGACATAAGGGTTCACATAGGTTCCTCATTGTTAGGCTCCTCCACATAGTGGACTAGTGCTTTGATGGATGGGTTACATAGGGTCTAGGCAGCCTAGGTATGCATGTGGGATTGATCTCTATCCTATGGATGGGTGGCTTTGTATTGTTAGGTGTTGGGAGGGCTAATGGGGCTCCTCTCCCAAACACACATTGGAGATGTGACCGCCTAGGCCTTCTCATCATCTCCTGTAGCTTGGCCAACTCTAGCTTCATGTTTGCCAACTCCTAGCTTTGATTGACATTCTTTCCTTTGTCTTGGGTGCGTTGGCTAGATCCATCACTAGCAATTGAAGTTCTTTTTGAGGCTTCAAGAGCAGTGATGTCTTGGGTTGTAAGTCTTGAGGTTCTCTCTTTGAGCAGATCTTCCACTTGTATGGCTTCTTTAAAGACCCTAGTTAGCACGTCCCTTTGCAGGGTTGAGTTGCTCACCAAGGCCTTGTAAAGCTCTTCACTACTTCGGAGTCCACTTATGAACACAGTGGAGACCACTCATTCGCTAGGTCTTAATACACAAAACTTCGTATTATTTTGATATATATTTGTGTTTTGTTTGCAAGTAGATACATGCCATGAATGTAAATAGCTATGTAAATGAATATTTTATAATGGAGGGTGGCAAACCATGGCTTTTGTCATTGAGTAGATGGGGCCTTATCATATATTTTCTCTTATTCTTTTTGAATTTATTAACTTATTCAAGTATTTTATATTTCATAATGTTATATCTATTTAATATTTGAGATGTTAGATTCAGCACATGAGCAACTTTGCAACACTTATCCTCCTCCACAATAAGCACTTCTTGGAGAGCAAGCCTTATATACACAAGTGAGGCATGCATGTCAACTATGCCTCTTCTCTAATTTTAAGTTGCATTAGCCTCTCTTTTTTATAAGCTGATGAAAATTTTGCTTTAGAATGTACCTTTATTTTTACCCATTGAGTACAAACTCATTTGTAACCCAAGCTAAATCTAGCTTCAAAATAAAGTTAGATTACATTTATTGTATCAAATTTAGGAATATATTATCAAGAGCTTCCTCTATACTATTTTGGTAATTTTGAGTTTAATTATTATATTTTGTCTCATGTGGTTTATGTGAATAATTAAAAGAAAAAGGCCACGAAGCTACTAGTTGTTGCAAACTTGCCACTCTAAAATTCTACAATTAGTAGCTCCTTGGTTTTCTAATACCAAATTGTCATATTTACATAAATGTGTATTAGTGCAACTACATATGCATTTAGATTTTAAGGTTAAGATGTATGTAGACATCAGCCATTTAAAGTGAATATGGTCTCTCATAGAGAATGATTATAAGCTTTCTTTTTAGTTCATAAAATGCAACTATATATCTATCCCTTGTAGTGAATGGGATGTAGAACTTTAGATATATTCTAAAGTGAGAGGGATACATATGTGATAATGTACATTGATACCTTATTAATGTATGGCCATATTATACATATAATATATGTTATGTATCCTTATAACATAGTCATATTGCCAAGAGCATGTTACTAATGTACTATGATAATTATTCAAAAATGCCAATGTATTATGATTGGAACATCATAGAAAGACAATAAAATCTTTCAACCTATAATAACACACACACACACACACACACAAACACACACACACACACACACACACACACACACGCAAACAGCAATAGCAAGCCAAGCTCATGTGCACACTTAGAAAGTGAGCGAGTTCTTTTTCTTTGGTTTTTGTATGGTAAAAAGTGGTCGACTTCCTTCCCACGTTCACAAGGAGGGCAATTCTTACTAGGAGGTTTGAGGCTTCTCTCTCTCAATTAGCTCCTCTCTTTTATTCATCTCTCCACAAAACACATTGTACGTACGTTCAGATTTTTCAAACAAAATTACTTAAATTAATAGCCTTACTGATTTTTTAAATTGCAAGCTCTCCAGTCCCCGCCAGCACGGTTCTCTCCTCATGTCTAAAGTCTACGGTCCTTCAAGAAAGAGCAGGACGAAGAAAGTTCTTTAAGCATGCGGTGGCAGGGCTCGCAAAGATAAGAATGGGTCAAGAGGGGGGAACTCAGCCGCCAGGCTGGGGCTAGATAGATAGTGATTGATTATGGATATAATATGAAAGCGTGAAGAGGTTCAAGCTTTCTCCGAGAGAGATAATATTGCGAGGCAATTCGTTTGTATTTGTCTATCGATATACCAGTAAGCTGATATCAATAGACAGCTGTAGAATCGATATATTACCAGCACTATGGCTCAGAGGACGGCCGCTACTAATGACGGTACTCGGTCGACTGGATCACCCATGCCTTGTATGCAAGGTGGGGGTGGAGCAGACAGCTATGCCGCCAACTCCAACCATCAGATCCGTGCTTTCCATGCCTACGCAAAGCCTCATCTGGCAGAAGCCGTCCGCCTCGCGGTAGATAATATGAGCAATATGAGACCTAGTAGAATCGCTGGATCAAACAACTGTACTCATGTTACTGTTCAATCCAAAGAAGCTGCCAAAGAATTCGAAGAAGGGGAAAGAGCAGCTGGTGATCACTGCAGTAACTACAGGGCTGGCGCACACCATGTCGCCGTAGCAGACCTGGGGTGCTCCTACGGTGAGAATGCCCTCGCCTATGCTGATTTTATCGCGCATGCCTTCACTGAGGGCTTCTTAGGGCTAACTAATACTCATAGCCATACTCATAATTCTATATCCGATCACCCGCTTGACCTGCAATATCCGGCCGCCACGATTAAGGACGTTCCTGATAGTAACAATATAAATACTGAGGGTCGTGCCATGATGGAGATCCAGTACTTCTTCTCGGACCTTCCGTCGAACGACTTTAATCATCTGTTTCGATCTCTGGCTGTCGCCCCCAACCGTAATACCTTCTCCTGTTCATCATCAATCGCAGATGATGACCAGGCTCTTACCACTAGAGCGTATGCTGCTGGCGTGCCAGGCTCCTTCTACGACCGCCTCTTCCCATCAAGAAGCCTCAACTTCGTCAGCTGTGCGTTCGCTCTCCATTGGCTCTCTCAGGTGTGCTGCATTCATTTGATCTCTTTAGAATACTTGGCTTACTTCCGTTATTTACTTTCTACTCAATCTCAGCTTATTGGTAAGTAAGGAGGACAAGTATGGAACACCCCATTTTGCGTATATTTATCCAGATTTATCAGTACATAGGGGACATCTAGAGCAATTGAATGCCTTATATTGGAGTTTTTATTTTCAAATTCTTTTAAAAATACAAATTGGGGAGGGCTTGGGGTGGGGATGGGAGGGGGGCGCGTCTCAATGGAGTGAGCTAGTAATGTGATACTTTTTAAGAAATCAATGAACGGCTAACACCTATAATGCAAGACTTTAGGCATATTCCCTTTTCTGGCACACTGGCTCTCACAACGTAGTGAGGTGTAAAGTTGTGAGCTAGTAATGTGATGCCCTTTTAACAAATCAATGCCTGACACCTATGCAAGACTCTAGGCATATTCCCTTTCTTGGCATTGGCTTTCACAACGTAGTGAATTCATTTGACCTCTCCCCCATACTTGCATTATAACTTTTGGTATTTTGCTTTGTACACACTCTTACCTTTTTGGAACAACATAAGAATATTGTCTCCTACTTCTTGTTCTTGGTCCTCTTGAATTTCAAGCCCTACGTTTGATGGGGTCCTTTTTTGTGCCACAATATTCATCACGCTTGCTTGACACAACACGTTAAATGTCTTCACATTCAACATATTTGCATGTGAAATCACAAGTTGAGTTGGTTCAAATGCTTGCCATATTTGAAGTTCGACCACATGTAACATGTGTAAATATCTACAGAAACTCATTAACTTGTATCAATGGAAGAGTGTTTGAAGATGTGCATTGTCACTTGAAATATTACTAATAGCCAACCCTTCCAAGTTAGTCTGTAATGCTCCAACTTCTTTGAACATTGAAGCTTGACATCTTCTTTGGTACAAGTCCCCTTGAATGTTCTAATGTCACAAACTTCAAAGTTTGATGATAGAATTGTCTCATTCTAGATTCCTCATACTCCATACATTGTTTACAAAACATAAAACTAGTTCATATATGTAAGAATGATAGAGTTTTGATTCTTCATTCATATTTTGTTTAGAAAACATGAAACTAGTCGTATATGAGCAATCACTAATAGAGAATCTAATTTCTTTTCCTCAACCATATTTTGTTTGCACAATTTAACTTTGATCCTCTACTCTATGTTCATGATCATATTAGGTACCATCTGATGTGCTAGACAAGTCATCCCCTTCATGGAACAAAGGCCATGTTTGGTTTTGGGGTAATGGCCAAACACCAGAAGTTGCAAAAGCTTTTGCAAGACAATCCAAGGCTGATCTAATTCACTTTTTTAGATGTAGAGTTGAAGAGATGGCTAAAGATGCTATAATGTTCCTTTTCACACTTGCTCGTGATGAAGATGATGATTATCCCAACCTTTACAATCGCATGGGGTGTGGCTTTGTGGATGACACATGGAATGAGATGGTGAATGAGGTGCATTTTTCTTCCATGAAAACATGCTATCTTTGACTTTATGGTTTTTTCTAATAATAAGCATTGTTTTGGAAGACTTATCTGTTTGGGAAAATCTCCAAACCCCCCCACAACATTTTAAACTTCAAAGATTTAACTCATCATGTTTTTCAACTCACAACTTTATCATAGAGGCAAAAATAAAATAGTAATTGAGATCCCTGTTTAAGTGAGATATGTTAACATAGTTTCTATCAATTGATTAATCATTGTTTTTTATCTAGTCATAAGACTCTTATTACTAACCCAATCACAAGTACATGTATTTAAATCACCTCATTTGATAAATACTATGTCAATTTTTTCCATTTTCTTATGATGATGAACCAATTTGTCAATCATATGTTTCACTTATATTTATATCTACTTCAAAATAGAAACCAAATAATATCTGAATGAATGCCAACTCATATTTTTTAATGCAGGGCATAATAAGTTGTGAGGAAATGGACACCTTCAACATACCAAAATATGTTGTTAGTCGCGAAGAGCTAGAACTTGCATTGAAAGAGGTTCCAGAGCTTAAAATTCTAAAATTAGAATTGATTGAAGATTTGGCAAACCAGGTTGAGAATCATTCTTTGCGCAGAGATCCACAAGAATTTGGAAAGACCTCAGCTAAGTTTTTTGAAAGTATCTTGAAGCCCATGATTCAAGCACATATTGGTCTTCAAAGAACCACACTCTTCTTTGAAAGGCTAGAGAGTGTGACAACTAAAAATGCTTGTCTTCCTAACATCAGCTTAACAACAAACTATTTGGTTGCAATATGCCAACGATGTTGAGTTACTATAGCAAGTTAATGATTATCTGCAATTTTATTGACTATAGATATTGGTTAAAATATTATTTATTACATGTTCAAGCAACATCGTTGTAAATGTCTTAGTAGAGAAATATATTCATTTCATCCATAACTACTTTTGAGCCAAAATTTTTGCAAAGTTTTTGATGGTTGATCTATTCTATCCTTTTAAAATATTTTAGACTATTATTTGTGAATTGTGTAACTAAAAATACCAAACATCTAAAATCATTTAATGATATTGTATGAGTTAAATATGTTTTTTAAGTAGGCTTTATGGTATGTTCATAATGAGATTGTATGAGCTAGATATGTTTTTCAAATAGGCTTAATGGTGTCTTCATATGTTTTCTAAAAATTTAGAGTTTTCCTTCTATTTGGTGGATATTTGAGGATAGGCAGGCTAATCAAGTGTATAATTAACAATATCCTTGAATTTCAAAAGCATGTTCAACTCTACATGATATAGTGAAATTCATAAAATGAAGATAGAAATAGTGTATCATGCATGATGAAAATTTACTAAGTACAAAGAGTCATAAAGAAGGTATCAACTCCTATGGAAACCAAAATAATGTGAATATTGGGAGTAGGATTAGGTAGTTTTATGACATCTTGTTGGGATACCAATACAAGAAATGAAGCTCATTCTGAAACAACATTGGGAAAAATTTTGCAATGTTGATATTAGCTTTAGTAAGGATATTGGAATATGTGTCTAAAGATTGGTATATATTGACATTCATACCAATGACCATTCTAGTGTGTATTTTGATTGATGTTTTGGTTATCTAAAAATATATGCGAATGGGTATATTTTTACACACATGACAATAGAATAAAGGAAGGCAAGTCACACATTGTGACTCTTGGAGTTTCCACACACTCGTCTCCCTCTTCTTTCCTTGAACCTCCATTATTGCTATTGATTCTCTCTTGCTTCTTCTTGTGCTTGCACTCCTTCTCCACCTTTCAAGTGGTATTAGAGCATGCATTCGAGGAGCTTCTTCAACATTGCATGTAACATGGGAAGAAGAGCTTTCTTGAAGCTTTCATGGTAGCCACACACCAAGGTATACATTAGTCTCATTGAGCTTCCACTTGCTTCAGCTTGTTGTTGTAGAGTTTATTGAGGCCTTTTAGGGGAGTGTTTGAGCATTGTTAAGTGGTTTATTGTGCCATGCTTAGTCAATAGTATGATTTGAGTTTTTAATAAGAGTAGGCCATGAGTCAACATTCTTATAAAAAGTACTCAACCCATAGCTACAATGTTGGCAGTGAAAACTTTGAATTCCTAAGAGAAGTTGGGGTACTGAGTGGTAGTGATACATTCCTTTAGCTTGTCAAAGCTCTTTTCGTTAGTAGGATTCTACCCTATCTTGGCCTAATTTTTGAGAAGTTTAGTTAAGGGGACAATGATGAGAGCATAATCTTCGATGAAGATGTGGTACCATCGTGTGAGTACTGAAGTTCCCTTGACTTCTCAAACAATCCACAGAGATGGCTAATCCTTAATATCATTGTGGTGCATATTTTAGTAGGGTTACAAACTTTGACTAGTAAGCTTCCATGGTTAATTCTAGCTACTTGAGCTTGAAGAATTCATTCATCTTCAAAGTCTTGTAGGTTGGCGGAAGTTATCGTCCACGTACAACATCTTTTAGTTGAGCCCATGACAATGGCTTCAGAAATACCTTGATCTTTGCACCATTGCTTCCACCATAACCGAGCTTGGCCAACTAGCTTAAGTTTGGCTATCATTGCTTGATTCATGGAGGCAATTCCGGAAGCAGAGAAATAGTCATCCATCGACTCAATCCATGTCCCGTCTCTGCTTTGACGTCTAACTCTTCTTCATCAAACTCGCGTGCCTTAATTTGTTTGAGAAGGAATTTCTTCTCTTGCATGTCAGCATTCGTGGGTGCAGAAGGTGCCTAATAATCAAGGCATACCACTCAAGTTATTTCTGTTTAGCATATGTCTATGAACAAACCATTAATCAATCACGCATCATCATGAAGTTTTGCTCTGATACCTTGTGTCTGCCTATTGGATGTCCAAGTACATTTTAGTGGTCTGAGATGAATCTAAGAGTTGCCACCCGCTAGTCCCAGGGAATGTTTCGGGGTTTGTAGACTAGGGTGTGTTGAGTCCATGACCGCCTCGCAACAGAACGTTCACGGCCAAACCCACTAGGATCAACATGAAATTTGGGTTCCTAGGGCCAAGGTCTCTTAACAGCATTCTAGCATCGGGTTTCGGACATCCTACTTTACGTAGAGATACCCAATCCAAACTGCACTTGGTTCAAAGAGAATGAAAAATAAAAGGGATGCGCTGCTCAACCTCTCTGCCCGTATGGCATAGTCCCATTCCGGTCCCCTAAAAAGGCATGAATAGGGTTCTAACTTAAGAATACCTAAAGTCGAATGGCCATAAATCCTTGTGAGAAGCCTCCTAGTTCTCCGGGACCACCCTACCATAGGATAGACCCATCGGGGATTTTGCCCACCCACTTCCCTTGATAGCTTTAGTTTTCCAATTAGGTTCTACCACATTTATGTGTGACATTTAAAGTTAGCTTCATGAATTAAGCCTTTTAGGGAACAAACTCCATTCACGTAATTTACAGCATAGACACAAAAAACAAAACAAACAGTCCTTTTGAAAAACAAGTTCCTTAACTTATCTTCAAGTTAATCTTTGTCTCATGCCCATATAGGAGAATTATGTATCCCTTCTATCCAACAGAAGTACTCGGTCCAAATCACATGGCACCAAAATTTCCATCCTCTATCTCAAATAAGATCTTCCAATGCCCCAGACATGGGGCTCACGGCAGTCTACAACTCCCTTTTGGACTTGGCAAGGTGGGGGTGGAGCAAACAGCTATGCCGCCAAATCCAACCATTAGATCCGTGCTTTCCATGCCTACGCAAAGCCTCACCTAGCAGAAGTCGTCCGCCAAACAGTAGATAATATGAGCAATATGAGAGCTAATAGAATCACTGGATTAAACAACTATACTCATGTTATTGATCTATCAAAAGAAGCTGCCAAAGAATTCGAAGAAGGGGAAAGAGCAGCTCCTGATCACTGCAGTAACTACAGGGTTGGCGCAATAATTAGGCATGATTACAATCATAGCAATAATACCAACCATGTCGTCGTAGCAGACTTGGGGTGCTCCTATGTTGAGAATGCCCTCGTCTATGCTGATTTTATTGTGCATGCCTTTACTGAGGGCTACTTAGGCCTAACTAATACTCATAGCCATACTCATAAGGCTGAGGATAAATATCAGTATGGGCCCCCCTCTTTGATCGACATGGAAGGGGGGGGCCCTGCTAATCAACGCCCACTTAGGAAAGATGAAAAATTGTTTTCATCTTTCCTCTGTGCCACCATAGCCCCACCCCTCTCATTTCCAGCACATACATGTCAGCAGTTAATACCCACAGGGCCCTCTTCTTCTCCCTCATACTTCACATCCCCTTATTCTTCTGGTACAATGCCTTTTTCCTCCTTCAGATCCACTCAACCCATGTCCTTCATTCATGCTGGCTCCGCATCTCACCAGTGCGTGCAGCGGTTTGATCCCTACCATACCTTCCCCTTGCCTCATTGAGTTCACATTCACTTCATTTGTTTGCTTGCTATCGACGTCCTCCCATGATGATCACATGTTCATCGCTTGGTGTTTACTGCAGGCAAAGGATGGTTTGGTGACGTCCTCCCCGTCCGTCCTGATGAGTACCGCCTCCACATGCTAGTGCGTCATGCTGCCAGGGATGATGTGATTGCATTGCCCAAGGGCACTATCTATTGGTGGTACAATGATGGCAACTGTTGCCATCATGTGCTTTGCTCTTCAAAGACAACCTTTGACTCAAAACGAGGATAGATGTAGGTGATGTAATGCCTTATGCGGAATGTATGCACATCCACGCCCTCGGAGCTCCACTGGTATAGACTAAATTACGATTTTTTCAGAGGCATGCTCTCTAGAAAAGTGCAGTCTTCAAAAAAAACTTCACCACATCCTCCTCCCTCACATCCTCCTCCCTCAACAACTCCAGTTCCTAATGCAAGTAGCCTCGCATGTCTGCTCCAACTATCTCCCACATCCTGAGAGCAAGAAGTGGTCACAATACAACTCCCACCCGGAAGCACATTGCTGAGCTTCTTTGGCAATAGCTCCTCTAGATGCTTATGCTCTCATACACTATCTAGGAATCTACAAACCGGCTTCTTGTCTGATTGTTGTTTTACAAAGAGGTCCTTCAATCCAGATTGTTATTCAGAATGGTCAATTACTAAAAATGAATTTATAATTTATGTACAATTTTTTTAAAAAAGGAGTGATATTGACTCTAATGTGTTTTTCAATACATTTTCCTTCCATTTCAGTTGAGCTCTCAAAGTACCTCTAAATATGGATGTACCTTTTAAAATACACTGTCCAACTTTGGGGCCTTTTAATGCATCGGCTCTAACATGGATGATCAAATTAGATCCAATGACACAATACGATGTTCAAGCATATGCACACATTTACTGGGATCGGGTGAGCGATTTCATTTCTGGGGAGAGTAGTTCAGAAGGCACACCCACAAACTTCAAGAGACAAATTTCTCGGAGGCGGGAACAAGGAACCTTAGCACAACCCACTGAATTCTCATGGATAGAGCAAATATGGTATGTATACAAATGTCATGTTCTTGTTGACTTCTAGAGGCTTGATTATTCATATGTACAAATTGATTCTCATAGATATCATTTAAGTCATATGCCTAGTTTTTGGTGTGCTTTTGGACCAAAAGACTTGTGTAGTAAACCACAAGTGACCGCTCATGAAAAGCAACCAAATGCTAAAGATGGCAAATATTTATTGGGTTGTAGATGTCATTTCTATGCATATAGACTCTATTTATGGCCAAATATAGCTTGAATAAATTATGTGGAGCATAATCATGTGGATTGGGAAGGCCATATTTGCCGTGGGATACATTGTGAAGGTTTGTCTGATTCAAGGTTGCTTGTTGCACCTTGGTTATCTGAAGAGAAAAGAACATGGGTCAAAAACTTGCTTCATAGTGGGTTTACCCCACTACAAGTATTCCAACAACATATTGCATTGGTGGAGAGACATGCAATGCAAGACTTGAATATAAAGTTAGGAAGGGACGCATTTATGACAATGCGGGATATTTTGAATATTGCATCAAAGATGGAATCAATCCTTACCTTCAAGTCCAATAAGGATGATGCATGCAGTGTGCATAATTGGGTGCTAGAGAACAATTATAGAACTTTCATCTACCAGCAGTATAATGCTTCTATTGGTCAACCTTTCATCTTGGGTATCCAAATAGAGTGGCAGCTACATATGCTTAATAAGTATGGAAAGGATGGTATACTTGCTATGGATGCTACATTCGGTACCAATAAATACAAGGTAAGAAGTTTATATCTTTTTCAATTGTATATTTGCAAATACAATGTATTTTTAGAGATTTTTTTAATGCATATTTGTTTTCACCCTCCTATTTTATGTTTGATTTGGTGCATGTTTGAATGCAGTTCTCTCTATATTCTATACTTGTATTTGATGCACATAGAAATGGGGTGCCAATACCTGCTTGATCACTTGGCTAAAAGCATTTCGAAATCGCATATTGGATTTTAATTCTTTTTGGAAGGCAAGTGCGTGGATGGTAGACGATGCACAAGTGGAAATTAATGCCATACAGTATACATGCTTCTCACTATATTAACTAAAAATTGCATGGGAATGTTTTTAATGCTTCTTTTCAATGTACAATTGAATCTCACTCAATGAATCATTGGTTAAATTGTAGGGCTATTTTTGGATCTCCTATATATATTTGTATATGGCATGTTAGAAGATGTTGGTTAAAGAATTTGATAAAGAAAGTTCTAGATCATCAAGTACGGGCTAATATGTTTCGAAACCTTGGTCACATTATGAACATGAAGTGTAGAGGATTGAGTAGTGATGCCAAAAGAAAGGAGGATGCTACATCTCTTATTGATCAGTTTTTTGAAACTTATGCTAGCGAGAAAAACTTCCTCACATACTTCAAGGAAAATTGGGTTCCCAAACTAGGCAAGGCTTTCTAATTTATAAATTCATCTATTCTTGAATTCACACGAATGTTGATCCTGTAAGTTATTTTATATTATAGGAATATGGGTTAGAGCTACACGAATACTTCCACATGCCAACCAAGATACAAATGGATCGATTGAATCTTACTGTGGATTGCTGAAGTCTCGATTCTTGATTGGAAGGCACACAATTCATGGCCGTAGAGCAAATTGGCTAATCCACAAGCTCCTCACATTTTTCCATCCATAATATTGGTATCTAGAGGCTGTGAAAGAGGCAGGCTTTAGACAAAACTTCAATGTTCAAACGATTGTATTGTCATCTCTTATGCATGCAAGAGGCATTCCAGATCAATTTGTCAAATATATTGGAGATGATCATAGTCTTGCAAAGGTTAAGAGCATGAGCAATGCAAAGCTCTAGTATACAATACAGAATGCACATTGTGAGTGGGCATGTTACAACTGTGATTGGGCCATGCAAGGAAATATATGCAAACATCAAATGAAGGCCTTAATATTGTCAGGTTTTGATATTGACACCATTGTGTCAAAGAGCATGGATATATATTACAAGAATTTTGAAGGTACATGGACTTATTTTTGTGAGCCATCTTTTGTGAATACATTTATTCAATGCTAATATCAATTCTTATCAAATAGGATCTTCTCTAAGTATGAATATGGAACAACCTACCAACATTGTTGAGAGTAGTCTTACACCTATACAGAATGATGCAGATACGCTAGAGGGCACTTATAGTGACATACAAGATCATGGTAAGTCAATCAAACCTTTAGTATATATGGTATTTGTTATTTTCTAGATATATATGTATATCATATCTATCTCAATTTGCAGGCCAAGCATTGCAAGGTGCCAAAGAAAAGTTTTGTGAAGCAATGGCTTTAGCAGGTAAAATATAGTTACAATAGAATACACCTTGATTTCTTATATTTGAAGTATCAAAACATATACTAAAGATGTTCTCTTTATGATAGAGAAAGATCTTGAATTAGCAATGCATCTTGAGCGCTTGAGTAGTCATTTGCTTGCCTCCTTGAAACAAATCAAGTCTAGCTTGCAAGGACAAAGACCCTATCCCTTAGCTCCCTTGCAAAGGATCAATGATGGACTAAGTAATTCTATCCAACGTGCCAAGCCATTCATTGAGAGACAGCTCTCCAAAAGACCATGACAACCACAACCCAAAGATGTCACACCATTTCCAATTCCTCCAAAGCATAAGAGGGTATCTGTGCAAGCACGCCTTGATTTAGACGCAACTTCTGAGGCAAATGTTGTGCTTGATACAAATTGAAAAGAGCCTCACTAACACTACCCATTTTGTGATTGATTTTGGATTGTTGTTCTCTATTTTTTTTTCATTGTGATAGCAAATTATATGAAGTACGTGGAACAATAGTTGTGAGATGGAGGGTTTGATACAACACTGCAAACTATCTTCTTGGAAATGATACAACATTTTGTGATTGATGGTCCATTCTTCTTTTCAATAGTGTTTTCATTGTAAAAGTGACTTATATGAAATACTTAGAAAGGCCACTTTTGACTTAATACTTAGATGGGCCACTTGTGAGATGGAGGATTTGATATAGTATTGCAAACTATCTTCTTGGCAATGCATTTTCAACTCCTTGTTTTTAGAAAGGGTATTTTTTGTGTTGACTGATATATGCCCACATAAAGTCTAGCTTGCAAGGACAAGACCATGTCCCTCAACTCCCTTGCAAAGGATCAATGATGGATTCAATAATTCTATCCAACGAGCCAAGCTATTCATTGAGAGAGAAATCTCTATAAAACCACAACAACCACAACCAAAAGATGTGACACCATTTTCCACATTGGCAAGAAGATTATTAATGCTTTACTATTTCACACACTTAGATGCTTGATTATTGCTCATAATTAATTGAGAGAAGGTTTGTTTGAAAAGAGTGGAAGATAACATTGTGATTGCATGATAATTGTTTTTCACCACTTTTTACATCCTACATAGCTTTCTTTATAGTTAGAGTATATACTAAGATGACTTTCAAATAACATTCTACATCCACATCAAACGTGAATTTATTGAATAAGTCCTTAAAGAATAACTTGTATGTTTTTTTCTCTCAAACATACCAATTCCAAATGGACATCCTGCCTCATCAAAAGGATAATCAGTCAAAGGCATAATGCCATAAAATAGTTGCTAATGCCATTTCCATTTATTCAAAAAACTTTCCACATAATGCTAATTGATCTCTACTTTCCACATAGCATTGTGGTTCTAGAGTAGGGATACACCTCTTCTTCTACCAAGTTTGCACCTTATCTCTCCTTCCTATACATAGATCTCTATTTTCCATGTGCCAGAGTCAAACTAGGTTCCTTTATGGTATAGATAGAAGAGCAATGTTGCCCATAGCTAATTAAGGGTATTTCAAAATATGCAATCAACATAGCAAAAGCATCTTGCCCATATTCTGATGCCCCAAGCCTCCATTTTGCAGAGTTATTTGCATCCACACGCAAAGAAACCTCCATTTTGCATCCACATCCTAGGATAGAAAAGTCCTACTTATCTTGAAGTGGGTACCCACACCACAAATAGATTATTGCTTACCTTAATGCTAATGTATCCAATCATTTTGGGACGAGTTAAGTCTCATCTCCCCAACTACACATTCCAATCCAAACTAGCAGCTACAACATCCTTCCGAACATTGAGCAATGTATGTCTTGCTTTCTGTACCTAGAAAGCTCACTCCATGAAAATTTTTATAGACAATGTATGTCCAACTTTCTACTACTACTGTTGTGATTTTAGTAGGCCTTATGAGCCATGATAGCATGAGGTACATTTGTGTCTTTTTCCTTCTCCTTGCATATTCTATAAAGAACACATATTTGAGCTAAATTTCTCTAAAGTCATTGACAAGTTATGTGATGACTAACTTGTAGAATAAACAAGTATAATGTATATTGTAGTAGAATGACATCATAAATGAATTAAAATCTCCAAGTATACACAAAAAATTATCTATTTTTTGTGGAATATCAAACATCAACCAACATGGAGTAGCATTCAATCAAATGAAACCCAAAGAGACAACCTTCTATGGGGAAAAAGGGAGAATGAGAAACATGTGTGACAATGACGACAATATGATTAACATCTTGGCAAGCAAGATCAAAATTGAACTACCATCCATGGTTAAGGTAGTGTAGACAATAAGGTGAACATATTCTTTACCTACCATCAATGGTGTAAACATGAAGAGGGATGACAAAATGTTGCCACATAAGAACATGGTTGCATGTGCAAGTGGCCATAAACATTTCCATAACTCAATCTTGGGAAGTTTTGTTTTTCAACTCTACAAATTTTATCATGTATACTTCATTAACCAATGGAAATTTTCCATGTAGATATCCTTAGTAACATATTAAAATTTCCATGTAGATATCTTATATTAACAATTCCATGATGTACATAATTTAGGTAGCTCATAGAACTCCTAATGTGAAAAAAAGATTCATTTTAGTGAAGGGCATTTATGAATATGCTTTTTTTTTAAAGAATTTAACCAACCTCTCCATATGAAAATCCATATAAAGGCATCCCCTATGCAGTAATAGGTCACACTAGCTATTTTGAAAATGTCATCTATTCACCTATGTGACATAATATAGTTGAAAATGTCTTTGTCATAGGAAGAAAGGGCAAATAATTTGAGGTCGATTTATTTTTAGGATTGACTATTTTACACAACAGTATAGTTATGCCACCCACAAGGTCAAGCTTACTCCTTCACAATATGTGGTACATAGCCCTAGGGGTAAGCATGAGCTCTTTAAAGAATACATTCACGAAGGACATGGGTTGAGTGGGTCTGAAGGAGGAAAAAGGCGTTGTATTAACTGCTGACAGCTGACATGTATGTGCTGGAAATGTGAGGGGTGGGGCCGTGGGGGCACTGACGAAAGATGAAAACAGTTTTTCATCTTTTCTGAGCGGGCGCTGATCAGAAGGGCCCCCCATTCCACATCGATCAACGAGAGCGGCCCATAGTGATATTTGTCCTCAGCCTACTCATAATTCTATATCCGATCACCCGCTTGACCTGCATCCGGCTGCCACGATTAAGAACGTTCCTGATCGTAACAATAAAAATACTAAGGGTCGTGCCATGATGGAGATCTAGTACTTCTTCTCGCACCTTCCGTCGAACGACTTTAAAATGTTGATTGCAATATGCCAACGATGTTGAGTTACTATAGCAAGTTGATGATTATCTGTAATTTTATTGACTATAGATATTGGTTAAAATATTATTTATTACATGTTCAAGCAACGTCGTTGTAAATGTCTTAGTAGAGAAATATATTCATTTCATCCATAACTACTTTTGAGCCAAAAGTTTTGCAAAGTTTTTGATGGTTGATCTATTCTATCCTTTTAAAATATTTTAGACTATTATTTGTGAATAGTGTAACTAAAAATACCAAACATCTAAAATCATTTAATGAGATTGTACGAGTTAAATATGTTTTTTAAGTAGGCTTTATGGTGTGTTCATAATGAGATTGTATGAGCTAGATATGTTTTTCAAATAGGCTTAATGGTGTCTTCATATGTTTTCTAAAAATTTAGAGTTTTTCTTCTATTTGGTGGATATTTGAGAATAGGCAGGCTAATCAAGTGTATAATTACCAATATCCTTGAATTTCAGAAGCACGTTCAACTCTACATGATATAGTGAAATTCATAAAATGAAGATAGAAATAGTGTATCATGCATTATGAAAATTTACTAAGTACAAAGAGTCATAAAGAAGGTATCAACTCCTATGGAAACCAAAATAATGTGAATACTGGTAGTTATGACATCATGTTGGGATACCGATACAAGAAATGAAGCTCATTCTGAAACGACATTAGGAAAAATTTTGCAATGTTGATATTAGCTTCAGTGAGGATATTGGAATATGTGTCTAAAGATTGGTATATATTGACATTCATACCAATGACCATCCTAGTGTGTATTTAGATTGATGTTCTGGTTATGTAAAAATATATGCGAATAGGTATATTTTTACACACATGACAATAGAATAAAGGAAGGCAAGTCACACATTGTGACTCTTGGAGTTTCCACACACTCGTCTCCCTCTTCTTTGCTTGAATCTCCATTATTGCTCTTGATTCTCTTTTGCTTCTTCTTGTGCTTGCACTCCTTTTCCACCTTTCAAGTGGTATTAGAACATGCATTCGAGGAGCTTCTTCAACATTGCATGTAACATGGGAAGAAGAGCTTTCTTGAAGCTTTCATGGTAGCCACACACCAAGGTATGCATTAGTCCCATTGAGCTTCCACTTGCTTCTTGTTGTTCTAGAGTTTATTGAGGCCTTTTAGGGGAGTGTTTGAGCATTGTTAAGTGCTTTATTGTGCCATGCTTTAGTCAATAGTATGATTTGAGTTTTTAACAAGAGTAGGCTATGAGTCAACATTCTTATAAAAGGTACTCAACCCATAGCTACAATGTTGGCAGTGAAAACTTTGAGTTCCTAAGAGAAGTTGGGGTACTGAGTGGTAGTGGCACATTCCTCTAGCTTGTCAAAGCTCTTTTCGTTAGTAGGATTCTACCCTATCTTGGTCTACTTTTTGAGAAGTTTAGTTAAGGGGACAATGATGAGAGCATAATCTTTGATGAAGATGTGGTACCATCGTGTGAGTGGTAAAGTTCCCTTGACTTCTCAAACAATCCACAAAGATGGCCAATCCTTAATATCATTTATGTTGACTAGGTCAACTAAGATAGCTTCAACTATATAATGAAGCTTAGGTATTGGATTTCCCTTTTAAACAAGGTACATTTACTACATTTTGTGTAGAGCTTATTCATCCTCAAGGTCTCAAGGATGATTCAAAGGTTGTTAGGATGACCTTCTTCTTCTTTGGAATAACTCAAGATTTCATCAGAATGCAAGAATGAATTCATCAAGGTAAGGCTTGAAAATTTCTTGTTACTAATTTGTTGAAAGTGGCTGGAGTGTTAGTTAAACTAAAGGAAATAAGTGTAAACTCAAAATGACCATATCTACTATTGAAGGTAGTCTTTGAAATATCCTCATCTTTTATTTAGAATTGATAGTATCTTGAGCTCAAATGAATCTTTGAGAAAAAAAAGTTTCCCTTGTAATCCATCAAGTAACTAATCAATTCATGGCATGGAATATTTATTTCTCATGTTTACCTAATTCAATTCATGATAATCAATGCAAAGCCTTCAGGTTTCACCTTCCTTCTTTTGGAAAAGCATGGAGATACCCCACGATGACTTTTTGAGTCAAATGAATCCTTGTTGCTTGAGTTTTTTCTTTAGTTCAATGGCGTTGGGAATAGACATCTTATAGCGCATTTTTCCAACCAACTCACCTCCTAAGGTTAATTTAATCTCATGATCTACCTCAAGGCTAAGGGGTAGTTCTATTAGGTCTTTCGAAAACATATCTGTAAATTTGTTAAGCCATGAAGTTTCTTCAAGATTCATGGGTGGTTTTACCTTATTTAGTTTAATTAGATGGATGGGTAGTCCTTTCTTTATACCTTAATTGGTTGATTGGCTTTGGCAAATTGTAATCTAGGTTTTCTTGCTGTTCCTCCATGAGATTGGACTAAGGTTCCTTTAATTCCATCAAAGGTAATCTTCCCTTCCACCTAATGGATACTTTCTTGGTTAGGGACTAGCCAATTGATACCTAGGAGACAAACATAAGCACTTAGGGACTAAAGATTTTCCTTTGTCTCTATTGATTCCTTAAGTGGAGTTTTACATTTCTAATAATTTGAGTGAAATAGACTTCTTTTCCATTTTCAATTTTAACTTTTAGTTTTCTACTAGGTTTGGGTTCCAATTGTAGTTTCTCTATACACTTAGGGAACATGAATACGCGAGTGGCACCATAATCAATGAGAATTTGAGAGCATTTACTTTGATGCTCTATAGGAATATGCAGGATGCTAGATTGGCATCCAACCTCTTTTTGTTGATGGCTACATAGATGGTCCCTCTTTCTAATTCTTCATAAATAGTAGGGTATTCTTCTACTTTCTTAGCCAAGAAATAATCTCAACCATCTGTACCTTGTCCGTGTTGAGATATCGAGCTCCACTAGTGATATGCCAGGGTGACCGTTGTGCATTTATGTCATCGACTTGTTAGTTGCAGATGCGGTTGGTACACCGCCCATGAATAATAGCTAGATGACAGCTATCCTTATCTACTCTAGTTCGTGGCTGAGTTAGTATGCCACCTTAGTTAGTTGAGTTTGGTTTGAGACCCATATATAGGGTTCTTCTATTTCTTTGTATAAGAGTTCTTTTGGCTTACACAACTAAGAAGAGGAAAACTATTTTTCAGCCTCCACCTCTGTGTGTATTCCCCCATTGTGCAAGCAAGAAAGCTACAAGTGAGACTCCTTCCTTCTCTCCCATAATCTTGACATGGTATCAGAGCCTTGTTCGTGGTAAGGAGCTCAAGAAAGCAAGCCAAGTTCGCGGTGTTCTGGTAAGAAGACCAGTGTTGCTTTCATTTTTCTGGTGTGGGAGCAAATCTCTGCAGGTAGCACAGCCGAAAAGTGCAGGAGTGCATTGTCTCAGGTTGAGACGCTCTTTGCGGTGAAGCAAGAGGGCAGTATATGTTGCGGGAGAAGGCTTTAGTCCCTGGTGACCCTGTTTTTTTTATTTGAGGCCATTTCGGGGCCTGTTTTGGAGGCGAAAGTTTTCTGCACGCACTCAGGAAAAGGCCCTGTTTTATGCTGTGCGACCACTGTTCTACAGGTTAGTGAAAAGTTACCACAGAAATTGCATCGTATGCTTGTGTGCAGAGACATTGGGAGTTACAAAATCATCCTTGGTTCCTGTTTATGCAAAATTGTCACTAGGAAGTGACTGTGTGGTCAAATACCACTTTCGCCAGTTTTGCAGATTTTCCCTCGTGAGGGTGAAGCTGTGTTTTTTGCAGTGACAGAATTTTTTTGCAGTGTTTTGTAGTGGCGTCTGATTCTCTTTCATAGATTGTCACTGAAAAGCTTGACAAGAACAAATTCCAAGCATGGAAGTTTAGAATGACGAATTTCCTTATGGAAAAAGGATATTGGGAATTTGTTGCAGGAAATGAAGAAGAACTAGTTCTTCTTGATGTTCCCAATCAACAGCAAATGCATGCATTTAAAGCATGGCATGAGAGAGCCAGGAAAGTTATGTATTGGCTGTCTATCAGCATTTCAGACTCTATGATTGTGCATATTTAGGATGCAAGTATGCCAAAGGAGGCATGGGATACTTTGTCAAAAATGTATAGTACAAATACACAAGCCAGGAAAATGCAGCTCAAGCAAGAGTTGCACAATGTGCAAAGAGAAAGTATGAGCATCAATGACTACCACATGAAGGTGAAGAAGATTGCAGATGCACTTGCTTTCATTGGGTCGCCAGTGAAAGATGATGATTTAGTCTCAGTGACCTTGAATGGTCTAGGAATGGATTATGCACAGTTCCGAACATCCATTTCCGTCCGTGAAAGATTTCCTAATTTTGAGGAGTTGATTGCTCTTCTAATTTCTGAGGAGTAGAGAAATGGTGGTGCATCTTCTTCAGGAGGAACTTCAAAAGAATTTGTCTTCTACTCAAATGCTGGAAGAGGTAGAGGCAGAGGTAGAGGAGTCCGATTTGGAGGTCATGGTAGAAATCAGAATATGCAGCAAACTCAAGAAAACCAGTCCTATGGAGGAGGACGTGGTAACTCTAGAGGCAGGGGGAGCCAAAAAGGTCGTGGTGGATGGCAAAGAGGCCAAAATGCAAACAGTAATGTTGAATGCTACTACTGTGGTAAAATGGGTCATATGGCTAAAGACTGCTATAAAAAGCAGAATGACATCATGAATGGAAAACTGCAACAAGGAAATTATGTATCTTCTAGTAGACAAGGTGATGACAGAAATGAGCATTTGTTTATGGTGCAACACATGAACAATTCTGTGACAAGTGCAGAAGAAAGCAATGAAGTGTGGTATGTTGACTCAGGTGCATCAAACCACATGACAGGTCATGCAGAATGGATGGAGGATGCAAGAAAATGGAAAAACTAGGATTTGTGGAGACTGGTGATGATACTGCACATCCTATTGTGCAGATTGGAAAAATTCCTTTGTCTATGCAAGATGGGAAAAAGAAATACCTGTCCGATGTATTTCATGTCCCGAATATCACCAAGAATATGGTTTATGTTGGTCAAATGGTTGAGCAGGGCTTGCAGGTCAGATTTAATCCTCATGGATGCTTTGTTGAGGATATGAAAAATAGAGGTCGCTTGATAGCAAAAGGAAATAAGAAGGGTAGAATGTTTACATTGGATGCAGACACACCTGAATTGAGTGCAGCAATGTTTGCACATGGGACCGGTGTTGTTGCAGATATTGATATCTGGCATAAACGCATTGGTCATGTTAATGTACAGTAACTTAAATCAATGCAGGCCCAAAATATTGTTGCAGGATTGCCTAAATTCAAGGTTGCAGAAATGCATAAGGTATGTGAAGCCTGCCAATTTGGAAAACAGGCAAGGAAACCATTTCCTAGACATGTTCAAGAGAGTAAGAAGCCATTGGAATTAATCCACTCTGATGTGTGGACTACTAAAGCTGCATCTCTTGGAGACTGTCATTATTTTGTCACTTTTATTGATGACTATAGCAGAAAATTTTGGGTGTATTTTATGAAAAAGAAAAGTGAAGTTTTTGGGCATTTCAAAACTCTTAAAGCTATGGTTGAAAAAGAAACTGACCTGCAAATAAAATGCCTAAGGTCAGATGGAGGGGGAGAGTACCTCTCAAATGAGTTTGCAAGGTACCTGCAGGAGCATGGCATAAAGCAGCAATATTCATGCAGTCATACCCCACAACAAAATAGAATTGCAGAAAGGAAAAACAGGCATATTGGAGAGGTATCTCGTGCCATGCTCAACGAAAAAGACATGCCAGATTTTTACTGGGCTGAAGTAGTTGCTACAGCAGTTTACATAATGAACAGGACTCCCACTACAGCAATACATGGGATGACTCCAAAGGAGAGGTATACTGGTAGGAAACCAGATATTTCTCATTTGAAAATTTTTGGTTGCATTGTCTATGTTCATGTGCCAGATGAGTTGAGATCCAAGTTGGATCCAAAAGCAGAGAAGTGCATCTTTATTGGTTACTCTTTGTAGCAGAAAGGGTATAGATGCTATAACCCTTCTACTCGTAAGTTTACAGTGAGCAGAGATGTTGTTTTTGATGAGATGAGTAGCTCGTATAAACCAGTAAATGTGATTGATGATGTAGATGCACAAAATGGTAATGCTGCACAGAATTCAGAGCAGCAGTCACAAAATATTAGTGGACCTGGAGCGTCCTCTAGCAGTGGTTTACATTCTTCGCCATGGACAGGCAGATTGAGATCAGGAGAATCTTCTCAAAGCAATGTAGATAGTGGTATGCAGATATCACAAAAAGGAAAAGAGAAGGTAGATTAACCCATGTTTGATGTGAATGCAGGTCACTCTTATGTGGATGGTGAATCCAGTGGCTCAGAACTGAGCATTGATGATGAGTTGGGTATCCTTCTATTGTTACACCTGGAGTAAGGAAGACCAGGGATGTTTTGAGAGCACCTGGGAGTGAACCTACTTTGCGCAGGTCTACCAAAGCTAGGTATCCTGTGGATAGGCTGAAATATGATGGATTTACAGCCATTCACTATGCCTATATGGTTAGAGTGATACAGGAACCAGAACCCACTTCTTTTGAGCAAGCCATGGGAAAAGAAAAATGGGACAAAGCCATGGATGAAGAAATGGATGCCTTGGAAGCAAATGCTACATGGGAATTGGTACCTTTGCCTAAAGATAAGAATGCAATTGGCTGTAAGTGGGTTTATAAGGTGAAGCACAATGCAGATGGTTTTGTGAACAGATACAAGGCAAGATTAGTAGTCAAGGGATATGCACAAACATATGGCATTGATTATGAAGAAACATTCAGTCCGGTTGCAAGGATGGCAACTGTAAGAGCAGTCATTGCTATGGCTGCATCAAAGGGATGGATGTAAAGAATGCCTTCTTGCATGGTGATTTGCAAGAAGAGGTCTATATGAAGCAGCCACCAGGTTGTGTGCATGCTGTTCATCCTGAGTTTGTTTGCAGGTTGAAGAAAGCCTTGTATGGCTTGAAGCAAGCACCTAGAGCATGGTCTGACAAGATAGGACAGTATCTTGTCACTATTGGCTTTCAAATTTCCAAGGTAGATTTCTCACTTTATGTGAGAAAAACAGAGAAAGGTATTATGCTACTTGTCATTTATGTTGATGATTTGATTATGACAAGTGACAGTGATGAAGATATCCTTCATGTGAAAATGCTATTGAAGCAGAAGTTTGAGATGAAGGATTTGGGAGAGCTGCGTTATTTCTTGGGCATTGAGGTGTTTAGATCACCAAGTGGGATACAGCTCTTGCAGAGGCAGTATGGATTGGACATGCTGTCGAAATATGGGATGACAGGCTGTAAGCCTATTTCAGTTCCTTTGGAGCAGAATGTGAAGCTGAGCGCAGATGCAGGTGAGCTTCTGGAAGACCCTACTACGCACAGACGCATAGTAGGAAGTTTGATTTATATGACTATTACCAGGCCAGATTTGAGCTATGCTGTTGGATTGGTAAGTCAGTTTATGTAGGTTCCAAGGAAACCACATTTGGATGCGGCTACATGCATACTCAGATATGTGAAGTCCACATTGCAGTATGGACTATGTTATGAGACTGGGGTTCAGATACAGTTGCATGGATACACTGATGCTGATTGGGCTGGTAGTATTTCTGATAGACGATCTACCAGTGGATATCTATTCTCTTTTGGGAGTGCTGCAGTCACTTGGAGCAGCAAGAAACAGCCTACAGTTGCCATGTCGATCACAGAGGCTGAGTACAGGGATGCAGTTATGGCTGCATGTGAGGTAGCTTGGTTGCATAAGCTACTTTATGATATGCATCAGCCTACAGATGGGCCAGTTGTCATTTATTGTGACAACATAAGTAGTATACACTTGGCAAATAACCCAGTCTATCATGCTAGAACAAAGCACATTGAGGTGGATTATCACTATGTGCGGGAGAGGGTTTTACTAGGTCATATTGATCTAGTTTATGTCAGCACAGAGGATCAAGTAGCTGACATATTTACGAAGGCATTGGGTGCAGAGAAGCTGCGCAAGTTCAGAGACCTGCTTGGTGTGCAGGAATTGGGATCGAGCTCCACTCGTGATATGCCAGGGTGACCGTTGTGTATTTATGTCACCGACTTATTAGTTGCAGATGCGGTTGGTACACCACCCATGAATAATAGCTAGATGACAGCTATCCTTATCTACTCTAGTTCGTGGCTCAGTTAGTATGCCACCTTAGTTAGTTGAGTTTGGTTTGAGACCCATATATAGGGTTCTTCTATTTCTTTGTATAAGAGTTCTTTTGGCTTACACAACTAAGAAGAGGAAAACTGTTTTTCAGCCTCCACCTCTGTGTGTATTCCCCCATTGTGCAAGCAAGAAAGCTACAAGTGAGACTCCTTCCTTCTCTCCCATAATCTTGACAGTTTGTTCCTTATCCTTATCCCTGGTTATTAAAATTTTGTGATGCTAGAGGATTACAATGAGGATTTATATTAGCATTGTTTTCCCTCACACGGGGCATTGGGGTCGATAGTGGCCTAGCTAGTTACAACTGAAACAATGGGGTTGACTCCTTGATTAGCATTAAGAGGATTGAGGTTGTTATTATTGGGTGGGTGGTTTGGCGTATTGTTGACAAGACTAAGATGAATCCAATTTCAATTTTCCATTTAGGGGTTGACTTTGCTCCTTTTTGGGTAGGTAGGTCAAGTTGAAAACTATGTAGCCCAAGCCTTCAATCTTTATTTTAAAGAGATCTCAAAGAGAAAGGGTTGATGTTTCAAGATTAATATTTCAATGTGGATAAATACATCACTAAATTTGATATGCTTGTTTTTTAGGAGCCCAAAATTTGAATTTATGATATGGCCAGTAACAATTTTTTTTTCTTTGTGTTGCTATTAGAAAATATTATAGAGACTCGATCAACTTTTTCATGCCATGACAATAGAGATATGTAACATAGACAACCAAAGTAGAGTTGTGAGAAGTTGATGTGCGTATACTATAATATGAGAACACATATGTCTTGGATCCTATGATGTTTACATATTTGAGGTAATAGTATAAACATTGAACCTTCTATATTTCACAAGCTTGTTACATAAATCAAACTTCTAGATTATGATAGTCTATATGATTTTAAGGTTAGAGTTGAGTCTTGAGCAAGAAAATAGTCTATTAGTTTTAGACCCATTTGTGTCACTACCTTTGTGATCATGTCTTGTATTTGACAATTTTTTTGAGATTATAATATTAAGAAATTTGATAAACTAAAATTTTCTTATATTAATAGGCACTATCATTTTATATTTAAAGTGCAACATATATAGTACAGAGATTATTAGATGTTGATTCACCATTTTGGTGTGCATGATTGCATTGATTAAATTACTACTATCATGGTTGCACTGATTAAATTGTAACCATTTTAGTGGGCCTATTTAATTTTAAAAAATGATTCATTAAAAAAATTATACGCATGATGTAGCAATCTTTGGAGTCTTATTTCAATGGATCTCTATGAGAAAAGAGCTTAAGTACTTAACTCACTATCAAACACACATATTGAACTTAGAGGGTATAATGGTTTTTTACTAGTTTATTACATATTATCATTCATTTTATTAAAAAAAAATGCTAACCAAAAAATACATAACCATTTTTTTCTTTGTAATGTAGTTGTGTAAATACAATGCTCAATGCCTTGGCTATAAATGAGGAAGCATCTTACCTCGATGTACAAGTATGTTGTCATTAGAAGATAAAATACCTTACATTCATCCACATCAAAAAGGTATACAAAGTTTGACACTAAAACTCTAAAATAACACATGATATATTATAGGTTCCTCAACAAAATGATGATTACTCATGTGGTTAGAGAGCATTATGCAATGCAAAGCTAATATTAAGTCACTTTTACCCAACACGAGCTATACAATGCGTTCATAATCCTTTGGTAAGAAAAGTCGTATTATAATCACAAACAAGGATACTCTATTGATTTTCCTTCACATAGTAATCATGCACATGGTGTTGTGAAAATTTAGATAACATATATAGATGATTTCTTAAGGGACTACAAGAAGTGCATGACTATGAAGATATTAATTCAAGTAGGAATCACAAAAAGAGTCAAACTCTTCAATCATAAAGTGCTTGACAACAAGCCACAAGATAGTCTACAATGAGAAGGAAGTCAAAGGCAATAATATAGTCTATCATGAGCAGGAAGTCATCAATACTCGTGTAAGACATCTTGTGTTGTAATGTGCCTACCTATTGGCTATTCGAGCATGTTTTAGCAGTCCATCAAGAAACGAATCTAAGTGTCGCCACTCGGCACTCCCAGGGAATATTCTGGGGTTTGTCACCTAGGGTTTCCAGAGTTCGCCTCGTAACAGAACGTTCACGACCTTCTCCTAACAACATTCTAGCATCAGGTTTTGGACATCATACTTTACACAGAGATACCCAATCCAAAGAAGATCCATACTGCACTTGGTTCAAAGATGCATGCATTTTTTGTAACATAGCTTGGTGTGGTCAAGGATGCGGGCAACATTTAACTAGTGCCCTTGTCCATATTGGCTTTAGTTACCTATATCCAGGCATAACCTTCATAATAGCCTTGCGTTTGTAATAAGATTTTGGGGACCCATCATTACTTGATTTCTCATCAATGCTTATAGTTCCTTCTCTACCTCCTGGGTTTCAAATACAAGTTCCTAGCCTTGTGAGGTCATGATTGTGTGCTTTTAGGTGGCAACCCTTGATGTTTTGGTATCCATTTGAACTACACTACATGGGTCTTATCTTTGATTTCAACGGTTTTTTGGCTTTGAGCTTTGGTGGGTTGTGATGAGTTACAACCCCTTTGCTTAGGCTTGGTGGTAGGTTGCTCTACTAGTGGTTTTCCATGCTTTGATGGAGCCGCATTGCCATTGCTAAAAGCCGTGACTATATGTACGTTGCATATGGCTAGATGAATGCGATGTGATTGGTAGTCGACATTACAAAGTGTTTGCTTTTTAAACGTACATCCTAACAGTGATTCTGTACCTACATCCTTTGCATTCAGCAACACATAAAAGAACATTGGTATGCTTTTAAACTCAATATAGACTGCAACCTTGGACTTTCCTAGAAGTGCATATGATCAATGGGCTAATTTTGGCATTACTAGGTTGCAAATTGTGGTCTGCCAATTTAAATACAATGATTGTGAGTCAAGATATTAAAATTAGCACCCTCATGTATCACTGTATCAAATGTATGTGTTTGCCACGTAGTGACAATTATGCGTAGGTACGTGGGTGCCACTATTGCCTTCTCTTATTCTTCATCAATTTCTATTAATGTGGCGACTCAAACTTTCATAGGGGGCTTTGGCATGGAAGGCTTGTGTAGTGGATGCATGGGAGAGTAACACTTCCTAATGCAGCTCCCGTTGAAGAAGCCTGTGCCCTCTCAATCTAGGGTTTTAAGATCTACCTTGCTAGTCTCCTCTTTATTGTCCTCCTCTTTTTACTATGTTCGTTCTTGGAATAGCAGTCTTTATAATCATCATCTAAAATGTCTTCATCTAATTGCTAAGCCTTGATGCTCCGTTTCTTTCTCATTGGTGACTCCGGCCCAATGGTACATCAAGTTTAGATCATGCACCTTGCTCCACCTCCACTTGGGTTCATCCAAGAGATCCTTGATGGGTTTGAGATTGGCCACTAGGTTGCCAGCTAGCTTGTTTGTTAGATGCTCTAAGATCTCAAGGACTTCTTGCTTGTTGTTTGGTACGTGGAATGTAATAGGGGTGAGTCATCTCTATGAGCTTCTAGCCATCATGCAAACTGGTATTGAGGGCATGTCACTAGGTTTACCAATTGCCTTAGTGTCTTGCTCGTAATCCTCATTATCTAAGAAAGGAAAATCAATCGTGGCTAGCATGTGCATCCAATCTCGCTCATCCTCAAGACAAGGGATATACTTGGTCAATAGCACATACGATTTTCTAACTTGCGCGTCATCCTTCAACATTCTTGAGATGACATCTAAGTTGAGTGGCATAGTCTTCCAAGTATCCATCTCTACCCTTACCACTTCCATTCGATTGCCTAGGAAGATCCGACCGTATTGCCCTAGTCTTCTATGACTTTTGCATTACACATCCAAGGTCGGCGGCCCAATAGGATGTCATAGTCCACTTCTTTCATGACTATGAAGTCTATGGAGAATTGGACTCTTGCAATCTTCAGCCAATTCTTTAGTACTTCGAATGGCATGACTTTCATTCTCTTATAGTGGCAATGTGACATTGAATCTAGCATCCTTGACAGGCGGGTTACCCCAAGTATGGAGCACTGTGTGGCTAAGCACATTGACTCTTGATCTCATTTCTAGGATTCCCTTTCTTGTGGTGTCGCCTAGAGCTATGACTGATAAGACTGCATGCATTTCGATGCCTTCCTAGAAAGCATTAACGTGTAAGGACTTGGGCACTGAGTGCAACATCAGACTTAGTATTTTCATTACTGCATCATGCTTGTGTAAGTCAGCTATAGCTTGCTCTATCGATCCTTCCACCCACAGCTTCAGTTCTTGCCATAGTGTTTGATGCTACCTAAGTAAATCTCCTAAGATTGGTGTCAGTAGGGTGGTCACTAGCATTGTAAGAAGATTGGTAGCTTCTCGCTCTTCTCCTAGTTGTGCGCTTGTTGGCCAATGACCTTCACTGGTTTGTTGTCCTGTAGCATTTAAACTCCATCTAAGCGGCACTGCTGATGGTGTAGATGGGTCTTTCAACTTTGGTCGTTGAGGTGAAATTGGTGTGCTTATGCTTGAGAGATCATCAATCTCATCCTCCAAGATGGGCTCAGTTTCCTTTATGTGTTCTTGGGCTTCTTTCATGGCTTCTAGTTGGCACTTTGGGTTGGGGTACTCCCCTACCTTAGCACTTCCCTTCTCAGTAATCTTTGGAGCAGATGTCTCTACCTTTGTGTCTATGACCTTCTTTCCAATAGCAAGTGTTGTGGCACTCTTGATTTTAAGTGTGAACCTTGCATTGGTTTTTTTTCTTCTTCACCTACTACAACTCTTCTTTCCGATTGAGGCTACGTCTAAGTTGCTACGCTTCCTTGGCAATGATATGCCGGCCTACCTCATCTCTACATGGGTCATGATATGCAACGGGATAGGTGTGGCCTCCTCGTTGTGTATCTTAACACGGAGCAACCCTAGTGGAACTAATGGGACAATGGTCAAACTATACAATGGCTTCCGCGTATAGCAAATAGCCAAGAGGTTAGTGATTCCACATTCAACGAATTTGAGATCATCCTTTTCTAGATTTTCTTGCTCCCTCTTGGGGTAGCGTGAAGAGATGTGTCTTGGGTAACCACAAGTCCAATAAGAAATTGGTTCTTGGGTCTACCCTTCCAAGCCTCTGCCTCTTCCCCTTCCTAATGCCATCGCTAGCACTGGTCGATAGTCCATGAGGTCTGGATTTTCCTCTTTGTCGCATGAGACATAAGGGTTCACATAGGGTTCCTTATTGCTAGGCTCCTTCACATAGTGGATTGGTGCTCGGTGGATGGGTTACATAGGGTCCAGACGGCCTAGGTATGCATGTGGGTTTGATCTCTATCCTATGGATGACTGGATTTGTATCATTAGGTGCTAGGAGGGCCAATGGGGCTTCTCTCCCAAAGAAATTCTGAGGGCTATTTCCTAGGTAAGGCTGGTTTTAAGGCTATGAATATGGATGGGAGTCTCCGCGGCAGTGCGGTGCATGGCATTGTGGCCAAATCTACTATAGTTGACACAAGGTCAGGATCTTGGATTAGTTTCCACTACAATACACACATTGGACATGCGACTGCCTAGGCCTTCTCATTATGTCATATAGCTTGGCCAACTCTAGCTTCATGTTTGCCAACTCCTAGCTCTGATTGACGTTCTTTCCTTTGTCTCGGGTGCCTTGGAAGGATCCACCACTAGCAATCAAAGTTCTTCTTGAGGTTCCAAGAGCAATGATGTCTTGGGTTGTAGGTCTTGAGCTCCTCTCTTTGAGCAGATCTTCCACTCGTATAGCTTCTTTGAAGACCCTAGCTAGCACATCCCTTTGTAGGGTTGAGTTGCTCATTGAGGTCTTGTAAAGCTCTTCACTTCAGATTCCACTTATGAACACAGTGGAGACTGCTCATTTGCTAGGTCTTAATACACAAAACTTCGTATTTTGATATATATTTGTGTTTTCTTTCCAAGTAGATATATGCTATGACTGTAAGTGAATATTTTATAATGGAGGGTGGCAAACCATGCCTTTTGTCAAGGAGTAGGTGGGGCCTTATCATATATTTTCTCTTATTCTTTTTGAATTTATTAACTTATTCAAGTATTTTATGTTTCATAATGTTATATCTATTTAATATTTGAGATGTTAGATTCAGCACGTGGACAACTTTGCAACACTTATCCTCCTCCACAATAAGCACTTCTTGGAGAGTGAGCCTTATATACACAAGTGAGGCATGCATGTCAACGATGCCTCTTCTCTAATTTTAAGTTACATTAGCCTCTCTTCTTTATAAGTCGATGAAAATTTTGCTTTAGAATGTACCTTTACTATTACCCATTGAGTACAAACTCATTTTGGAAAATTTAAGTTGTATTATTATATTTTGTCTCATGTGGTTTATGTAAATAATTAAAGGAAAAAGGCCACGAAGGTACTAGTTGTTGCAGATTTGCCACTCTAAAATTATACAATTAGTAGCTCCTTGGTTTTCTAGTACCGAATTGTCATATTTATATAAATGTGTATTAGTGCGACTACATATGCATTTAGATATCAAGGTTAATATGTATGTAGGCAGGACTAGCAATACTATATTGATGTAGTTTGTGAGTAGTAGGTTGCGGCTTTAGTTGATAGACTTGTTTTGTCTCTACCAGTTTATGTGTTTGAGGCTGTATGGGCATTTGTGGCATTGGGGCATTTTCTGTAATGTAGCTTGGTGTGGTCAAGGTTGCGGGCATCATTTGAGTAGTGCCCTTGTCCATATTGGCTTTAGGTACCCATATCCAGCCATAACCTTCATAATAGCCTTGCGTTTGTAATAAGATTTTGGGGACCCATCATTGCTTGATTGCTCATCAATGCTTATAGTTCCTTCTCTACCTCCTAGGTTTCAAATACAAGTTCCTAGCCTTGTGAGGTCATGATTGTGTGCTTTTAGGTTGCAACCCTTGATGTTTTGGTATCCATTTGAACTATGCTGCATGGGTCTTATATTTGATTTCAATGGTTTGCTCGCTTTGAGCTTTGGCGGGTTGTGATGAGTTACAACCCCTTTGCTTAGGCTTGGTGGTAGGTTGCTCTACTAGTGGCTTTCCAGGCTTTGATGGAGCCGCGTTGCCATTGCTAAAAGTCGTAACTATATGTACGTTGCAGATGGCTAGATGAATGCGATGTGATTGGTAGTCGACATTACAAAGTGTTTGCTTTTTAAACGTACATCCTAACAGTGATTTTGTACATGCATCCTTTGCATTCAGCAACACATAAAAGAACATTGGTATGCTTTTAGACTCAATATAGACTGCAACCTTGGACTTTCCTAGAAGTGCATATGATCGATGGACTAAGTTTGGCATTACTAGGTTGCAATTGTGGTCTGCCAATTAAAATACAATGATTGCGAGTCAAGACATTTAAATCAACACCCTCATTTATCACTGTACCAAATGTATGTGTTTGCCAGGCGATGACAATTATGCGCAAGTTATGCAGGTGCTATTACTGCCTCCTCATATTCTTCCTCAATTTTCGTTAATGTGGCAACTCAAACTTTCATTGGGAGCTTTGGCATGGGAGGCTTGTGTAGTGGATGCATGGGAGAGTAACACTTCCTAATGCAGCTCTTGCTGAAGAAGTCTATGCCCTCTCCATCTAGGGTTTTTAGATCTACCTTGCTAGTCTCCTCTTTACTGTCCTCCTCTTTTTATTATCTTCCTTCCTGGAATAGCAGTCTTTATAATCATCATTTGAAATGTCCTCATCTGATTGCTAAGCCTCGATGCTCCGTTTCTTTCTTATTGATGACTCGGACCCAATGGTAGGTTGTGGGAGAGAAGGAAGGAGTCTCACTTGTAGCTTTCTTGCTTGCACAATGGGGGAATACACACAAGGCTGGAGGCTGAAAACAGTTTTCCTCTTCTTAGTTGTGTAAGCCAAAAAGAACTCAAGTACAAAGAAATAGAAGAACCCTATATATGGGTCTCAAACCAAACTCAACTAACTAAGGTGGCATACTAACTTAGCCACGAACTAGAGTAGATAAGGATAGCTATCATGTAGCTATTATTCATGGGTGGTGTACCAACCGCGTCTGCAACTGACAAGTCGGTGACATAAATACACAATGGTCACCCTGGCGTATCACGAGTGGAGCTCGATATCTCAACACTCCCCCTCGAGCTCAATCCCAATTCCTGCACACCAAGTAGGTCTCTAAACTTGCACAGCTTCTCTGCGCCCAATGCCTTCGTGAATATGTCAGCTACCTGATCCTCTGTGCTGACATAAACTAGATCAATAAGACCTAGTAAAACCCTCTCTCGCACATAGTGATAATGCACCTCAATGTGCTTTGTTCTAGCATGATAGACTGGGTTATTTGCCAAGTATATACTACTCATGTTGTCACAATAAATGACAACTGGCCCATCTGTAGACTGATGCATATCATAAAGTAGCTTATGCAACCAAGCTACCTCACATGCAGCCATTGCTGCACCCCTGTACTCAGCCTCTGTGCTCGACAAGGCAACTGTAGGATGTTTCTTGCTGCTCCAAGTGACTGCAACACTCCCAAAAGAGAACACATATCCACTGGTAGATTGTCTATCATAGATACTACCAACCCAATCAGCATCAGTGTATCCATGCAACTGTATCTGAACCCCAGTCTCATAAAATAGTCCATACTGCAATGTGGACTTTACATACCTGAGTATGCGTCTAGCCGCATCCAAATGTGGTTTCCTTGGAGCCTGCATAAACTGACTTACCAATCCAACAGCATAGCTCAAATCTGGCCTGGTAATAGTCATATAAATCAAACTTCCTACTATGCGTCTGTACATAGTAGGGTCTTCTAGAAGCTCACCTGCATCTGTGCTCAGCTTCACATTCTGCTCCAAAGGAACTGAAATAGGCTTACAGCCTGTCATCCCATATTTGGACAACATGTCCAATCCATACTGCCTCTGCAAGAGCTGTATCCCACTTGGTGATCTAATCACCTCAATGCCCAAGAAATAACGCAGCTCTCCCAAATCCTTCATCTCAAACTTCTGCTTCAATAGCATTTTCACATGAAGGATATCTTCATCACTATCACCTGTCATAATCAAATCATCAACATAAATGACAAGTAGCATAATACCTTTCTCTGTTTTTCTCACATAAAGTGAGAAATCTGCCTTGGAAATTTGAAAGCCAATAGTGACAAGATACTGTCCTATCTTGTCAGACCATGCTCTAGGTGCTTGCTTCAAGCCATACAAGGCTTTCTTCAACCTGCAAACAAACTCAGGATGAACAACATGCACATAACCTGGTGGCTGCTCCATATAGACCTCTTCTTGCAAATCACCATGCAAGAAGGCATTCTTTACATCCATCTGATGTAAAGACCATCCCTTTGATGCAGCCATAGCAATGACTGCTTTTACGATTGCCATCCTTGCAACCGGACTGAATGTTTCTTCATAGTCAATGCCATATGTTTGTGCATACCCCTTGACTACTAATCTTGCCTTGTACCTGTTCACAGAATCATCTGCATTGTGTTTCACCTTATAAACCCACTTACAGCCAATTGCATTTTTACCTTTAGGCAAAGGTACCAATTCCCATGTAGCATTTGCTTCCAAGGCATCCATTTCTTCATCCATGGCTTTCTCCCATTTTTCTTTTCCAATGGCTTCCTCAAAAGAAGTGGGTTCTGGTTCCTGTATCACTTTGACCATATATGCATAGTGAATGGCTGTAAATCCATCATATTTCAGCCTATCCACAGGATACCTAGCTCTCGTAGACCTGTGCAAAGTAGGTTCACTCCCAGGTGCTCTCAAAACATCCCTGGTCTTCCTTACTCCAGGTGTAACAATAGAAGGAATACCCAACTCATCATCAATGCTCTGTTCTGAGCCACTGGATTCACCATCCACATAAGAGTGACCTGCATTCACATCAAACATGGGCTGATCAACCTTCTCTTTTCCTTTTCGTGATACCTGCATACCACTATCTGCATTACTTTGAGAAGATTCTCCTGATCTCAATCTGCCTGTCCATGGCAAAGAATGTGAACCACTGCTAGAGGACGCTCTAGGTCCACTAATATTTTGTGACTGCTGCTCTGAATTCTGTACAGCATTACCATTTTGTGCATCTACATCATCAATCACATTTACTGGTTTATACCAGCTACTCATCTCATAAAAAACAACATCTCTGCTCACTGTAAACTTACGAGTAGAAGGGTTATAGCATCTATACCCTTTTTGCTACAGAGAGTAACCAATAAAGATGCACTTCTCAGCTTTTGGATCCAACTTGGATCTCAACTCATCTGGCACATGTACATAGGCAATGCAACCAAAAATTTTCAAATGAGAAATATCTGGTTTCCTACCAGTATACCTCTCCTCTAGAGTCATTCCATGTATTGCTACAGTGGGAGTCCTGTTCATTATGTAGACTGCTGTAGCAACTGCTTCAGCCCAATAAAAATCTGGCAAGTCTTTTTCATTGAGCATGGCACGAGATACCTCTCCAATATGCCTGTTTTTCCTTTCTGCAATTCCATTTTGTTGTGGTGTATGACTGCATGAATATTGCTGCTTTATGCCATGCTCCTGTAGGAACCTTGCAAACTCATTTGAGAGGTACTCTCCCCCTCCATCTGACCTTAGGCATTTTATCTACATGTCTATTTCTTTTTCAACCATCGCTTTAAGAGTTTTGAAATGCCCAAAAACTTCACTTTTCTTTTTCATAAAATACACCCAAACTTTTCTGCTATAGTCATCAATAAAACTGACAAAATAATGACAGCCTCTAAGAGATGCAGCTTTAGTTGTCCACACATCAGAGTGGATTAATTCCAATGGCTTCTTACTCTCTTGAACATGTCTAGGAAATGGTTTCCTTGCCTGTTTTCCAAACTGACAGGCTTCACATACCTTATGCATTTCTGCAACCTTGAATTTTGGCAAACCTGCAACAATATTTTGGGCCTGCATTGATTTAAGTCGCTGTACATTAACATGACCAATGCGTTTATGCCAGATATCAATATCTACAACTACACCGGTCCCATGTGCAAACATTGCTGCACTCAATTCAGACATGTTTGCATCCAATGTAAACATTCTGCCCTTCTTCTTTCCTTTTGCTATCAAGCGACCTTTATTTTTCATATCCTCAACAAAGCATCCATGAGGATTAAATCTGACCTGCAAGCCCTGCTCAACCATTTGACCAATAGAAACCAGATTCTTGGTGATATTCGGGACATGAAATACATCAGACAGGTATTTCTTTTTCCCATCCTGCATAGACAAAGGAATTTTTCCAATCTGCACAATAGGATATGCAGTATCATCACCAGTCTCCACAAATCCTGGTTTTTCCATTTTCCTTGCATCCTCCATCCATTCTGCATTACCTGCCATGTGGTTTGATGCACCTGAGTCAACATACCATACATCATTGCTTTCTTCTGCACTTGTCACAGAATTGTTCATGTGCTACACCATAAACAAGTGCTCATTTCTGTCATCACCCTGTCTGCTAGAAGATGCATAATTCCCTTGTTGCAGTTTTCCATTCATGATGTCATTCTGCTTTTTATAGCAGTCTTTAGTCATATGACCCATTTTACCACAGTAGTAGCATTCAACATTACTGTTTCCATTTTGGCCTCTTTGCCATCCACCACGACCTCTTTGGCTTCCCCTGCCTCTAGAGTTACCACGTCCTCCTCCATAGGACTGGTTTTCTTGAGTTTGCTGCATATTCTGATTTCTACCACGGCCTCCATATTGGCCTCCTCTACCTCTGCCTCTACCTCTTCCAGTATTTGAGTAGAAGATAGCTTCTTTTGAAGTTCCTCTTGAAGAAGATGCACCACCATTTCTCTGCTCCTCAGAAATTAGAAGAGCAATCAACTCCTCAAAATCAGGAAATCTTTCACGGACGGAAATGGATGTTCGGAACTGTGCATAATCCTTTCCTAGACCATTCAAGGTCACAGAAACTAAATCATCATCTTCCACTGGCGACCCAATGGAAGCAAGTGCATCTGCAATCTTCTTCACCTTCATGTGGTAGTCATTGGTGCTCATACTTTCTCTTTGCACATTGTGCAACTCTTGCTTGAGCTGCATTTTCCTGGCTTGAGTATTTGTGCTATACATTTTTGACAGAGTATCCCATGCCTCCTTTGGCGTACTTGCATCCTGAATATGCACAATCATAGAGTCTGAAATGCTGATAGACAGCCAATACATAACTTTTCTGGCTCTCTCATGCCATGATTTAAATGCCTGCATTTGTTGTTGATTGGGAACATCAGGAAGAACTGGTTCTTCTTCATTTCCTGCAACAAATTCCCAATATCCTTTTCCCATAAGGAAATTCGTCATTCTAAACTTCC
Organism: Lygodium microphyllum; assembly: GCF_053477565.2. NCBI lineage: Eukaryota > Viridiplantae > Streptophyta > Polypodiopsida > Schizaeales > Lygodiaceae > Lygodium > Lygodium microphyllum. Next base: position 43,151,298 of record NC_141157.1, on the reverse strand, counting down.
ATACCTGGAAGTTGTTCTTGTCAAGCTTTTCAGTGACAATCTGTGAAAGAGAATCAGACGCCATTACAGAATACTGCAAAAAATTCTGTCACTGCAAAAAACACAGCTTCACCCTCACAAGGGCAAATCTGCAAAACTGGCGAAAGTGGTATTTGACCACACAGTCACTTTCTAGTGACGATTTTGCATAAACAGGAACCAAGGATGATTTTGAAACTCCCTATGTCTCTACACACAAGCATACGATGCAATTTCTGTGGTAACTTTTCACCGACCTGTAGAACAGTGGTCACACAGTATAAAACAGGGCTTTTTCCTGAGTGCGTGCAGAAAACTTCCGCCTCCAAAACAGGCCCCGAAATGGCCTCAAATAAAAAAAACAGGGTCGCCAAGGGCTAAAGCCCTTACCCGCAGCATATACTGCCCTCTTGCTTCACCGCGAAGGGCGTCTCAACCTGAGACAATGCACTCCTGCACTTTCCGGCTGTGCTACCTGCAGAGATCTGCTCCCAAAACAGAAAATGAAAGCAACACTGCTCCTTTTACCAGAACACCGCGAGCTTGGCTTGCTTTCTTGAGCTCCTTACCACGAACAAGGCTCTGATACCATGTCAAGGTTGTGGGAGAGAAGGAAGGAGTCTCACTTGTAGTTTTCTTGCTTGCACAATGGGGGAATACACACAAGGGTGGAGGCTGAAAACAGTTTTCCTCTTCTTAGTTGTGTAAGCCAAAAAGAACTCAAGTACAAAGAAATAGAAGAACCCTATATATGGGTCTCAAACCAAACTCAACTAACTAAGGTGGCATATTAACTGAGCCACGAACTAGAGTAGATAAGGATAGCTATCATGTAGCTATTATTCATGGGCGGTGTACCAACCGCATCTGCAACTGACAAGTCGGTGACATAAATACACAACGGTCACCCTAGAGTATCACGAGTGGAGCTCGATATCTCAACAACATCAAGTTGAGATCATGCACCTTGGTCCACCTCCACTTGGGTTCGTCCAAGAGATCTTTGAGAGGTTTGACATTGGCCACTAGGCTGCCAGCTAACTTGTTCGTCAAATGCTCTAAGATCTCAAGGACTTCTTGCTTGTTATTTGGTACATGGAATGTGACAGGGGTGGATCATCTCTGTGAGCTTCTAGCCATCATGCAAAATGGTACTATTGAGGGCATGTAACTAGGTTTACCAATTGCCTTACTAGCTTGCTCGTACTCCTCATTATCTGAGAAAAAAAAATCAATTGTGGCTAGCATATGCATCTAATCTCACTCATTCTTAGGACAAGGGATATACTTGGTCAACAACCCTTACGATTTTTTAACTTGCGCATCACCCTTCAACATTGTTGAGATGACATCTAAGTTGAGTGGCGTAGTCTTCCAAGTATCCATCTCTTCCCTTACCACTTTCATTTGATTGCCTAGGAAGATCAGACTATGTTGCCCTAGTCTTCTATGACTTGTGCATTGCACATCCAAGGTCGGTGGCCCAACACGATGTCGTAGTCCACTCCTTTCATTATTATGAAGTCTATGGAGAACTAGACTCTTGCAATCTTTAATGGCCAATTCTTTAGTACTCCGAATGGCTTGACTTTCGTTCTCTTATAGCCAGTGTGACATTAAATCTAGCATTCTTGATAGGCGGGTTACCCAAGCATAGAGCACTATGTGGCTAAACACACTGACTCCTGCTCTCGTGTCTAGGATTCCCTTTCTCGTGGTATCACCTAGAGCTATCACCGGTAAAACTACATGCATTTCGGTGCCTTCCCAAAAAGCATTAACGTGTAAGGACTTGGACACTGAGTACAGCATCAGACTTAGTATTTGCATTACTGCATCATGCTCCTATAACTCAGCTATAGCTTACTCTATTGATCCTTCTACCCACAACTTCAATTCTTGCCATAGTGTCGAATGCTACCTAAGTAGATCTCCTAAGCTTGGAGTCACTGGGGTGATCACTAGCATTGTAAGAAGATTGCTAGCTACTCGCTCTTCTCCTAGTTATGTGCTTCTTGGCCAATGTCCTTAACTGGTTTGTTGGCCTGTAGTGTTTAAACTCCATGTAAGTGGCACTCCTTATGGTGCAAATGTGTCTTTCAACTTTGGTCGTGGAGGTGAAATCGGTGTGCTTATGCTTGAGAGATCATCGATCTCATCCTCCAAGATGGACTCAATGTCCTTTAGGTGTTCTTGGGCTTCTTTCACCTATTCCTTCACTTTTTCTATGGCTTGTGAGTTGCATGGATTATCCAAAAATACTAGATTTTTGGATAATTTTAGCCTATATTTGATATTATTTATTGTAAAAATCCAAAAAAGTTAGAAAAGCTTCTAGATTGGGATGGCATGCAAAAAGCAAGTTGCTTTTTCCTTTGAGGGATGGTTTTCCCTTGCAAGTCCTGTCGATACCTGTGAGCACCACACTTTGGACATGTCTCCATAGTCTCGTATTCTCCTCGAAACAGACAGCAATCGTTGATACAGGCATGGATGTTATTGTAGTCCATGCCAAGCTTCCGTAAAACATGTCGTGCATCATCACGAGACTCATGCATGGTATTTGCAGGTGGTAATATATGATATTTCAATAACCTGAAAAAAATCATAAAACACCTTGAAAAAGCACAAATGTTTGTAATAATAGTGCCGAAAAAAAATCAATGAAGCGTATGTACAAGGTACCTGAACAACTTGGTCACACTCGTATCACTCCACCCGTATTTTGCTTGCACACTTAAGAGTGCAAGCAGTGTCTTCAGCCGAGATACTTGGCACCCATCATATAATGGTATAGATGCTTCCTCTCTAAGCGGATCAGAAGTCTCGACACCCATGGGAATCAATGCATCGATCATTGTCTCCATCTCAGGCTCCAAGATTGTAGGTAGGTCTGGAAGGTTGCTTGTCTCCTCTGGCATTGATGGTATAGATTGGCCTTGCGAGTGGTGGATTGGCTCCTGCAGTCCATCCATCACACGCCCACGTACTCTTCTAATTGGCCGCAAAGGGTGCACTCCCCCTTGGGATGAGGCATCACCTTCCTGGATAGAAAATTTGCCAGCAAGACCCAATCTTATTGTGTATGGTATTCAATTAGCTTGAGAGTACAATGCATGATTGATATTAACTTCAAATTACCGTTTGCTGAAAATTCGCAATCTCCTAATCAATGATCTCATATTGAAACTCACCAAATCGTCGTATGTGTTCTATAGACAATCAACGTTTTCATCTAATTGCCAACTTGCATTGAGAGCAAGGACATGGGACACGCTGATTAAGATATGCCTCATGATCTTGAATAACAGGACCTTCTTCGTTTTCCATCTTATCTACGTTACAACAAACAATTTAATGACTTGTAATACAATTTGGGAAAACCCTTCACTCATTGTTTATTGGAGGTCACTTATGCTTCTCGAGATGTCTATTTGATGTGAGATCACTTGGGATGCTATGTCAATGTCTTGGCATGCTATTGGACTAATTTGAGCACTCATTTACTCAATTTTATAGAGATTTTCACTTCTGTAATAAGTAGGGTTGAATGCTATTTTGTTAGAGAAACTTCATGCTTATTGCTTGTTGATGTTTATTGATTTCTTTGCATGCTACACTAATGTCTATGGTTGATGCCATATACTTGGCCATGCTTCTAGAATGCACTTGGATTGAGATTGAAGCTTAGTCTCATTGAGTTTGACTGTCACTTCTCACATCAAGCATTAATTTAAGACACTTCATGCCTCTTATCATTGGATGATACATGAGCCATTTTTTAGATATATTATAGTGAGACAATAAGACTAATTGTGACATGTACATGCTCTCTTGATACTCATTGGATGCAGTACCCCTATCGTAGGATGGTTTGATGTTTTGTCTTGGATCTAGTACTTATATCTATCATAGTGTTGTCAGTGGTATTTATATGCTTCTAGGTTATGTATTGAGCCTTAGTGCCCTCTCTCATTTCCTTTTCTCTCTCCTCTCTCTCTCATTTTTTCTCTCTCCTCTCCCTCTCTCATTTCGTTTTCTCTCTTCCTCTCCCTCTCTCATTTCATTTTCTTCCTTAAATGTTTTATTTGGAAAATATCTCCCTCTCTTCCTGCTAGCTTTCACTCAAGAGGTCCTTCCATTTAAATGCTCCTAACACTCTCCAACGAGTTGCATTTAGATGAGTTACATTGTGAGTTCAATTTGAATGCAACCCATAGGTGTTTTATCTAGAGAACTAATTTCATGTCGTAAGCAAAAAAATTTCACTAATTTCTTTCCTAATACAATTGATAAACATTAGACATAACTAATCCTCCATAGCAATCATTAGACATAACAATAGACATAACTAATAACACAATATTAGTGAGTTTGGGAATCTCCCAATTCCCATTTTTTGAATACTAAAAAGGTGCCACCCGGATAACATGCCCATAAGTTTCTCAAACCATATGATGTGACCTATCATTGGAAAGCGCTTGAAAAATGGAATCTATTGAGCTATAGAGCGTTCTATTTGGAATTATAGTGTTAAAGTTATGACAAATCCAAAGATTTAACCACATGTCCCAAACTTATGGGAAATTTCCATATTCCTCAATATGGTGTTTAATTTCTTTCCTAATGCAATTGATAAACATTGGACATAACTAATCCTCCATAGCCATCATCAATCAATGCAATTCGAATCTCTACTACAAATGATTAGAGAGTTTTTTTAATAAAAAATTGAGTTGTTGATTTCTATCTACTCTAATATACTCAACCAATCAAATCATCATCTCAAATCAATTCAGCCTCACAATCCAAGCATGGCTCCCTCAATTGGTTACGCCACTCCATTTTGCAATCCATCCATTCCTCAAGTACTCCAACAAAGAGAGGAAGCATAGAAAAGAAAGAGGGATATCCCAACCTCATCTCAACTCCACCTCTCACCCTCCAAATTGTAGAAGAAGAAGGGGAAGAAGAGAAGAATGCAAGATAGGAGAGAAGCTTCACTCTTCTACTTCACTCTTCTAGTTCCTCACTTAATTCCTCTCTCACTCTCACCCTCCCTCACCCAGGAGAGAGAAGAGAGCTCGCAAGTTTCCACACACAAGAATGATCTATGCATGCATCCTATGTTAATTTGAACACTTCAGAAAAGTGAATAGAGAGTTTTGCCCACAACCTCTTCCATTTCCTCCCTCCCCCTCCCTCTCCCTCTCCCTCTCCCTCTCTTTCTCTCTCATTTCCTCTCCCTCTCACAATATATCCTAACACTCTCCAAAAGCAAAAGGGAGAGGGAGAGAGAGAATGCACTCTCCCTCCCTCTCCCTCTCCCTCTCCCTCTCTCATTTCCTCCCCCTCCCTCTCCCTCTCTTTCTCTTTCTCTTTCTCTTTCTCTCCCTCTCTCTTTCTCTTTCTCTCCCTCCCTCTCCCTCTCCCTCTCTTTCTCTCTCATTTCCTCTCCTAAACAAGCAAAAGAGAAAGAGAATTAAACCCTAAACAAGCAAAAGAAGGAGAGAATAGACTCACCGATGAGATATGGCGACTGTGGGGTGGCTCCTCTTCGCGATGAAGCCTCCTCCTCTCCTTCGCGAATGGCGGCGGCGACGGCGGCTGCAAGCCTTCTTCCTCTCCCTCTCTCACGACCGTCGCTCTCGCTCTCAAAACAGTAGATGCAAAAACGTGAAATAAACCCACGCTTGGTTTCGGCCTATTTTTTTTCCCTGTGGGGCGTCGCTATTTGCATCGCTATTTGCGACGTAAATAGCGATGTAAATAGCGATGCCGCTACATGCGTCGCTACCTGCCATCGCTATAGGCTTAAATCCTTGTTGTGAAAAGTCACACTTGATGGACCATTAGAAACCAGAAAGCGTGATTTGCATCACTTTAGAATCCGCTAATACTAATTAGCGGCTAGTAACAGATTTGACAAAAAAATTTGAGGTCAATCCTCATGGGAGTGGCCAAAGCTTCCATTGCGGGGTAGACTCAAGGGAGCCTAGTTAGCAAACTCAGAGGGTTTTATTAAAATCGTGGATGGCACATCCTAGGACATCTCTTGGTGGGCTACTAAGAATGTACCTTCAAGTGAATCTCAAGTGGTATGTTACAATAAAAACCTCTACACACTTAGTGAGGCCTTGTAATAGCCTGTAGATCTTTGCCATGTTTGGGTGTACCCATACTTAGCAGGATATTTTGTTTTCCCTACAAGAACCTCTAGATGCTTCACTTGTTTGTGGTATGCCCACACTTAGCAAGGTTCTACTCATAATAGCATCTATACACTGTGTGTTTTTTTTTTTGTGATTGAGGAGGGGTCTTGAGAGTTTGGCACTCACAACCATTTATATGCCTCTTTGTATCGAATAATGGATAAGGGAAACACAAGTAGTCTAGGAATAGGTGCCTGAATCCCATAGGCAAGGTGGAGGAAAAGGGAACTATCCTACACCTATAAAGCATTGTACTTAACTATCATTTTCAATGGAATGCTATTGTCCTTTGTCCTTTCAATCAAGTGTCAATTTCATTGTCCATACAGAAAAGATCATGTTTATGAGTCCAAGTACTTAATCTTGGAGCCTAATTCACTTGTGTGATAGTCATTGTTCTTATCTATGTCTTCATGAGTTTAGTCTTTGTGTTTCAACCTCCATAGCCATGCTCTTAAGAGATAGTAAATGTGCAAATGTTCAAATGATGTGAAAATTTACATGTCTCACTCCTTTTATATCTATGTCATTGTGACAATGTATTATTAATAATTTCATACTAAAATATATATTCTTTCTAGCTTTTTACAACATCTTCATGAGAGTTCCCTCATAGAACCTTTGAGTTTGATTTTCTATTGAATTCACAAGTCCAATTAGTTTGGTGGCTATGGTTTCCTAGAGGCTTGCACATGTGATCTTCCATTGTCCTTGCATTTGTTGATGTTTCCATTTTTTCTCTTTCTGGTAGTACTATTTTGCTACCTCCTATGATTGTCAAAGCACAACATTTGTAAGCTTGCAACCCATTTTCTGTAATTACTATTGCAATCCTATCATCTTTATGTTTTTCTCCTAAAGCATATAATTACTTTGTCAGAATTGATTTTGTAGGACTTGCCCCGATTCCTTTGATTTAATGATAAACTTATTGTAAGTTTTCTCTATCTCATTTAGCTACTCTTGAAGTTCTTGCCTGCTCACAAGAGGTTCTAATTTCTCCTTCTTAAGCTCTTTGCAGAGTTTGTGCAAGGCTTGAGAACCCCTTTCATGCTTACTTCTACAATCTAGGCCTATTGAGTTTTGCCGAGTTTTGCCAACCTCCTCTTTGTGAGCTTGCTCTTGTTTGGTCTTCCCAAGAGTCCCTTCCATGGTATTTTCTGTGGACAAGTTTGTGACCTTAGTTTGTAGTCCTTATATGGTTGTTATGAGGTTTTGTAGCGTTGTTGCTTAGATAGTGTGTGAGCACTTGCTTATCTTCTCTCCCTTTTTTGATGCTATTCCTTCCTATCCTTTTCTTATTAGAAGATCTTTGATGGATTGCACTATTCTCTCCTCCATCTTCTTCATATCCTTCCTTGATTGCCTTCAAACCAACCAAATCACAGATCATGTCCACTTGTCTTCTCCTTGTTGGATGTTTAAGAGTATGGATTAGAATCTACTTCTTCTCTTTCCTTCATTTTCCTACTTTCTTCAATGTAGTTTTCAAATACCCCCCCCCCCCCCCCCCCCCCCCCCCAGTATTTCCTTGGGTGGCAACAAAAAACTAGTCAACATATCATGGAAGTAGGACATCATTGAGAAGAAATTCTAAATTGTTAGTTAGAATTTTTGTAATGATCCCTCTGTAGAGCTAATGAGGTGCACTTCCCTTATGATAGGATAAGCTTCTCTCACTGAGATTCTTCTAGATGACTTTGTGGGTTTTGGCTAAAGATTCTATGATGCACTCTAAACACAGTGCATTTAGGTCCCAATTGATTAGATTATCTATCTAAATTTCATCCATTAAGCATTTTAGGCACTTGGATGGTAGGTTGTGGTTTTAGAGTAACATATGATGGAGCACCTATGCTATTACTCTTAGTTCCTCCTCTTGGATTTTTCAAATTAACTCCATCCATAGCTATTGATGATTCCCCCAATTGCTAAGTCACTTGAGTCATATGGGATGCTCTTCTTGATCTAGACTTGATGCCTATGGTTTCCTCAATCCAATCTTGGGGTAAACACAATGGGAGGTTCTTTGTCTTCATAATGCTAGTCTATCCATACTAACTACATGAATTAGCTAGTTCAAGTATCTAGGTTGTAGTTTCTGGTGAGACCATCACAAGTCACAAAATGAATGGGTGTCTTTGTGGCTTTGACATACTCAAGCAAGCCACACTCAATTACTAGATCTCACATAGCTTGATGCTTGGTTACCAATTTTGTGAGGTTGGTCAGTACTCTAAACTTGAGGTGGCCTACTATCCATTTATGAATATCTATATCATAGTCAGGTAAACTATGCAACTTTATCTTCATTGAGGGCATCCTTGATGCGTATGGGGATTGAGATTAGGTTTAAGTGTAGGAACACATTGGGCCACTATCTACAAAACAAGAAATTCATGATTAAATTCCTTTACAAAAAGAATCATGATAAAATTTTACTTAGCATCTTTTTACATATTTAACCTTTTACCATAACAAAAGTTTTATTGCAAGTGGGTTAGGCCTTTCTTTAATTTATTAAAGGTAGCACTTTTCAATCTTGATCAGGATTAGTCATCAAAGTTCTTCCCCCTATAGAAAGTAAGGTAAGCTTTTAATCTTGGGGACTTGATTTCGATGTGTGTGTTGTGTTTGGGTTTTTGGGTCATAAAAGTGACAATTTTATTTATACATAAAAAATAATCCATTTATTGAGGGATAAAAGTTGCAATGGGAATCCATGAGTCCTAGAAGTCTGAATTGTACTCTAAGTTGGCAAGAGCATCCAGGTTGTCATGATGGCAAACGAGGAGCTCATAAACATATGATACGAGGTCATCCATGAGTGAATGTCCATGGAATCAAGTGAGCTCTTCTTTGGATAGCAACTTGTCAAGGAGTGGATAGTGAAACAACTCCTTGGGTGTAGTCAGTGCACAAGACTCCATGATGATGCAAAGAGATGTGGTCTTGCAATATGTAGGATCATACGTAAGAAATCTTATAATCTTTCTATTTTTAGTAGTGTGTGTGACAATCTTTCTTCTAGTGTTGTGACTTCATGTCAAACAAAATATCATTTATTCAAGAAATGAGTGGTAGATCTACATAATTGTTGTAAACTATCGATAGTGCAAGGGTCGTGAAGAGTTGTATTCTTCACATAGGATGAAACTATTCGATATATTTTTAGCTATTTCTAAGTGATATCTTGTGTTTATTGATCCCGAAAAATCAAAATTTTGCAAAATATGTGCTCATGTTCTTCCCATGTCAAATGCCACTAAGATGCTAACAAGAGCATGTTAGGGTCACCTATCTCGAGATCCATGAGAGTAAAGAGTTTGGAAAAAGTGCCAAAAGTAGAGTGTAGTTGCATAAAGAAATTTACGATTGGCTTGTTGGAGAGTATCAACAAATCTTCAGCCATTTTGTAGATTCATCAATATTGGTGTGGTCTCTTGATGGTGGCTAGTAGTGGGGGGTTCATACATGCTAATTCAATATGGGGTAGATGTATAAAGACTAGAAATAATAGCCTCTTTTGAAGGTAGTGTATCCTTTTCCAAGCAAGTATGCTAGGTGGATACTGACAAGTCCGTAGTGATGGGTTTAGTCCTTTAGAGGGGTTGGAGAAGGACAAGGAAGAGGAGAGGTTAAGGGGGAGCCTTGTTCAATGATAGGAGTGTGGTGGTTGCTTGGGCTCTATGTAAGTTGGACTTGAAGGTGTAGTAAAAGGGGTCAGAGGCGGGGCAATTTGCCAAGCATAGCCTGTGAGAATCATCATAGTATCCTTCTACTTTGAGGAGGATTTTAGGAATCCAACATTGTATGATGCACAGGTTGGAACATGACTAATGGTGTCAATAGGATAACTAGTACTTATGTTTCCATCATATGTGGATGTCGAGGTTCAGAATGAGAGATTCGAGGGCACAACTGGTACTATGGTGGTGTGCTAATAGACTCCTTTTTGCACTTATGATCCTCTATAATTTGGATCAAAAAGGTAGTAATTTGGGGTGATTAGCTAGGCTAAGGAGTGTGTTTGATTTGAGAATATTTAAGCCATACCTCCTTGGAGGAAAAGGTTTTGATTATGTGGGCCTTGGCTAATTTGAGATGAATGCACTTGTCAACATAGTTGACGTTACAATTGGTCAAGTACTTGAAGTTGCACCCTAAGAGAATCTCAATACCTACTCTTTCAGTTCTTAGAAGGACATAGAAGAAAAGTGGAATACTTTTAGTCTCAATCTTTATTGTTAAGTTATAGTGATCCAACAATGTGTAAGGTCATTCTCCATAAAGATTCAACTTTGCATTCATTGGTTGTAAGGATGGTTGTAGTATGGCAAAGTGATGTAGTCTGTACCTCATCAATGAGAGCACTAGCCATTGAGTCAGTTGAGGTGAGGTGAATGTGAAGGTATGCAATTGAGATCAAAAGCTCATTATTGGGCATTATGTTGCTAATTGTGATAGTTTTGACAATTATTATGGTGGAGTTAGAAGTGGAAGGTAGTAGGGTTGGGTGTTAGCATTGCTCAAATTGCTCATAGAATGTCAATTCTACACACAATATGAGACTCTCCACATTTTCCATGGGTGGTTCATGTGATGGATGTCCAAATGGATAGCACTTCTTAATTCGGCTGCCATTAAAATGGTTGATGGGTTGGCCATCTAGGGTTTCTAGCTCAACATTTCCTATCCTGTTGATCGCACAAATGCAAAAAGAGCCGAGGACTCATAATTTTATTTTTTGCTTATGGCCTTTAATTGAGTAGAGAAAGATACGATCCCCATGGTCAAAGGATCTTTGTTTGAAGTCTTTACCAAACCACTCCAGTCGAGCCTTCTCAACAAGCAAGGTGTGAATTGCTAAGAGTAAATGTTCAAGTTCCATTAAGCAATGCTACCAAGCCTTGATTTGTAGTCTTTCATATGAGGATATAAATTCAACAAGTGTGAGCTCAATGTACTCTAGACCTACTCTCTATTGGATAACTCCTTGGGAATACTGCTTGGACCTATGCTCAAGCTTAGCACCAAGGTTGAGATAGCTTGGAGATGGGAGTTTGTGGTAATCATCCACACTACATGATCTTGTGCTCAAGCCTTGCACTAAGGGCAAGATAGTTCCCACTCTATCTTGGAGCTCTCTTTGGAAGGAAAGCTTAGCCTGATGTTCAAGTCCGCCTCCATAGAGAGCAATGCATTTTCTACCCTAGCTTGGAGCTCTCTTTCGAGGAGATCTTGGCTCTACACTCAAGCCCCACATCAAGTCCCTAAGACAAGACAATTCCTATTGTATCTTAGATATTCCTCTACTCTATCATCATTTACTTGTGGTATAGCTCTTTCCACTCTTGATTTGTGGTTTTTATTATGAGGATATGAATTCAAGAGATGTGATTTTAGTATTATACTCTACAGCCACTTTTTGTTGGATATCTTCTTTAATAGGAGCAAAGCTTGGCGCTACTCTCAGCCTAGCACCAAGTTCAAGATAGTTTAGAGATGGTAGTCCTTGGTCATCTATAGTAGATCACTTAATAGAGCTTGGCCCTATGTTCAAGCATCTGGAAATGAGGGGAAGATATGTTGAGAAATAAGGCAAAATCCTAAGCTTTATCCATGGTTGTATTAAGTGTGTGTGGGAGTGAAGAGAAGATAGAAAGAGACTAAAGAAAAAGAGGAGGAGAGCATGTAGCTCCTGACCTCTACTTGCTCCATCCCGGTCTTCCTCTACTTGAAGATTTTCATTTGGTATCAGAGCACCATTCCCACATACTTCCATTTCCCTCAATTGTATTTCAGACCATGAATCCATGGATACAGACCTCACAAAACTGATGTGAACATCGAGGCCTCGATGCTTGCCTGAGCATTCAAGGCACATGAAAATGCCACAAGAGACAGAGGCCCATTGTGGGTTCCTTTGCGAGCAATCGACAGAGGTCTTGTTTGCGATTTGTGACTGCAAGTTCCTCAGCCTTGCTGCAACGGCGGCTGCAGAGGCCATGAGCTCAAAACTGTTAAAAGGAGATGGTGCTAGGAGGTCGAGCGGCGTCTGCACTTTGAGTGCATCAAAGTGCTGGACGACCTGCAGGCCATGCAAACCTTAAAGATCTCGCCTGTGCCTTCTTTTGTTGGTTGCGCTCCTGAGTCTGTTGGTACCAAAACTGGATGGTCGTTGCGGACTACGAGGTTGTATGTCTTCCCTTCTTTGCAAAAGATCTTGACAAGCTGCCCGTGTGAGGAACATCAGTGTGGCCTCCTCATGGTGATGGGGCGGATAGTGGCGATACTCCATTATGCCTTTTTAACACGACAGTGGTATTATATACAGAAGGGTGTTATGCACAGCAAAATTGCAAAAACCTACCCAGAAAATTCACAAAGGTGCAAGGAAGAAGATCAGAGATGGAGGTGACGATGGAGCTTTGCGCAGACACAAAACCCCTTCCCACTTGCGCCTTTCTAAAGGCCTCTAGTCTGAGAAAACTTTGCTTGCTTGAAGCTGATACTTGCTACAATGGCAGCGTACAATTTTGGCTTCAGTAGTCTTCTAAAGAATAAGAGGCGACTTTCTGTGATCTATCGTTTAGACAAAAAACCACCTGATCTCAGCTGGCTCGTGGTCTCTTCCTGCAATCTGCTTCTGGGTGTGTTAGGGCTGTATTTGCTAGTAGTTCTTAGCTGCAGAGGGAAGACATGAAAGTGAAGCAGTGGTGCTATAAACAAGCTCATGCTAATTCCCAAACAATGATCATACGGGATCCTTTTTGCACCCAAACCTTGGTCAGAAAAGTCAACCATTTTTTCATACTCTGAACATTTCCAGCTCAAAATTGTTTGGAATATTGTGAGCATTGTTTGGTACTGGCACTGAGTATTGCTCAAAATGGAGAAAGCTGAGTTTTGTTCCTGGACTAGGGGTAGCCTGAAGTTGTGTCTCACTGCGTAGGGGAACCAATGCTGATGACAATGTGGATCCATATCCACGATATAGTAGGATTACACTTGCCTTGTAGGCCTTGATGCTGAGCTTGAGGGTAGGACCAAAATCTTGTCCAAAGAGAGCTCCAAGCTACAATAGAAAATGTGCTGACCTAGACTATGTGATGTTTGAGTAGAGGGCCAAGCTCTACATCCAAAAAGAGCTCCAAGATAGACTTGGAACTATCTTGCCCTCATTGCGAGGCGTGAGCACAAGGCTAAGCTCTGATGACATTACTATGAATGATGACCAAGGACTCCCATCTCTAAGCTATCTTGACCTTGGTGCTTGTTTCAAGCACAAGACCAAGCACTACATCCAAGGAGATATCCAATAGAGAGTAGGTCTAGAGTAAATTGAGGTAAGACATCTTGAATGCATATTCTCATACTAAAGACCACAAATCAAGAGTTTTAAGATATACACCTCAAGTAGATGATGATAATGTGGATCCATATCCAAGATACAATAGGATTGTAATGCTTTCTAGGCCTTGATGCAAAGCTTGAGTCTAGGGTAAAGAGCTTATCCAAAGAGAGCTCTAAGATAGAGTAGGAAATATGTTGCCCTTTGTGTGAGGCTTGAGCACAGTGTCAAGCTCTACTTCCAAAGAGAGCTCCTAGATAGACTGGGAACTCTGTTACCCTCACTGTCAAGCTTGAGCACAAAGCAAAGCTCTAGTGCATCATGTATTGTAAATTATGACCAAGGACTCCCATCTGTAAGCTATCTTGACCTTGGTGTCTAGTCAAGTGTGCAGAGCCAAGCTCTGCTCCCAAGGAGATATCCATGTAATATTTCTACAACAAAATATGAACGACTCAGCTTGATCCCGCACAAGAGCAATTTCGAGTGTTCTTTCGCAACAACGGCCTAAGTGTTCCGACCTCGTGCATTAACAATACCATTCCTGCATGGTGTATAGGAAGCTGTGGCTCAAAATCCGTAGTTCACCGCGGGAACATCCCTCCAAGGGAAAAAGGATAAAGGATTATTTGCAAATTTTTTTAAAAACTCCCTTTCCTTCAGCCATTGCATGGCAGGGAGAGGGAATATGAGTAGGTGTCATGGAGGGGCATGGGGGAGGGAGGCATGCAATTGCAACTTGTGTGGCCACTCCCCCCCCTTCACCCCATATAAACCCCCCCTCCCACGTTTGGGAGGGGCATGGTGTGTGCTGCCCGTTGCTGCCACCGTGAGAAACTGCCCGCCGCCAGAGAGCTGTCACGGCCAGGCTGCCACTGCCGTCGCCTTCATCATCATCATCATCATCGTCATCGTCATCGTCATCTCCCTCATCGTCATCTTCACCATTTTTTCCATGTCATCCTTGTAATCCAGAAGCTTGAGAAGCTTCTCTAAGCCAAGTTCACCCGCGTTTCCCGATTTTTAAAACCATGTCTTGCAAGGCTGTGTCCTGTGCAGAGAAGGAAGTCTCGAGCAATAGCAGCTCCGAAACCCATAAGAGGTGCCAAGGGGGAGTTCGCTGAGTCGATGTCTACTGGGTCAATGGCTCCCAAGCAAAAGTTGAGATAAGCGCATGTGGGAGCTTCCACCCAAAGTACGAGAGTGGACAATGTCCCGATAATGAATTCCCAGGTTCCGAATAATATTCCGTATTGAAAGGTTGCACAAAGCATGTTTTAATTCTCGTAGGGAAGTTTAAATGCATTGGGAAATTTATATACTCATTCGATCTACAAAGTTTAGTTGCATGTCGAGTACTTGCATTTGCTTCCACTTCTGTGGTCAAGCGTAGTTGCATTTTCGAATGTATGATGCATAAGTTAAAAGACGGAATTGTGCAAAGGCATCCTTGTTGCTTCACGCAAAGGACAGGATTTATGACACATAATGCACTTATGAAATAAATTCCTGGTTGTGACTCATATAGAAGATAATCATAGATGGTCATTAAGTGATGTCTGAATAGTTGCAATGTATGGAAAAGATTTATGAACCTTGCAAATTTCATGTAATGATAGTTACATTCTAGGACGGGTTAAGTGATAAAGGAAGGATTAAATCAATGATGGACTCATGGCATTCGCTCATGCATGGAGCTCTTTTATTAAAGTTTGATTTTGGGAAAGGACGCATCTTCATTAAAATGCTAAAGCTTGAATTCGATGCATCAATGTAGGGTTTATAAGAATAGCTCTGAATGTCAATCAACATTGCATAGGGCAAGGAAAGGAAAGATCACTATAGATCCTATAATTGCATAAAGGCAAAAGGTCTATGGTCTTGAAATTGCATGGAATGATACATCTCACTCATCTTGCAGTTAGTTATATCTTTTAGGAAAAGTATTTACAAGTTTAGAAGAAAAGTATTTGCATCTTTAAGGGGAAGATCATCTTTAGTCATGGGTTGGTTAGATCAACTAAGTAATTCGCATGTAAATGAGTAGCCTACATAAAATTCATAAAGGTATGATTAGTTAGCATATGATGGTCACCTCAATGTGCTAGGTAGGGTTAAGCTCTGTTAAAATTCTGCCTAGTATCGCACTTAGGATGCCGATTTAATATTTCTGATCCTAAAGGTCCTATCCACATTCTCAAAATGTTAGGATTGTCTAATCGTCCATGCAAGAATGATCTAGGGTTCTCACCCTAAGGATCAGATGACCAAATGCTAGACCTCCGTAAGGAATCTAGGAACCCTAGGGCCAAAATGTTTATCGGCCTAGTAGGGTTAGGGTTTGGATTGGGTCAAGAGGACTCCCAAGCCCTTATCTTGATCAAAGGTATTCTTGATCAAGAAATACCATACAAAGAAATATATAATCCCCCAAGTTAAGTATTGGCACCTATCTCGTGCAACAAGCTGCAACGTCTTATGCTCTTGTGTCTAAATCACAAGTCAGTACCGCTACACCTTAGACCAAGGTTGGTGAGTTCTAATTACAAATTAGCTTCTTTGAGAATTGAGTATTTGCCCTACTACAACACTTCCTCTTGGGAACTGTCTTGTCAAGTTTAGGGCAGTGTGATTTTCCAAGAAGCAATTTGATCAACCAAGTTTAGACAACGGGGTTGTCTAGGATTTCTTGACCACAATATAAGGAAACCTAAAGTAGTGACAATTTGGGTCAACAGGGTATAAACCCTAACCCAAGGAGAAAATGGTAAACAAGCAACTCAAACTAATTCAAGAAAAATAACTAATGCTCCAGGTTGAAAGCGTGGAGGGAGAGGCAGTACTGGTTACCCCCGACTGTCTGCTTGACCCTATGCAAAGGGGTTATTAGCTGCGCCAGGTATGTGGACCGAACTCGCCACGAGAGGTTTCTCCGTGGGTGCTACTTGGAGCAGGAGGACACTTGGGTGCCAGGGGAGGCTCTGGCCGTAAATCCCTTACCTCTGCATCCTGCAGAAGAGGCCGACGTGACTCGAGATGGGATCTTGAGGCCCGTATACTAGTCAACGCGCAGAACTTGGAATAGCGATCCCTGAGGATTGCTGGAATAGCCTTCGGGCACATTATCTGATGTATTCCAAAGACTAATAAATAAAGATCAAATGTTGAAAAAGAAACTTTCTTGACATGGTTTTTCTGTGTCAGTGCCTAAGTTACGTGAAGGAACCAGTGTTAAATTGGTTAATTAAGGAAGCTGTTTTTGCTTGTCAAACTAAATGTGGTAGGTAATTAGATAACTAAAGTAACCCAAGGAAAGTGCAGTGGAAGAAACTCTGGATCCGTCCTAGGGAAGGGTGGTCCCGGTTGGCTGGGAACTTTTCTCAAAGGAATTGACAGCGAGGTAACAATGACCTAGAATCTGTAGAGCTAGAGTCCTGATTTATGCTGTTTTAGGGGAACGGAATGGGACTATGCCTTATGGGTAGAGAGATCGAGCTTCGCATCCCTCTCATTTCCCATTCTCCTTGAACCAAGTGCAGTATAAATCCGCTTCAACCTTGATGTTTCTGTGCAAAGTAGTTCATCTGGGGCTCGATGCTAGCTACCTCCTAGGAACTTGACCATTAGAAAAACCATGATTCAGGTCGGTCCTAAGTGGGAAAGGCTGAAATTCTTCTGCTTCATGGCAGACTCGGGAAGACCTAGATCACAAACCGCGTGACATTCCTAGTGAGTGCCGAGCGGCCCTTTCTAGACTCTCTTCCCTATGGGCTACTAAGACGTATCCTACAAGTGGACAGGGGGACACGTTACAGTTGGTATCAGAGCGAACCAACGGGATCTAATATTTACAAGAAAACTTAATGAGGGGAAATATAGCAATGTTGCCATTAATAACATTTCCTTACTTACTTATGGATGTTGGCCTATAGAGTCGTGAAGCATGGAACAAATTCTTGGTGTTCCAGGTTATGTTTATGACTGCAATGCGTGCTTGGATTATCGACAGAGGCTAGGCATGATGAATATTCTAGCCGTATCTACAATCCTTCACCCCTGTACATGGAACGGAGATGGACAGGTGAATCACGAATATATTACATAGTGACCCACCGACTTGCGTACCTTCGGACCAACTTGAAGAGAATCAAGTGGATGGATGATTTAAAGATTGTGAAGCTGTTCATCTTTGTCGAGACTCACGCAAACGCAACCCTACATGTCGGCGGTCGGAAGGTCAAGCAGAACAAGTATGTGTACGAGGAAGTGACTCGAATAATCCCTGCCGACAGAATCAAGGTGCTGGGATGTTATGAGAGAAACTAGTATCAAAGGAAGGGATACCCCAAGCTTCCTATGACCAAAATCCATGACCCCTCTCCATATTATTACTCAGTCCCCATAGCTGAATGTAACACAATCTTATTTTTCCCAAGTTAATGTATCAGTTAGCAAAAGCAACACGGATCATAAAAGGAGTTAGAAAGGGGCTACCTGTCTATTTGATTAAACTAAATAAGCTAGATCATAATCAGGAATCTAGGGAAGAACCTTCATGGTTAAGGCAATACGCAGACGTATTTCCTTAAGAGCTGACTGAACTTCCTCCTCAAAGCAAAGTTGATCACGAAATCAAGCTGGCACCAGGAGTTGCACCAATCGCAAAGAGACCATATAGGATGTCCATCCTGGAAGCGATTGAGCTGAACGAGCAACTCAAGCAACTGTTAGACCAAGGCTACATCCATCCTAGCAGTTAACCATGGGGAGCTCCAGTGCTGTTCCAGAAGAAGAAAGACAGAACACTTCAGCTATGCATAGATTACACAGGGTTGAATCAATCAACCATTAAGAACAAATATCCTGTTCCAAGAATAGATGAACTTCTTGACCATCTTCAACGTGTGAAGATCTTCTCCAAGATTGATCTCAGGTCTGGATATTATCAGATAAGGATCAAGGAAGAAGATATCCCAAAGACGGCATTCAGTACAAGATATGGACACTTTGAGTTCCTGGTCATGTCATTCGGGCTAACAAATGCTCCTCTCACCTTCAACAGGCTAATGCAGGATATGTTTAGGCCCTATCTTGATGACTTCATACTCGTCTTCTTTGACGATACCCTAGTCTACTCCAAATAGGAAGAAGATCATGAACCCCAGCTTCGCATTGTTCTTGAAACAATGAGGGCACACAAGCTTTATGCCAAAAAGAAGAAATATTGTGCGTTTTTCAAGCGATTGATTGAATATCTGGGATTCATTGTATCAGCGGAAGGAATTTTGGTAGATCCAACTAAGGTCAGAGACATTCTGGAGTGGCCAACACCAACAATTGTCAAAGAAATACGTAGTTTTCTTGGATTGACAGGATGGTACAGGGTCTTTATCAAAAACTATGCATTGATTGCAGTGCCTCTGATGGATCTACTGAAGAAGCAAACATCAATTATATGGTCAACTGCTGAACAATCCAGCTTTGACAAACTAAAGCAAAGCTTGGTATCAGCACCCATCCTGAAACTTCTGGACCTTAGTAAGGAGTTTGAAGTAATAACTGATGCTAGCACACTTGCCTTAGGATGTATGCTTATGCAAGAAGGTCATCCTGTAGCATACTCTTCAAGGAAACTGAAGAGTCACGAAAGGAACTATGCTACCCATGATCTGGAGCTGTTGACTGTCATCCATGCACTCAAACTTTGAAGACACTACTTGCTAGGTAACAAATTTACCTTAGTGATGGAGCACAAGAGTCTTAAATGGATTTTCACCTAGAATGAGCTCAATATGAGGCTACATTGATGGATTGAAGTACCGGAAGAATATGACTTTGAAATCAAATACTGGCCTGGAAAGGACAATGTAGTTGCCGATGCACTCAGTCATCACAGGGCATTTTTGAATTCTTCGATTTTGCAAGATCCATCAACAACAAGATCTCTAGCCACAAAGGTATCCATGCCAAACAACCCAATTCTTAAGCTAGCTAGAGAAGAGGCATGTCATGACCCAACCTATCAGAAATTGCTAAGGGAGATCCCCATCAAAGATCAAGACCCGAAGCTACAAGAAAAGTATCAAGAATTCTCTATCAATAGTGGACTTGTCTACTACAGGATAAGATTATGTATCCCGGCAAGCCAATCACTCAAGTAGAAGATACTTTGGGAAGCCCATGACTCCCCTTTCTTAGGACACCCTGGCTATGCCAAGACCCTTAACGCAGTCAGAAAGAGCTATTATTGGGATAGGTTCGAAGGTGACGTTCTCAAATATGTCACAGAATGTTTGTCTTGTCAACGCATTAAGGCCGAACATGTCAAAATGCTAGGGAAATTGTAACCACTTGACATTCCCCAAATGAAATGGGAATTTACTAGTATGGACTTTGTTGTTGGCCTGCCCCAAGTTCAGGGAGGGTATAACTCCATTATGGTCATGGTGGATATGCTCACCAAGATTGCACATCTTGTCCCTGTTAAGACAAACTATAAAGCCTCAGACATCGCAAGGTTATTCATTAAGGAGATATTCAAACTGCATGGGCTACCTAGAAGAATCATTAGTGATCATGACTCTCTCTTCACCTCACACTTCTGGAAGGCTATCTTCGAGGCCATTGGGACTCAGCTCTGTTTAAGTACAGCTTATCATCCCCAAACCGATGGTCAAACAGAACGAATCAACCAATT
The DNA here is from genome assembly GCF_053477565.2 of Lygodium microphyllum. Lineage (NCBI taxonomy): Eukaryota > Viridiplantae > Streptophyta > Polypodiopsida > Schizaeales > Lygodiaceae > Lygodium > Lygodium microphyllum. The sequence continues at coordinate 43,131,017 of NC_141157.1, read as the reverse complement.
CATTGAAGATATGCTTAGGGCACACTGCTGTCACGAACCCAAAAAGTGGATTCAATATTTGCCACTGGTTGAGTTTGCCTACAATGCTTCTTACCAACAAAGTATTCAGATGACCCCTTTTCAAGCATTGTATGGGCATGATTGTCATAGTCCTTTGAGCTTTTCGGATCTAACCTTGAGGGTTGAAGCTTCAAAGCAGATGGTGGAAGACATGGATGACCAAGTCAAATCAATATGACAGGACATCCAAGCCGCCAAGGACAGACAGAAGCCTTACACGGACCTGAAACATCAAGACAGATCCTTCGTTGAAGGTGATATGGTCTTCATTCGCATACGTTCAAAGAAGAGTTCCCTATCCTTGGGTGAATGCAAAAAGCTAAGTCCAAGGTATTGTGGACCCTACAAGATTCTCAAGTGCCTAGGGCCTAATGCTTACAGACTACAACTCCCTGAAAACCTAAAAGTTCATAATGTATTCCATATCAGTCTATTGAAAAAGCATGTACCTAACCCTAGTCATGTGCTTGATGATCAACAAATTGTAATGCCCAGCCAAGGAGTCCTTGAGCTACAGACTGATAGAATCTTAGATGTTAGGGAGAGGCTTTTGAGGTCAAGAACCTTGAGAGAATACCTCATCCAGTGGAAAGATTACCCCCAAGAGGATGCCACTTTGATGGATGAAAGTACTCTCAACCAACAATACCCCCAGATTTTCTCGAGATGAGGACATCTCGATTCCTCTAAGGGGGAGAGAATGTAATATTTCTGCAACGAAATATTAACGACTCTTTCGAGTGATCTTCCACATCAACGGCCTAAGTGCTCCGGCCTCGTGCATTAACAATACCATTCTCGCATGGTGTATAGGAAGTCGTGGCTCAAAATCTTTAGTTCACCGTGGGAATATCCCTCCAAGGGAAAAATAATAAAGGATTATTTGTAAAATTTTTTAAAAACTCCCTCCCCTTGAGCCGTTACATGGTGGGGAGAGGGAGTATGACTAGGTGTCATGGAGGGTCATGGGGGAGAGAGGCATGCCATTGCCACTTGTATGGCCACTCCTCCCCCTTCACCCCATATAAACCCCCCCTCCCATGCTTGGGAGGGGCATGGTGTGTTGCCCGCTACTGCCACCGTGAGAAACTGCCTGCCGCCAGAGAGCTGCCTGCCGCCAGGCTGCCGCTGCCGTCACCTTCATCATCATCATCGTCGTCATCTCCCTCATTGTCATCTTCACCATCATCATCATCTCCAATCATTTTTTTTCCATGTCATCCCTGTAATCCAGAAGCTTGAGAAGCTTCTATTGAAGCTTCTCTAAGCCAAGTTCACCCTCGTTTCCTAGTTTTAAAAACCGTGTCTTGCAAGGCTTGTGTCCTGTGCAGAGAAGGAAGTCTCGAGCAATAGCAGCTCCGAAACCCATAAGAGGTGCCAAGGGGGAGTTCGCTAAGTCGATGTATATTGCGTCAATGGATCCCAAGAAAAAGTCGAGAGGAGCGCACGTGGGAGCTTTCACCCAAAGTACGAGAGTGGACAATGGCCCGATAATGAATTCCCAGGTTTCGAATAATATTCCCGTATGGAAAGGTTGCACAAAGCATGTTTTAATTCTCGTAGGGAAGTTTAAATGCATTGGGAAATTTATATACTCATTCGATCTACAAAGTTTAGTTGCATGTCGAGTACTTGTATTTGCTTGCACTTCCGTGGTCAAGCGTAGTTGCATTTTCGAACTTATGATGCATAAGTTAAAAGATGGAATTGTGCAAAGGCGTCCTTGTTGCTTGACGCAAAGGACAGGGTTTATGACACATAATGCACTTATGAAATAAATTCCTGGTTTTGACTCATGTAGAGGATAATTGTAGATGGTCATTAAGTGATGTCTGAATAGTTGCAATGTATGGAAAAGATTTATAAACCTTGCAAATTGCATGCGATGATAGTTACATTCTAGGTCGGGTTAAGTGATAAAGGACGGATTAAATCAATGATGGACTGGACTATCTGCCTGACCCTATCCAAGGGGGTTGTTAGCCGCGCCGGGTACGTGGACCGAACCCACCGTGAGAGGTCTCTTCGTGGGTGCTACTTGGAGAGGGGGACGCTTGGGTGCCAAGGGAGGCTCTGGCCGTAAATCCCTTGCCTTTGGATCCTGCACAAGAGGCCGACGTGACTCGAGATGGGATCTCGAGGCCCATATACTAGTGAATGGGTGGAACTTGGAATACTGATCTGTGAGGATTGCTAGAATAGCATTCGAGAAAGTTATCTGATGTATTCCAAAGACTAATAAATAAAGATCAAATGTTGAAAAAGGAACTTGCTTCACATTGTTTTTCTGTGGTAGTGCCTAAGTTACGTGAAGGAACTAGTGTTAAATTGGTTAATTAAGGAAGTTGTTTTTGCTTGTCAAACTAAATGTGGTAGGTAATTAGATAACTAAAGCAACCCGAGGAAAGTGTGGTGGAAGAGACTCTCTATAGAGATAGAGTCTCGATTTATGTTGTTTTAGGGGAACGGAATGGGACTATGCCTTACGGGTAGAGAGGTGGAGCTTTGCATCCCTCTCGTTTCCCATTCTCCTTGAACCAAGTGTAGTATAAATCCGCTTCAACCCTGATGTTTCTACGCAAAGTAGTTTGTCTGGGGCTTAACACTAGCTACCTCCTAAGTGGGAAAACCCTGATTCAGGTCGGTCCTAAGTGGGAATGGCCGGAATGCTTCCGCTTCATGGCAGACTCGGGAAGACCTAGATCGCAAACCCTGTAATATTTCTGCACGGAATATTAATGATTTTATACCCCACAACACCATGCACAAAAATTAGTTCAAAATAATCTCCCGCATCGTAAAATGTTGGTGGCTAAGAGCTTACTCCGCGCGAATTAATAAACTCTAGCTCCTTGTCGTGTATGGAAGACTGTGGCTTGAAAACACAAGCCCACATGGGAACACCCTTCACGAGAAAATGCAAATGGATAATGAAAAAAAAATTCCTAATTTTTTTACTATTAATCCTCTCCCCTTAGCCGATGCATGGAGAGGAGAGGGAGTATGAGGGTAAGAGGAGTTATGTGTTGGAGAAGCATGGGGGGAGGGGGCATGCAAGTAAGCCACGTGTGTGGCTATCTCCCCCCCCTCTACCTATAAGACCTCCCCCCTGGAGCTTGGGAAGGGGGAGAGAGGAGAGAGAGTCATGTTGCTACAAGAGAGGAGGAAGACGCCGTCTGCCATGCTGCCGCCACCAGACCGCTATTGTGCCATGTTGCCGCCTTCATCGACCTCACCACCATCATCATCATTATTATCATCATCTTCAACATTATCACCATCATCGTTATCTCCTTCATCCTCTCCCAATAATTTCTCTCTCCACATCATTATCTATGGAAGAGAAGCTTGGAAGCTTCTTTAGAAGCTTCTAATTTTAAGCCTCCTTAAGCCCCGTTCTCCCTGCCTTCCTCAGGAAATTTAAAGCCAGGTCCCTAAGGCTCATGTCTCGCACAGAAGGAGGAGATATCGGACAGAAGTAGATTCGATATGCGAAGTGACCCAAAGGAGAGTTGCTGGAACAAAATTACTACGTCAAATGGCCCCCAAACAAAAGATGTGAGGCGCACACGCGAGAGCATCCAACCCGAGTTCACGCATGGACAATGCTATGAGTCCTCATGCCTAGGTTCTTAAATATTGATTCCACATGAAAAGAATGAACTAGGCATGTTAAATTCTCATAGGCAAGTTTAATCGCATTTGGAAATTTTAAATTGCTTGCCGATTTACAAGATTTAGTTGCATGACGTGCATTTGAATTTGCTTGCACTTCCAAGTTGCAATCCTAAACGCATATTGCATAAGTTAAAAAGGTGGATTTGTCTAAATGCATCCTTGATTGCCTCGCGAAAAAGAGCAGCGCATAATGCATTTAGGTAATAATTTCCTAGCTGTGTTTCACATATAAAATCATCATAGATGCCCATTGAATGATGTCCAAATGGTCGCAATGCATGGAAAATTGCATGTGAAGACGGTTGCATTTTAAGTCCGGTTAAGTTCGAAAGGAGGGATTAATTAAATGTCGAACTCATGGTATTAGCCCATGCATGAGTTCTTTTATCGAAGTTTGTATTTATGAAAGGATGAATTTGCATATTAAAGCTTGAATTCAATGCATTAAACGAAGGGTTTATAAGCATAGTTCTTGATGTAAATCTATGTAACGTCTATACGAGTTAGCACTAATTTTCAATCATCATTTTATGCAAAGAAAAGTAACGTTCATTGTAGAACTTATAGTTGCATAGAAGGAAAAAGTCTACGAATCGCATATTTGCATGGAATGTTGTATCATGAATTTATTTACATCTCTTAGGAAAAGTATTTGCATCTCTTCTAAGGAAAGATCACCTCTTGTCACAAGACAATTAGGTCAATTAGGTAAACCACTTGAAATGGTGTAACTCAAATGATGATTAACTCAATGCGCTAGGTAAAGCTAAGCCGCGTTAAAATTCTGCCTAGTATCGCACTGGGAAAACCGACTTAATATTTTTGACCTCATAGGTTCTACCCACATTCACAGAATGATTAGGATTAGCTAAACGCCCATGCAAGAACGATCTAGGATCCTCACCCGAAGGACCAATTGGCCTAATACTAGTCTTTCGCAAGGAAATTAGAAACCCTAGAGCTAAGCGTTATCGGCCTAGCAGGGTGGTTAGGGTTGGGTTGGGTTAAGAGGATTCCCAAACCCTACATCTGACCAAAGGTATTCTTGACCCGGGAATAGCGTGTGATGGGAGAAATAATCCCATAGGTTAGGTGCGACACTTGTCTCGTTCAACAAGTTGCAACGTCGCATGATTTTGTGACTAGACCATGAAATAGTATTGCCACTCCTCAAAACAAGGTTGACAGGTTCTAAGTACAAGTCTAATTTGCAAGAGGATGAGTAGTCATCCTGCTACATCACCCTTCCTTGGGCTGAATTGCCAAGTTAGGATAATTATGAATTGCCTAGCAAGAATTTGACCAATCAGGTTGTCCATGATTTGACCTTAATATAAGGAGCCTAAGGTGGTTGTCAATTTGGGTTAACAAGGTATAAACCCTAACCCAAGGAAAGAGGATAAACAAGCAACTTAGCTTACGAAACCCTTGGGATCTTGCCAAGTCGAAATTGATCCCAAATCAAATGCTGGATGCATTTGGAGAGAAGGATTCACACCTTAGCAGTTGGCCAAACAAATGACCACTGGATTGCTTGTGTTTGTACAGTTAGGAGCATTGTTTGTACTTCTTTACTCAATGAACTAAAGCTGGAAAAATAATTAATGATTCAGGTTGAAGGCCTGGAGGGAGAGGCAGCATCAGTTACCCCCGACTGTCTACTTGACCCTATCGAAGGGGGTTGTTAGCCGCGCTGGATACGTGGACCGAACCCACCGTGAGAGGTCTCTCCGTGGGTGCTACTTGGAGCAAGAGGACGTTTGGGTGCCAGGGGGCTCTGGCCATAAATCCCTTGCCTCCGAGTCCTGCACAAGAGGTTGACGTGACTCAAGATTGGATCTTAAGGCCCGTATACTAGTCTACAGGCGGAAACTTGGAATAGCGATCCTTGAGGATTGTTGGAATTGCCTTCGGACGAATTATGGAATTGCCTTCGGGCGGATTATGGATTAGCCTTTGGAGTGGATTATATGATGTATTTGAAAGACTGGTAATTAAGATCAATTGTCGAAAAGGAACTTGTTTGACATTGTTTTTCTATGTCAGTGCTTAAGTTATGTGAAGGAACCGATCATTAATCAGCTAATTAAGGAAGCTGTTTTTGCTATGTCAGTGCTTAAATTATGTGAAGGAACCGATCATTAATCAGCTAATTAAGGAAGCTGTTTTTGCTTATCAAGCTAAATGTGGTAGGTAATTAGAAAACTAAAGCAACCCTGAGGAAAGTGTGATGGATATGACCATGGGTTCGTCCTACAGAAGGGTGGTCCCGGTTGGCCAGGAACTTTTCTCAAAGGATTTGACAGCAAGGTAAATAATAACCTAGAATCTATAGAGCTAGAGTCCCGATTTATACTGTTTTAGGGGAACGGAATGGGACTATGCCTTATGGGTAGAGAGGTTGAGCTTCGCATCCCTCTTGTTTTCCATTCTCCTTGAATCAAGTGCAGTATAAATCCGCTTCGGCCCTGATGTTTCTGCGTAAAGTAGTTCGTCTGGGGCTCGACGCTAGTTATCTCCAAGAAACTTGACCATTAGGAAAAACCTGATTCAGGTTGATCCTAAGTGGGAATAGCCAAAATGCTTCCACTTCATGGTAGACTCGGGAAAACCTAGATCACAAGCCCGGTGATATTCCGTGGGAATGCTGGGCCGTACTTTCTGGACTCTCTTTTGGCAGACTCGGGAAGACCTAGATTGCAAACCTCGTGACATTTCATGGGAGTGCTGTGCGGTGCTTTCTAGACTCTCTTCTCGAAGGGCTGCTAAGACGTGTCCTAGGAGTGTCGGGCGATGCTTTCTGGACTCTTTTCTCGAAGGGCTGCTAAGACGTGTCCTACAAGTGAACAGGTGGACACATTACAATTGGTATCAGAGCGAACCAACGAGGAATCTACTATTTACAAGGAAACTTAATGAGGTGAAGTAGAGCAAATGTTGCTATTAAGAACATTTCCTTACTTACTTATCAATGCTGGTTTGCAGAGTCGCGAAGCATGGAACAAAATCTTGGTATTCTAGGTAATGTTTATGACTGCAATGCGTGCTTCGAATTATCGACGGAGGCTAGATATGATGAATATCCTAGACCGCATCTACAATCCTACGTGAAACGGAGATGGACGGGTGATTCAGGAATTTATTACATAGCTGCCCACCTACTTGCGTATCTTCAAACCAACTTGAAGAGAATCAAGTGGATGGAGGACTTAAAGATCGTGAAGCTGTTCATCTTTGTTGAAGCTCACGCAAACGCAACCCTACATGTCGGCGGTCGAAAGGTCAAGCAGAACAAGTATGTATACGAGGAAGTGACTCAAATAATCCCTGCCGATAGAATCAAGGTGTTGGGACGCTATGAGAAGAACGGGTATCAAAGGAAAGGATACCCCAAGCTTCCTATGACCTATCGATTCCTGAAAATCCATGACCCCAATCCATACTATTGTTGAGATATCGAGCTCCACTCGTGATACGCCAGGGTGACCGTTGTGTATTTATGTCACCGACTTATCAGTTGCAGATGCGGTTGGTACACCGCCCATGAATAATAGCTACATGACAGCTATCCTTATCTACTCTAGTTCGTGGCTCAGTTAGTATGCCACCTTAGTTAGTTGAGTTTGGTTTGAGACCCATATATAGGGTTCTTCTATTTCTTTGTATGAGAGTTCTTTTGGCTTACACAACTAAGAAGAGGAAAACTGTTTTCAGCCTCCACCTTTGTGTGTGTTCCCCCATTGTGCAAGCAAGAAAGCTACAAGTGAGACTCCTTCCTTCTCTCCCACAATCTTGACATGGTATCAGAGCCTTGTTCGTGGTAAGGAGCTCAAGAAAGCAAGCCAAGCTCGCGGAGTTCTGGTAAGAGGAGCAGTGTTGCTTTCATTTTCTGTTTTGGGAGTAGATCTCTACAAGCAGCACAATCGGAAATTGCAAGAGTGCATTGTCTCAGGTTTAGACGCCCTTCGCGGTGAAGCAAGAGGGTAGTATATGCTGTGATTTCGGGGCCTGTTTTGGAGGCGGAAGTTTTCTACACGCACTCAGGAAAAGGCCCAGTTTTATGCTGTGCAGCCACTGTTCTACAGGTCGTGAAAAGTTACTGTAGAAATTGCATCGTATGCTTGTGCGCAGAGACATTGGGAGTTACAGAATCATCCCTGTTGCCTGTTGATGCAAAATCGTCACTAGGAAGTGACTGTGTGGTCAAATACCACTTTCGCCAGTTTTGGAGATTTTCCCTTGTGAGGGTGAAGTTGTGTTTTTTGCAGTGACAGAATTTTTTGCAGTGTTCTGTAATGGCATATGATTCTCTTTCACAGATTGTCACTGAAAAGCTTGACAAGAACAACTTCCAAGCATGGAAGTTTAGAATGACGAATTTCCTTATGGGAAAAGGATATTGGGAATTTGTTGCAGGAAATGAAGAAGAACCAGTTCTTCTTGATGTTTCCAATCAACAGCAAATGCAGGCATTCAAAGCATGGCATGAGAGAGCTAGGAAAGTTATGTACTGGCTGTCTATCAGTATTTCAGACTCTATGATTGTGCATATTCAGGATGCAAGTACGCCAAAGGAGGCATGGGATACTTTGTCAAAAATGTATAGCAAAAATATGCAAGCCAGGAAAATGCAGCTCAAGCAAGAGTTGCACAATGTGCAAAGAGAAAGTATGAGCATCAATGACTACCATATGAAGGTGAAGAAGATTGCAGATGTACTTGCTTCCATTGGGTCGCCAGTGGAAGATGATGATTTAGTCTCAGTGACCTTGAATGGTCTAGGAAAGGATTATGCACAGTTCCGAACATCCATTTCCATCCATGAAAGATTTCCTGATTTTGAGGAGTTGATTCCTCTTCTAATTTCTGAGGAGCAGAGAAATGGTGGTGCATCTTCTTCAGGAGGAACTTCAAAAGAAGCTGTCTTCTACTCAAATGCTGGAAGAGGTAGAGGCAGAGGTAGAGGAGGCTGATTTGGAGGCTGTGGCAGAAATCAGAATATGCAGTAAACTCAAGAAAACCAGTCCTATGGAGGAGGACGTGGTAACTCTAGAGGCAGGGGGAGCCAAAGAGGTCGTGGTGGATGGCAAAGAGGCCAAAATGCAAACAGTAATGTTGAATGCTACTACTGTGGTAAAATGGGTCATATGGCTAAAGACTGCTATAAAAAGCAGAATGACATCATGAATGGAAAAATACAACAAGGGAATTATGCATCTTCTAGTAGATAGGGTGATGACAGAAATGAGCATTTGTTTATGGTGCAGCACGTGAACAATTCTGTGACAAGTGCAAAAGAAAGCAATGATGTATGGTATGTTGACTCAGGTGCATCAAACCACATGACAGGTCATGCAGAATGGATGGAGGATGCAAGGAAAATGGAAAAACCAGGATTTGTAGAGACTGGTGATGATACTGCACATCCTATTATGCAGATTGGAAAAATTCCTTTGTCTATGCAGGATGGGAAAAAGAAATACCTGTCCGATGTATTTCATGTCCCGAATATCACCAAGAATCTGGTTTCTGTTGGTCAAATGGTTGAGCAGGGCTTGCAGGTCAGATTTAATCCTCATGGATGCTTTGTTGAGGATATGAAAAATAGAGGTCGCTTGATAGCAAAAGGAAAGAAGAAGGGAAGAATGTTTACGTTGGATGCAGACATGCCTGAATTGAGTGCAGCAATGTTTGCACATGGGACCGGTTGCAGATATTGATATCTAGCATAAACACATTGGTCATGTTAATGTACAGCGACTTAAATCAATGCAGGCCCAAAATATTGTTGCAGGATTGCCTAAATTCAAGGTTGCAGAAATGCATAAGGTATGTGAAGCCTGCCAATTTGGAAAACAGGCAAGGAAACCATTTCCTAGACATGTTCAAGAGAGTGAGAAGCCATTGGAATTAATCCACTCTGATGTGTGGACTACTAAAGCTGCATCTCTTGGAGGCTGTCATTAGTTTGTTACTTTTATTGATGACTATAGCAGAAAAGTTTGGGTGTATTTTATGAAAAAGAAAAGTGAAGTTTTTGGGCATTTCAAAACCCTTAAAGCTATGGTTGAAAAAGAAACAGGCTTGCAAATAAAATGCCTAAGGTCAGATGGAGGGGGAGAGTACCTCTCAAATGAGTTTACAAAGTTCTTGTAGGAGCATGGCATAAAGCAGCAATATTCATGCAGTCATACCCCACAACAAAATGGAATTGCAGAAAGGAAAAACAGGCATATTGGAGAGGTATCTCGTGCCATGCTCAATGAAAAAGACTTGCCAGATTTTTATTGGGCTGAAGCAGTTGCTACAATAGTCTATATAATGAACAGGACTCCCACTGCAGCAATACATGGGATGACTCCAGAGGAGAGGTATACTGGTAGGAAACCAGATATTTCTCATTTGAAATTTTTTGGTTGCATTGCCTATGTACATGTGCCAGATGAGCTGAGATCCAAGTTGGATCCAAAAGCTGAGAAGTGCATCTTTATTGGTTACTCTTTGCAGCAAAAAGGGTATAGATGCTATAACCCTTCTACTCGTAAGTTTACAGTGAGCAGAGATGTTGTTTTTTATGAGATGAGTAGCTGGTATAAACCAGTAAATTTGATTGATGATGTAGATGCACAAAATGGTAATGCTGCACAGAATTCATAGCAGCAGTCACAAAATATTAGTGGACCTGGAGAGTCCTCTAGCAGTGGTTCACATTCTTCGCCATGGACAGGCAGATTGAGATCAGGAGAATCTTCTCAAAGCAATGCAGATAGTGGTATACAGGTATCACGAAAAGGAAAAGAGAAGGTTGATCAGCCCATGTTTGATGTGAATGCAGGTCACTCTTATGTGGATGGTGAATCCAGTGGCTCAGAACAGAGCATTGATGATGAGTTGGGTATTCCTTCTATTGTTACACCTGGAGTAAGGAAGACCAAGGATGTTTTGAGAGCAGCTGGGAGTGAATCTACTTTGCGCAGGTCTACCAGAGCTAGGTATTCTGTGGATAGGCTGAAATATGATGGATTTACAGCCATTCATTATGCATATATGGTTAAAGTGATACAGGAACCAGAACCCACTTCTTTTGAGGAAGCCATGGGAAAAGAAAAATGGGAGAAAGCCATGGATGAAGAAATGGATGCCTTGGAAGAAAATGCTACATGGGAATTGGTACCTTTGCCTAAAGGTAAAAATGCAATTGGCTGTAAGTGGGTTTATAAGATGAAGCACAATGCAGATGGTTCTGTGAATAGATACAAGGCAAGATTAGTAGTCAAGGGGTATGCACAAACATATGGCATTGACTATGAAGAAACATTCAGTCCGGTTGCAAGGATGGCAACCGTAAGAGCAGTCATTGCTATGGCTGCATCAAAGGGATGGTCTTTACATCAGATGGATGTAAAGAATGCCTTCTTGCATGGTGATTTGCAAGAAGAGGTCTATATGGAGCAGCCACCAGGTTATATGCATGCTGTTTATCCTGAGTTTGTTTGCAGGTTGAAGAAAGCCTTGTATGGCTTGAAGCAAGTACCTAGAGCATGGTCTGACAAGATAGGACAGTATCTTGTCACTATTGGCTTTCAGATTTCCAAGGCAGATTTCTCACTTTATGTGAGAAAAAGAGAGAAAGGTATTATGCTACTTGTCATTTATGTTGATGATTTGATTATGACAGGTGACAGTGATGAAGATATCCTTCATGTGAAAATGCTATTGAAGCATAAGTTTGAGATGAAGGATTTGGGAGAGCTACGTTATTTCTTGGGCATTGAGGTGATTAGATCACCAAGTGGGATACAGCTCTTGCAGAGGTAGTATGGATTGGACATGCTGTCCAAATATGGGATGACAGGCTGTAAGCCTATTTCAGTTCCTTTGGAGCAGAATGTGAAGCTGAGCACAGATGTAGGTGAGCTTCTAGAAGACCCTACTATGTACAGACGCATAGTAGGAAGCTTGATTTATATGACTATTACTAGGCCAGATTTGAGCTATGTTGTTGGATTGGTAAGTCAGTTTATGCAGGCTCCAAGGAAACCGCATTTGGATGCGGCTAGATGCATACTCAGGTATGTGAAGTCCACATTGCAGTATGGACTATTTTATGAGACTCGGGTTCAGATACAGTTGCATGGATATACTGATGGTGATTGTGCTGGTAGCATTTCTGATAGACGATCTACCAGTGGATATGTGTTCTCTTTTGGGAGTGCTGCAGTCACTTGGAGCAGCAAGAAACAACCTACAGTTGCCTTATCCAGCACAGAGGCTGAGTACACGGGCGCAGCAATGGCTGCATGTGAGATAGCTTGGTTGCATAAGCTACTTTATGACATGCATCAACCTACAGATGGGCCAGTTGTCATTTATTGTGACAACATGAGTAGTATACACTTGGCAAATAACCCAGTTTATCATGCTAGAACAAAGCACATTGAGGTGCATTATCACTATGTGCGAGAGAGGGTTTTACTAGGTCTTATTGATCTAGTTTATGTCAGCACAGAGGCTCAGGTAGCTGACATATTCACGAAGGCATTGGGCACAGAGAAGCTGCGCAAATTCAGAGACCTGCTTGGTGTGCAGGAATTGGGATTGAGCTCGAGGGGGAGTGTTGAGATATCGAGCTCCACTCGTGATACACCAAGGTGACCATTGTGTATTTATGTCACCGACTTGTCAGTTGCAGACGCGGTTGGTACACCGCCCATGAATAATAGCTACATGACAGCTATCCTTATTTACTCTAGTTCGTGGCTCAGTTAGTATGCCACCTTAGTTAGTTGAGTTTGGTTTGAGACCCATATATAGGGTTCTTCTATTTCTTTGTATGAGAGTTCTTTTGGCTTACACAACTAAGAAGAGGAAAACTATTTTCAGCCTCCACCTTTGTGTGTGTTTCCCCATTGTGCAAGCAAGAAAGCTACAAGTGAGACTCCTTCCTTCTCTCCCACAATCTTGACAACTATTACTCAGTGCCTATAGGTGAATGTAACACAATCTTATTCTCCCCGAATTAATGTATCAGCTTGTTCTACCCTCCCAAAAATAATTGTACTCAGAAAGGGCTAGCCCATATGAATGAAATAGACTTTTTTTATCAATGACTGTCTTGGCTGTAAGTATTGGTAATAGAGTTAAGTGATTAGGTCACTTGGCTAAAAGCTAAACTAGGCATGTAATGTAATGTGAGGAACGCTTAGCAAGTTTTTAATGCAACGAATTTTAATGCCCAAGCACAACCTCAAGTGCAGATTCCTAGTCTGACCCCTACACCAAGTACGGTTGTAATTCAAGAGAAGAAGTTTCTTCTCAAGAAAATCAAGCCACCGGAATTCTATGGTAAGGGAAGGACCGTCCAAACTGATGCCGAGATCTGGATCGAATCCATGGAGGATTATTTCAAAGCAACAGGTACTGCACCCGCTAACCAAGCGATGCTCACCAAATTGAAGCTTACCGGCAAAGCAAGACTTTGGTGGAAGCAATGGTTTAGAGACCAAGGGATCTCGGAAGGGTCAGTTATGTGGAAAAAGCTTAAGAAAGTTGTGCGAGGGAGATATCTACCACCTACCTACCGCACGCAGAAGATGAATGAATTCTATGAACTGAAGCAGCTTGGTCTATCTCTTGATGCATACTATTCAAAGTTTGTCTCTCTTTTGAAGTACATGCCAATTTGTGCTCGATTAAATCCACCTATAAACACCCGCCTCAAATCAATGTGCCTGATAGATCTTCAGGACGTACTCATTCGAGCTACACCCATAATACAGGAGGTGCAGACCAGGCCAAGAAATAACAAGACTTGGTCTTACAAGGATCAGAACAAGGGAGTGTATAGGTCTCCGGCTAAGAGAGCACAAGGCCAAAATCAGGCACAAAGGAAGAAATCCAGGACCAACACTATAAATAATTTCATTCCTACCCAAGGTAATGGTCGCAATCTCCGTTGCTTCCATTGCAACGAGCTCGGTCACTTTAAAAGGCAGTGTCCCAAGCTTAGTGGAGGACAACGACAAGGGCCATCCCAAGGAACCGTCCATGGACAAGGAGCCACCATCATGGCTAGAGAGAGAACCTCCAATGTTGCCAACAAGGAGTTGTATGATGAAGAAGATCCAATCCTAGAAGCAGACATTGAGAGGGCAATAGTTCATGCCGCTCTTCACAAGAAAGGCCTGATTCGCCAATTCTCGGTGATTCAAACTCCATCGGATTACCAAGGTAAAAGCTTCAAAACCTTGATTGATTGTGGCAGTACACATTCCTTCATTTCACCAGTCTGTGCAAAAAGATTAGGAATAGCACAATAGATGCATCTACCTTACTTGTGGAATTAGCAAATGGTCGTGAGGTCACTTGTACCAGGCAAACTACTGAGGTGAAATTCCTACTTGGTGGAAAGTCGACTTCGGTTAGATTTAGGGTTATGAACCTAGGTATCCATGAGTGTTTGCTTGGAATGGATTGGCTTAAACCTAATGATGCCCACATTCACTGTGGGAAGGGCAAAGTTTCCTTTTGAAATTCTGAAGGGGAATTGGTCACAACTCAAGGAGAGGCTGGGAAGCCAAAAATTCAACTAGCCAAAGCATCTCGGATAATAAAAGGAGTTAGAAAGGGGCTACCTGTCTATTTGATTAAGCTAAATAAGCTATATCAGAATTGGGAGTCTAAGGAAGAACCTTCATGGCTAAAGGAATGCGCAGACGTATTTCCTAAAGAGCTGACTAAACTTCCTCCTCAAAGGAAAGTCGATCACGAAATCAAGCTAGCACCACGAGCTGTGCCAATTGCAAAGAGGCCATATAGAATGCCCATCCCGAAAGCGATTGAGCTAAAGGAGCAACTCAAGCAACTGTTAGACCAAGGCTACATCCATCCTAGCACTTCACCATGGGGAGCTCCAGTGTTGTTCCAGAAGAAGAAAGACAGAATGCTTCGGCTATGCATTGACTACACAGGGTTGAATCAATCAACCATTAAGAACAAATATCCTATTCCAAGAATAGATGAACTTCTTGACTGTCTTCAACGTGCGAAAATCTTCTCCAAGATTGATCTCAGGTCTGGATATTATCAGATAAGGATCAAGGAAGAAGATATCCCAAAGACGGCATTCAGTACAAGATATGGACACTTGGAGTTCCTGGTCATGTCATTCGGGCTGACAAATGCTCCTGTCACCTTCAACAAGCTAATGCAGGATATCTTTAGGCCCTATCTTGATGACTTCATACTCGTCTTCTTTGACGATACCCTAGTCTACTCCAAACAGGAAGAAGATCATGAACCCTAGCTTTGTATTGTTCTTGAAACAATGAGGGCACACAATCTTTATGCCAAAAATAAGAAATGTGCATTTTTCAAGCGACAGATTGAATATCTGGGATTCATTGTATCAGTCGAAGGAATTTTGGTAGATCCAACTAAGGTCAGAGACGTTCTGGAGTGGCCAACACCAACAACTGTCAAAGAAATACATAGTTTTCTTGGATTGACAGGATGGTACAGGGTCTTTATAAAAAACTATGCCTTGATTGCAGCGCCTCTGATGGATCTACTGAAGAAGCAAATATCATTTGTATGGTCAACTGATGAACTTCTTGACTGTCTTCAACGTGCGAAAATCTTCTCCAAGATTGATCTCAGGTCTGGATATTATCAGATAAGGATCAAGGAAGAAGATATCCCAAAGACGGCATTCAGTACAAGATATGGACACTTGGAGTTCCTGATCATGTCATTCGGGCTGACAAATGCTCCTGTCACCTTCAACAAGCTAATGCAAGATATATTTAGGCCCTATCTTGATGACTTCATACTCGTCTTCTTTGACGATACCCTAGTCTACTCCAAACAGGAAGAAGATCATGAACCCTAGCTTTGTATTGTTCTTGAAACAATGAGGGCACACAAGCTTTATGCCAAAAATAAGAAATGTGCATTTTTCAAGCGACAGATTGAATATCTGGGATTCATTGTATCAGCCGAAGGAATTTTGGTAGATCCAACTAAGGTCAGAGACGTTTTGGAGTGGCCAACACCAACAACTGTCAAAGAAATACATAGTTTTCTTGGATTGACAGGATGGTACAGGGTCTTTATAAAAAACTATGCCTTGATTGCAGCGCCTCTGATGGATCTACTGAAGAAGCAAATATCAATTGTATGGTCAACTGCTGAACAATCCAGCTTTGACAAACTAAAGCAAAGCTTGGTATTAGCACCCATCCTGAAACTTTTGGACCTTAGTAAGGAGTTTGAAGTAATAATTGATGCTAGCACACTTGCCTTAAGATGTGTGCTTATGCAAGAAGGTCATCCTGTAGCATACTCTTCAAGGAAACTGAAGAGCCATGAAACGAATTATGCTACCCATGATCTGAAGTTGTTAGCTATCATCCATGCTCTTAAGCTTTGGAGACACTACTTACTGGGTAACAAGTTCACCTTAGTGATGGATCATAAAAGTCTTAAATGGATTTTTACCCAAAATGAGCTCAACATGAGGCAACGTTGATGGATTGAAATGCTGGAGGAATATGATTTTGAAATCAAATACCGGCTTGGAAAGGAGAATGTAGTTGCGGATGCACTCAGTCGCAAGGCATTTCTGAAATCTCTGATTTTGCAAGATCCATCAACAACAAGATCCCTAGCCACAAAGGTATCCATGCCAAACAACCCAATTCTTGAGCTAGCTAGAGAAGAGGCATGCCATGATACAACCTATCAGAAGTTGTTAAGGGAGGTCCCTATCAAGGATCAAGACTCGAAACTACAAGCAAACTATCAAGAATTCTCTATCAGTAGTGGATTTGTCTACTATAGAACAAGATTACGTATACCGGAAAGCCAATCACTCAAGCAGAAGATACTTTGGGAAGCCCATGAATCCCCTTTCTTCGGGCATCTTGGCTATGCCAAGACCCTCAATGTGGTCAGAAGGAGCTATTATTGGGAGAGGCTCAAAGGTGATGTTCTCAAATATGTCACTAAATGTTTGTCTTATCAATGCATTAAGGCCGAACATGTCAAAATGCCGGGGAAATTGCAACCACTTGACATTTCCCAAATGAAATGGGAATTCATTAGTATGGACTTTGTTGTTGGCCTACCCCAAGTTCAGGGAGGATACAACTGCATTATGGTCGTGGTAGATATGCTTACCAAGGTTGCACATCTTATTCCCGTTAAGACAAAATATAAAGCCTCACACATTGCAAGGTTATTTATCAAGGAAATATTCAAACTTCATGGGTTACCGAGAAGAATCATCAGTGATCATGACCCTCTCTTCACATCACATTTCTGGAAGGCTATCTTCGAGGCCATTGGGACTCAAGTCTGTTTCAGTATAGCTTACCATCCTCAAACCAATGGTCAAACGGAGCGAGTCAACCAAGTTATTGAGGATATGCTAAGGGCACATTATTGCCGCAAGCCTAAAAAGTGGATTCAAAATTTGCCACTGGTTGAGTTTGCCCACAATGCTTCTTACCAACAAAGCATTCAGATGATCCCTTTTCAAGCATTGTATGGGCACAATTGTCGTAGTCCGTTAAAATTCTCGGATCCAACCTTGAGGGTTGAAGCTTCAAAGCAGATGCTGGAAGATATGGATGACCAAATCAAGTCAATAAGACAAGACATCCAAGCCGCCAAGGACAGATAGATGGCATACGCGGATTTGAAACATCAAGATAGATCCTTCATTGAAGGAGATATGGTCTTCATTCGTGTACATCCAAAGAAGAGTTTCCTATCCTTGGGTGAATGCAAAAAGCTAAGTCCAAGGTATTGTGGACCCTATAAGATTCTCAAGTGCCTAAGGCCTAATGCTTACATACTACAACTCCCTGAAAACCTAAAAGTTCATAATGTATTCCATATCAGCCTACTGAAGAAGTATGTGCCTAACCCTAGTCACTACTTGATGATCAACAAGTTGTAATGCCTAGCCAAGGAGTCCTTGAGCTATGGCCTGACAGGATCTTAGATGTTAGGGAGAGGCATTTGAGATCCAAGACCTTGAGAGAATACCTCGTCCAGTGGAAAGATTATCCCAAAGAGGATGCCACTTGGATGGATGAAAGTACTCTCAACCAACAATACCCCAAATTCTTCTCGAGATGAGGACATCTCGATTCCTCTAAGGGGGAGAGAATGTAATATTTTCGCACCAAATATTAATGATTTTAGACCCCGCAATACCATGCGCAAAAAGCAGTTCAAAATAATCTCCCGCATCGTAAAATGTTGGTGGCTAAGTGCTTACTCCACGCAAATTAATAAACTCCACCTCCGTGTCATGTATGGAAGACCGGGCTTGAAAACGCAAGCCCACATGAGAACACCCTTCACGGGAAAAAGGCAAATGGATAATGAACAAAATTTTGCAATTTTTTTTACTATTAATCCTCTCCCCTCAGTCGATGCATGGCGGGGAGAGGGAGTCCACGTACCTGTAGAAGATTCTACAAGGGAGTATGAGGGTAAGAGGAGTTATGTGTTGGAGAAGCATGGGGGGAAGGGGGCATGCAAGTAAGCCACGTGGGTGGCTATCTCCCCCCCTCTACCTATAAGACCTCCCCCCTAGAGCTTGGGAAGAGGGAGAGATGAGAGAGATTTGTGCTCCTGCAAGAGAGGAGGAAGACGCCGTCCGCCATGCTGCCGCCACCAGGCCGCTGCTACGCCACACTACTGCCTTCATCGACCTCACCACCATCATCATCATTATTATCATCATCTTCATCATTATCACTATCATCGTGATCTCCTCCATCCTCTCCCAATCATTTCTCTCTCCACGTCATTATCTGTGGAATAGAAGCTTGGAAGCTTCTTTAGAAGCTTCTAATTTTAAGCCTCCTTGAACCACGTTCTCCCGCGCCTTCCCAGGGAAATTTAAAACGAAGTCCCTAAGGCCTGTGTCCCGCGCAAAAGGAGGAGATATCGGACAAAAGTAGATTCGATACATGAAGTGACCCAAAGAAACGTTGCTGGAACGAAATTATTGCGTCAAATGGCCCCCAAACAAAAGACGTGAGATGGACACATAGGAGCTTCCAACCCGAGTTCACGCGTGGACAACACTACGAGTCCTCATGCTTAGGTTCTTAAAGATTGATTCTGCATGAAAAGAATGCACTAGGCATGTCTAATTCTCGTAGGCAAGTTTAATCACATTTGGAAATTTTAAATTGCTCGCCGATTTACAAGATTTAGTTGCATGATGTGCATTTGAATTTGCTTGCACTTTCAAGTTGCAATCCTAAATGAATATTTCATAAGTTAAAAATGTGGATTTGTCTTAATTTATCCTTGATTGCTTTGCAAAAAACAACAGCGCATAATGCATTTAGGTAATAATTTCCTAGCTATGTTGCGCGTATAAAATCATCTTAGACGCCCATTGAATGATGTCCAAATGGTCGCAATGCATGCGAAGATGGTTGCATTTTAAGTCGGGTTAAGTGCTAAAGGAGGGACTAACTAAATGCCGGACTCATGGTATTTGCCCATGCATGAGTTCTTTTATCGAAGTTTGTATTTATGAAAGGATGCATTTTCATATTAAAGCTTGAATTCAATGTATTAAATGAAGGGTTTATAAGCATAGTTCTTGATGTAAATCTACATAGGGTCTATACGAGTTAGCACTGATTTGTCAATCATCATTATAGGCAAGGAAAGTAACGTTCACTGTAGAACTTATAGTTGCATAGAAGGAAAAATTCTATGAATCGCATATTTGCATGGAATGTTGTATCTTGAATTTATTTACATCTCTTAGGAAAAGTATTTGCATCTCTTCTAAGGAAAGATCACCTCTTGTCGCAAGACAGTTAGGTCAATTAGGTAAACCACTTGAAATGGTGTAACTCAAATGATGATCACCTCAATGCGCTAGGTAGAGCTAAGCCGCGTTAAAATTCTGCCTAGTATCGCACTGGGAAAATCGACTTAATATTTCCGACCCCAGAGTGTTGAGAGATCGAGCTCCACTCGTGATATGCCAGGGTGGCCATTGTGCATTTATGTCACCGACTTGTCAGTTGCAGATGCGGTTGGTACACCGCCTATGAATAATAGCTAGATGATAGCTATCCTTATCTACTCTAGTTCGTGGCTCAGTTAGTATGCCACCTTAGTTATTTGAGTTTGGTTTGAGACCCATATATAGGGTTCTTCTATTTCTTTGTATGAGAGTTCTTTTTGGCTTACACAACTAATAAGAGGAAAACTGTTTTCAGCCTCCACCTTTGTGTGTATTCCCCCATTGTGCAAGCAAGAAAGCTACAAGTGAGACTCCTTCCTTCTCTCCCACAATCTTGACATGGTATCAGAGCCTTGTTCGTGGTAAGGAGCTCAAGAAAGCAAGCCAAGCTCACGGTGTTCTGGTAAGAGGAGCAGTGTTGCTTTCATTTTCTGTTTTGGGAGCAGATCTCTGCAGGTAGCACAGTCGGGAATTGCAAGAGTGCATTGTCTCAGGTTGAGACGTGTTTCGCGATGAAGCAAGAGGGCAGTATATGCGATGGGAGAGGGCTTTAGCCTCTGGCGACCCTGTTTTTTTGATTTGAGGCCATTTCGGGGCCTGTTTTGGAGGCGGAAGTTTTTTGCACGCACTCAGGAAAAGGCCCAGTTTTATGCTATGCAGCCATTGTTCTACAGGTCGGTCAAAAGTTACTGTAGAAATTGCATCGTATGCCTATGCACAGAGACATTGGGAGTTCCAGAATCATCCTTGTTGCTTGTTGATGCAAAATCGTCACTAGGAAGTGACTGTGTGGTTACATACCACTTTCGTCAGTTTTATAGATTTGCCCTTGTGAGGCTGAAGCTGTGTTCTTTGCAGTGACAAAATTTTTTGCAGTATTCTGTAATGGCGTCTGATTCTCTTTCACAGATTGTAACTGAAAAGCTTGACAAGAACAACTTCCAAGCATGGAAGTTTAGAATGACGAATTTCCTTATGGGAAAAGGATATTGGGAATTTGTTGTAGGAAATGAAGAAGAACCAGTTCTTCCTGATGTTCCCAATCAACAGCAAATGCAGGCATTCAAAGCATGGCATGAGAGAGCCAGGAAAGTTATGTACTGGCTGTCTATCAGTATTTCAGACTCTATGATTGTGCATATTCAGGATGCAAGTACGCCAAAGGAGGCATGGGATACTTTGTCAAAAATGTATAGCACAAATACGCAAGCCAGGAAAATGCAGCTCAAGCAAGAGTTGCACAATGTGCAAAGAGAAAGTATGAGCATCAATGACTACCACATGAAGGTGAAGAAGATTGGAGATGCACTTGCTTCCATTGGGTCGCCAGTGGAAGATGATGATTTAGTTTCTGTGACCTTGAATGGTCTAGGAAAGGATTATGCACAGTTTCAAACATCCATTTCCGTCCGTGAAAGATTTCCTGATTTTGAGGAGTTGATTGCTCTTCTAATTTCTGAGGAGCAGAGAAATGGTGGTGCATCTTCTTCAGGAGAAACTTCAAAAGAAGCTGTGTTCTACTCAAATGCTGGAAGAGGTAGAGGCAGAGATAGAGGAGGCCGATCTGGAGGCCGTGGTAGAAATCAGAATAAGCAGCAAACTCAAGAAAACCAGTCCTATGGAGGAGGACGTGGTAACTCTAGAGGCAGGGGGAGCCAAAGAGGTCGTGGTGGATGGCAAAGAGAGCAAAATGCAAACAGCAATGTTAAATGCTACTACTGTGGTAAAATGGGTCATATGGCTAAAGACTGCTATAAAAAGCAGAATGACATCATGAATGGAAAAATACAACAAGGGAATTATGCATCTTCTAGTAGACAGGGTGATGACAGAAATGAGCATTTGTTTATGGTGCAGCACATGAACAATTCTGTGACAAGTGCAAAAGAAAGCAATGATGTATGGTATGTTGACTCAGGTGCATCAAACCACATGACAGGTCATGCAGAATGGATGGAGGATGCAAGGAAAATGGAAAAACCAGGATTTGTAGAGACTGGTGATGATACTGCACATCCTATTGTGAAGATTGGAAAAATTTCATTGTCTATGCAGGTTGGGAAAAAAAAATACATGTCCGATGTATTTCATGTCCCGAATATCACCAAGAATCTGGTTTCTGTTGGTCAAATGGTTGAGCAGGGCTTGCAGCTCAGATTTAATCATCATGGATGCTTTGTTGAGGATATGAAAAATAAAGGTCGCTTGATAGCAAAAGGAAAGAAGAAGGGCAGAATGTTTACGTTGGATGCAGACATGTCTGAATTGAGTGCAGCAATGTTTGCACATGGGACCGGTGTAGTTGTAGATATTAATATCTGGCATAAATGCATTGGTCATGTTAATGTACAGCGACTTAAATCAATGCAAGCCCAAAATATTGTTGCAGGATTGCCTAGATTCGAGGTTGCAGAAATGCATAAGGTATGTGAAGCCTGTCAGTTTGGAAAACAGGCAAGGAAATCATTTCCTAGACATGTTCAAGAGAGTAAGAAGCCATTGGAATTAATCCACTCTGTGGTGTGGACTACTAAAGCTGCATCTCTTGGAGGGTGTCATTATTTTGTCACTTTTATTGATGATTATAGCAGAAAAGTTTGGGTGTATTTTATGAAAAAGAAAAGTGAAGTTTTTGGGCATTTCAAAACTCTTAAAGCTATGGTTGAAAAAGAAACAGGCCTGCAAATAAAATGCCTAAGGTCAGATGGAGGGGGAGAGTACCTCTCAAATGAGTTTGCAAGGTTCTTACAGGAGCATGGCATAAAGCAGCAATATTCATGCAGTCCTATCCCATAGCAAAATGGAATTGCAGAAAGAAAAAACAGGCATATTGGAGAGGTATCTCGTGCCATGCTCAATGAAAAAGACCTGCCAGATTTTTATTGGGCTAAAGCAGTTGCTACAGCAGTCTACATAATGAACAGGACTCCCACTGTAGCAATACATGGAATGACTCCAGAGGAGAGGTATACTGGTGGGAAACCAGATATTTCTCATTTGAAAATCTTTGGTTGCATTGCCTATGTTCATGTGCCAGATGAGTTGAGATCCAAGTTGGATCCAAAAGCTGAGAAGTGCATCTTTATTGGTTACTCTCTGCAGTAGAAAGGGTATAGATGCTATAACCCTTCTACTCGTAAGTTTACAGTGAGAAGAGATGTTGTTTTTGATGAGATGAGTAGCTGGTATAAACCAGTAAATGTGATTGACGATGTAGATGCACAAAATGGTAATGCTGCACAGAATTCACAGCAGCAGTCACAAAATATTAGTGGACCTGGAGGGTCATCTAGCAGTGGTTCACATTCTTCGCCGTGGACAGGCAAATTGAGATCAGGAGAATCTTCTCAAAGCAATGCAGATAGTGGTATGCAGGTTTCACGAAAAGGAAAAGAGAAGGTAGATCAGCCCATGTTTGATGTGAATGCAGGTCACTCTTATGTGGATGGTGAATCCAGTGGCTCAGAACAGAGCATTGATGATGAGTTGGGTATCCCCTCTATTGTTACACCTAGAGTAAGGAAGACCAGGGATATTTTGAGAGCACTTGGAAGTGAGCCTACTTTGCGTAGGTCTACCAGAGCTAGGTATCCTGTGGATAGGCTGAAATATGATGGATTTACAGCCATCCACTGTGCATATATGGTTAAAGTGATACAAGAACCAGAACCCACTTCTTTTGAGCAAGCCATGGGAAAAGAAAAATGGAAGAAAGCCATGGATGAAGAAATGGATGCCTTGGAAGCAAATGCTACATGGGAGTTGATACCTTTGCCTAAAGGTAAGAATGCAATTGGCTATAAGTGGGTTTATAAGGTGAAGCACAATGCAAATGGTTTTGTGAACAGATACAAGGCAAGATTGGTAGTCAAGGGGTATGCACAAACATATGGCATTGATTATGAAGAAACATTCAGTCCGATTGCAAGGATGGCAACCGTAAGAGCAGTCATTGCTATGGCTGCATCAAAGGGATGGTCTTTACATCAGATGGATGTAAAGAATGCCTTCTTGCATGGTGATTTGCAAGAAGAGGTCTATATGGAGCAGCCACCAGGTTATGTGCATGCTCTTCATCCTGAGTTTGTTTGTAGGTTGAAGAAAGCCTTGTATGGCTTGAAGCAAGCACCTAGAGCATGGTCTGACAAGATAGGATAGTATCTTGTTACTATTGGCTTTCAGATTTCCAAGGCAGATTTCTCACTTTATGTGAGAAAAACAGAGAAAGGTATTATGCTGCTTGTCATTTATGTTGATGATTTGATAATGACAGGTGACAGTGATGAAGATATCCTTCATGTGAAAATGCTATTGAAGCAAAAGTTTGAGATGAAGGATTTGGGAGAGCTGCGTTATTTCTTGGGCATTGAGGTGATTAGATCACCAAGTGGGATACAGCTCTTGCAGAGGTAGTATGGATTGGACATGCTGTCCAAATATGGATGACAGGCTGTAAGCCTATTTCAGTTCCTTTGGAGCAGAATGTGAAGCTGAGCCCAGATGCAGGTGAGCTTCTGGAAGACCCTACTATGTACAGACGCATAGTAGGAAGTTTGATTTATATGACTATTACTAGGCCAAATTTGAGCTATGATGTTGGATTGGTAAGTTAGTTTATACAGGCTCCAAGGAAATCACATTTGGATGTGGCTAGACGCATACTCAGGTATGTGAAGTCCACATTGCAATATGGACTATTTTATGAGACTGGGGTTTAGATACAGTTACATGGATACACTAATGCTGATTGGACTGGTAGTATTTCTGATAGACGATCTACCAGTGGATATGTGTTCTCTTTTGGGAGTGCTGCAGTCACCTGGAGCAGCAAGAAACAGCCTACAGTTGCCTTGTCGAGCATAGAGGCTGAGTACAGGGGTGCAGTAATGGTTGCATGTGAGGTAACTTGGTTGCATAAGCTACTTTATGATATGCATCAGCCTACAGATGGGCCAGTTGTCATTTATTGTGACAACATGAGTAGTATACACTTGGCAAATAACCCAGTCTATCATGCTAGAACAAAGCACATTGAGGTGCATTATCACTATGTGCGGGAGAGGGTTTTACTAGGTCTTATTGATCTAGTTTATGTCAGCACAGAGGATCAGGTAGCTGACATATTCACGAAGGCATTGGGCACAGAGAAGCTGCGTAGGTTCAGAGACTTGCTTGGTGTGCAGGAATTGGGATTGAGCTCGAGGGGGAGTGTTGAGAGATCGAGCTCCACTCATGATATGCCAGGGTGACCATTGTGCATTTATGTCACCGACTTGTCAGTTGCAGATGCGGTTGGTACACCGCCCATGAATAATAGCTAGATGATAGCTATCCTTATCTACTCTAGTTCGTGGCTTAGTTAGTATGCCACTTTAGTTATTTGAATTTGATTTGAGACCCATATATAGGGTTCTTCTATTTCTTTGTATGAGAGTTTTTTTTGGCTTACACAACTAAGAAGAGGAAAACTGTTTTCAACCTCCACCTTTGTGTGTATTCTCCCATTGTGCAAGCAAGAAAGCTACAAGTGAGACTCCTTCCTTCTCTCCCACAATCTTGACACAGAGGTCCTACCCACATTCACAGAATGATTAGGATTAGCTAAACGCCCATGCAAGAATGATCTAGGGTCCTCACCCTAAGGACCAATTGGCCTAATACTAGACTTTCACAAGGAAATTAGAAACCCTAGGGCTAAGCGTTATTGGCCTGGCAAGGTTAGGGTTGGGTTGGGTCAAGAGGATTCCCAAACCCTACATTTAACCAAAGGTATTCTTGACCCTAGAATACCGTGTGATGGGAGAAATAATCCCACAAGTCAGATGCAACACTTGTCTTGTGCAACAAGTTGCAACCTCGCATGATTTTGTGACTAAACCATGAAATAGTATTGCCACTCCTTAAAACAAGGTTGGCAAGTTCTAAGTATAAGTCTAATTTGCAAGAGAATGAGTAGTCATCCTGCTATATCACCCTTCCTTAGGCTGATTTGCCAAGTTAGGGTAATTATGAATTGCCTAGTAAGAATTTGACCAATCAAGTTAGGACAACGGGGTTGTCTAGGATTTATTGACCTTAATATAAGGAGCCTAAGGTGGTTGTCAATTTGGGTTAACAGCGTATAAACCCTAACCCAAGGAAAGAGGGTAAACAAGCAACTTAGCTTACGAAACCCTTGGGATCCTGCCAAGTCAAAATTGATCCCAAATTGAATGTTGGATGCATTCGGAGAGAAGGATTCACACCTTAGCAGTTGGCCAAACAAAATGACCATTGGATTGATTATGTTTGTACAGTTAGGAGCACTGTTTGTACTTCTTTGCTCAATGAACTAAAGCTGGAAAAATAATTAATGCTTTAGGATGAAGGCCTGGAGGTAGAGGCAGCATAAGTTACTCCCGAATGTCTGCCTGACCCTATCCAAGGGGATTGTTAGCTATGCCAGGTACATGGACCAAACCCACCGCAAGAGGTCTCTCCGTGGGTGCTACTTGGAGCAGGAGGATGCTTGGGTGCCAGGTGGACTCTAGCCATAAATCCCTTGTCTCAGTGTCCTGCACAAGAGGCTGACATTACTTGAGATTGGATCTCAAGGCCCATATACTAGTGTATGGGTGGAAACTTGGAATAGCGATCCTTGAGGATTGCTGGAATTGCCTTCGGGCGGATTATGGAATTGCCTTCAGGCGGATTATGGATTAGCCTTTGGGTTGGATTATATGATGTATTCCAAAGACTGGTAATTAAGATCAATTGTTGAAAAGGAACTTGTTTGACATTGTTTTTCTATGTCAGTGCTTAAGTTACATGAAGGAACCAGTGATTAATTGGCTAATTAAGGAAGCTATTTTTGCTTGTCAAACTAAATGCGACAGGTAATTAGACAACTAAAGCAACCCTGAGGAAAGTGTGATGGATGTGACCATGGGTCCGTTCTATGGAAGGGTGGTCCTGGTTGGCCGGGGACTTTTCTCAAAGGATTTGACAACAAGGTAAACAATGACCTAGAATCTATAGAGCTAGAGTCCTGATTTATACTGTTTTAGGGGAATGGAATGGGACTATGCCTTATGGGAGAGAGGTCGAGCTTCGCATCCCTCTCATTTCCCATTCTCCTTGAACCAAGTGTAGTATAAATCCACTTCGGCCCTGATGTTTCTACGTAAGGTAGTTCGTCTGGGGCTCGATGCTAGTTATCTCCAAGGAACTTGACCATTAGGGAAAACCTGATTCAAGTCGATCCTAAGTGGGAATAGCCGAAATGCTTCAGCTTCGTGGCAGACTCGGGAAGACCTAGATCGCAAACGCCGTGACATTCTGTGGGAGTGCCAGGCGGCGCTTTCTGGACTCTCTTCCCAATGGGCTGCTAAGACATGTCCTACGAGTGAAGAGGTGGACACGTTACAAACCCTGTGACATTCCTTGTGAGTGCCAGGCGGCACTTTCTAGACTCTCTTCCTGATGGCCTACTAAGACGTGTCCTACAAGTGGACAGGGGGACACGTTACAATCCATTAGAGAGTAGGTCGAGT
Organism: Lygodium microphyllum; assembly: GCF_053477565.2. Taxonomy (NCBI): domain Eukaryota; kingdom Viridiplantae; phylum Streptophyta; class Polypodiopsida; order Schizaeales; family Lygodiaceae; genus Lygodium; species Lygodium microphyllum. The sequence goes on along the minus strand of NC_141157.1, from coordinate 43,103,738 downwards.
AGATTGAGCTCACACCTTTGGATATATATCGTCATACTAAAGACCACAAATCAAGAGAGGCAAGATATACACCTTAAGTAGATTATGACAATGTATATCCATATCCAAGATACAATAGGAACTATCTTGTCTTTAGGGACTTGATGCTGGGCTTGAGCATAGAGCCAATATTTCCTCTAAAGAGAGCTCCAATATAGAGTAGGAACCATGTTGCTCTCTATCTAATGCATGTGCATAGGCCAATAACTACTTCCAAGAAGAGCTCTCAAAACTATCTTGGCCTCACTAATTGGCTTGAGCACAAGACCACAACGTTTGGTGGATCATGTAGTATGGATAAGGACAAAGCACACCCATTCCTAAGCTATCCTGACCTTGGTGATAGGCTTGAGTACAATGCCAAGATCTAGTCCCAATGATATATTCAATAAAGAGTAGCTCTAGAGCAGATTGAAATCACATCTCTAAGTTATATCCTATCCTAAAGACCACAAATAAAAAGTGGAAAGAGATACACCTCATGTAGATGATGACAATGTGGATCCATATCTAAGATACAATAGGAATTGTCTTGTATTTAGGGACTTAATGCCCACCTTGACTGTAGGGCCAAGCTATTCTCTAAAGAGAGCTTCAAGAAACATCAAGAACTAACTTGCCCTCATGGCCAAGCTTGAGTGTAGGGTCAAGCTGTGGTGGATCATGTCCTATAGAGAATGACCACAGACTCCCATGTATAATCTCTCTTGACCTTGGGGCTAGGATTGGGCAAAGGTCCAAGCTCTACTCCCAGGGAGAAATCCCACAAAGAGTATCTCTAGAGAACATTAACCTTACATCTCTTTATATCCCCATACTAAAGACCACAAATCAAGAGTGGAAGAAGATGCACCTCAAGTAGATGATGACAATGTTGATCCATATCTAAGTTACAGTAGGATTATACTTTCCTTCTAGACCTTGATGCCCAACTTGAGCATAGGGCCAAGGTTTGATCCAAAGAGAGCTTCAAGATAGAGTAGGAAATAGATTGCTCTCTATGAATGGCTTGAGCATAGGGCCAAGCTCTACTTCCAAAGATAACTCCAAGATAGACTAGGAACTATGTTTCCCTCATTGCCAAGCCTAAGCACAAGGTAAAGCTTTGGTGGATAATGTACTATAGATGATGACCAAGGACTCCCATTTCTAAGCTATCTTGACCTTCCTATTAGGTTGAGTGTAGGGCTAAGCTCTACTCCCATGGAGATATTCACTAGAGAGTAGGTCTAGGCTACATTGAGCTCACACCTCTTGAATTTATATCCTCACAATAAAGTCCACAAATCAAGAGTGGCAAGATATACACCTTAAGTAGATGATGACGATATGTATCCATATCCAAGATACAATAGGAAATGTCTTGTCTTTAGATACTTGATGTTGGGCTTGAGCATAGAGCAAAGATCTCCTTTAAAGAGAGCTCCAAGATATGGTAGGATTTGTGTTGCCCTCTATCCAAGGCTTTGAGCATAGGCCAACCATTGCTTCCAAGGAGATATTTGGGAACTATCTTGCCCTCATTACTAAGCACATCCATTCCTAAGCTATCCTAACCTTGGTGATATGCTTGAGCACAACACCAAGCTCTACTCCCAATGAGATATCGAACAAAGAATAGCTCTATGGTAGATTGAAATCACATCTCTTGAAATTGTATCCTTATCCTAAAGATCACAAATAAATAGTGAAAGAGATAAACCTCAAGTAGATGATGACAATGTGGATCCATATCCAATATATAATAGGAATTGTCCTATCTTTAGGGACTTGATGTTGGGCTTGAAAGTACGTCAAAGCTCTATTTCAAAGAGGGCTTCAAAACTTATCAAGAACTATCTTGCCCTCACTACAAGGCTTGAGTGCATGGCAAAGCTCAAGTGGATCATGTCACATAGATGATGACCAAGGACGCCCATTGGTAAGCTATCTTGACCTTGGTGCTAGGCTTGAGCACATGTCCAAGCACTACTCCCAATGAGATATCCAACATAGAGTAGCTCTCGAGTAGACTGAGATCACATCTCTTGAATTTAAATCCTCATACTAAAGGCAAAAAATCTACAGTGGCAATAGATAGACCTCAAGTATATGATGACAATGTGGATCCATATACAAGATAAAGTAGGAACCCTCTTATCTTTAGGGACTTGATGCCATGCTTGAGTGTAAGTCCTTGAATGTAGGTCCAAGCTCTGCTCCAAAGGGAGCTCCAAGGTAGGGTAGGAATTATGTTGCCCTCTATGAGAGACTTAAGCAAAGGGCCAACCTGTGCTTCCAAAGAGAGCTCTAGGATATAGGAGGAACTTTCTTTCTCTCATAGCTAGAGGATTGAACACATGGCCTAGATGATGTACTATAGATGATGACCAAGGACTCCCATCTCTAAGATACCTTGAACTTGGTGTTAGGCTAAGTGCAACACCAAGCTCTATTTTTAACAAGATATCCAACACAAAAAATCTCTAGAGTACATTGGGATCACATCTCTTGAATTTATATACTCATATGAAAGACCAAAAATCAAGAGTGCCAAGAGATACACCACAAGTAGATGATGACAAAGTGGAGCGATATCCAAGATACAATAGGAACTTTCTTGTCTTCTAGGCCTTCATGCTGCACTTGAGCATAGGTGCAAGTTCTATTCCAAAGCCAGCTCAAAGATAGGGTAGGAGTTGTGTTTTTTGCTATGTGAGTCTTGAGCATAGGGCCAAGATATAACTCAAAAGAGAGCTCTAAGATAGAGCTAAAATTGCCCTTACTACCACACGTGAGTGTAGAGCCAAGCTCTGGTGGATCATGTACTATAGGTGATTATCATAGACTCCCCATGTTTAAGCTATATTAACCTTGGTGCTAGGCTTCAGCATAGAGCCAAGCTCTACTCCTAGGGAGATATGCCACATAGAGTAGCTCTAGAGAACATTGAACTCACATATGTTGAAATTTTATCCCCATACTGACGACCACAAATCAAAAGTGGAAGAAGATACACCTCATGTAGATGATGATAATGTGTATCCATATCCAAGATATAGTAGGATTATAGTTATCTTCTAGACCTTGATGCTAGGCTTTAGTGTAGGGCCAAGCTTTGCTCCAAAGACAGCTACAAAATAGAGTAGGGACTCTGTTTTCCTCTATGAGAGGCTTGAGCACAGGTCCAAGCTCCACTTCTAAAGAGAGCTCCAAGATAGACTGGGAACTATCTTGCCTTCACTACTAGGCCTGATGAGCACAAGGCCAAGCTCTACTTGATCATGTACTATAGATGATGAAAAATGATTCCCATCTCTAAGCTATATCAACCATGATGCTAGGTTTCAAGCTCTACTCCCAAGGAGATATCCAATAGAGAGTGGGTCTAGAGTACATTGAACTCACACCTCTTGAATTTATATCCTCATACTAAAGACCAAAAATCAAGAGTGGTAAGATATATACCTCAAGTAGGTGAGGATGATGTGGATCCATATTCAAGATACAATAGAAAGTGTATTGCCTCTAGGGATTTGATGTTGGGCTTGACTATAGGACCAAGCTCTCCTCCAAAGAGAGCTTCAAGTCATGATAGGAATTGTATTGCCCTCTATTCAAGGCTTTAGTATAGGCCAACCGGTGCTTTCAAGGAGATTTCCACCATAGAGTGGGAATTATCTTGCCCTCATTGATGCTAGATTTGAGCAAAAGACCAACATTTCATGGATCATGTACTATAGAGGATGATCGAGGACACCAATCCCCAAGCTATCTTGACCTTGGTGATAGGCTTGATTGCAAGCCCAAGCTCTACTCCCCAAGTGACATATCCAACATACAGTATCCCTAGATTAGATTGAAATCACATGTCTTGAAGTTATATCCTTATCTTAGATACTACAAATAAATTGTGGGAAGAGATACACCTCAAGCAGATGGTACCAATGTGGATCCATATCCAATGTACAATAGGAACTCTCTTGTCTTTAGGCATATGATGACGGGCTTGAGTGTAGGGCCAATCTTTGCTCTAAAGAGAGCACCAAGTTAGGGTAAGAAATGTATTTCCCTCTATGTGAGGCTTGAGCATAGGGCCAAGCTTTGCTTCCACAAAGAGCTCAAGGATATAGGGGGAACTATGTTGCCCTTACTCCAGAGGTTTGAGTGTAGGGCCAAAGGTATGGTGGGTCATGTAATGTAGATGATGACCAAGGAAACCCATACCTAGGCTATCTTGTCCTTGGTGCTAGGCTTGAGAAAAAGGCCAAACACTACTCCTGAGGAGATATCCAACATAGAGTAGATCTAGAGTTGATTGAAATCGCATCTCTTGAACTTATATCCTCATATTAAAGACCACAAATCCAAAGCGGCAAGAGATAGATCCAAAGTAGATGATGACAATGTGGATCCATATTAAAGATACAATAGGAACTATCTTGTCCTTAGGGACTTGATGCTAGGCTTGAGCATAGGGCAAAGCTTTGCTTCAAAGGGAGCTCCAAGATAGGGTAAGAACTGTGTTACCCTCTATGCGAGACTTGAGCAAAGGGCCAAACTCTACTTACAAAGAGAGCTCCAAGATAGGCTAGGAACTATCTTGCCCTCATTGCCACATGCTTGAGCACATGGGAAAGCTCTAATGGATCATGTATTGTGGATGATGACCAAGGACTCCCATTTCTGAGCTATCCAAACCTTGGTGCTAGGCTTGAGCACTAGGCCAAAGCACTATTTCCAAGGAGATATCCAATAGAGAGTAGGTCTAGAGTACATTGATCTCCCATACCTTGAATTTATATCCTCATATTAGAGTAGATGATTACAATGTGGATCCATATCCAAGATACATGAAGAACTATCTTGTCTTTAGGGACTTGATACTAGGCTTGATCATAGGGAAAAGCTCTACTCCAAAAAGAGATCCAAGATAGGGTAGGGAATGTATTGCCCTCTATGCGAGGCTTGAACATAGGACCAAGCTTTTTTCTAAAGAGAGCTCCAAGATAGAGCAAGAACTATCTTGCCCTCATTGCCAAGCTTGAGTGCAAGACCAAGCTCTGCTGCTGCGGATCATGTAGGTAGATGATGACCAAGGACTCCCACTGCTAAGCTCTCTCGACCTTGGTTTTAGGCTTGAGCACAAGGCCGAGCACTACTCCCAAGGAGATATCAATGCAGAGGAGGAGATTGAAATCACATCTCTTGAACTTATATCCTTATACTAAAGACCAAAAACCTGGGGTGGCAAGAGATAGACTTAATGTAGATGATGACAATGTGGATCCATATCCAAGATATAGTAGGAACTGTCTTCTCTTTAGGGACTTGATGTTGTCCGGATTGAGCATAGGGACAAGCTTTGATCTAAAGGGAGAAACATGGTAAGGTAGGAGCTCTGCTGCACTCTATGTGAGACTTAAGCAAAGGGCCAAGCTTGCTTCCAAAGAGAGCTCTAGCATAGAGCAAGAACTATCTTGCCTCACTGCTAAAGGCTTGAGCATAGGGCCAAGCTCTAGTGGATCATTTACTATGGATGATGACCAAGGACTCCCATCTCTAAGCTATCTTGAACTTGATGCCGGGCTGAGTGTAATGCCAAGCTCTACTACCAAGGACATATCCAACACAAATTAGTTCTATATACAATGAAATCACATCTCTTGAATTTATATCCTCATACTAGAAACCACAAATCAAGCGTGGCAGGAGATACATGGCCAGTAGATGATGAAAAAGTGGAGCAATATCCAAGATACAATAGGAACTCTCTTGTCTTTGGGGACTTGATTTTGTGCTTGAGCATAGGGCCCACTAGCTCTACTCCAAAGAGAGCTACAAAATAGAGTAGGAAAATGTATTTCCCTTTGTGCAAGGCTTACGGCCAAGCTTTTCTTCCAAAGAGAGCTCCAAGATAGGGCAAGAACTATATTTTCCTAACTACCAATCTTGATTGGAGTACCAAGCTTTGCTGGATCATGTAGTGTGGATGATGACCATAGACTCGCATCTCTAAGCTATCTTGAACTTAATGCTAGGGTTACATGGCCAAGCATTATTCTCAAGGAGATATCCAATAGAGAGTAGGTCTAGAGTACATTAAGCTCACACCTCTTAAATTTATATCCTAATACTAAAAACCATAGATTAAGCGTGGTAAGAGATACACCTCAAGTAGATGGTGACAACGTGGATCCATATCGAACATACGATTGTTACTCTCTTGTCTTTAGGCACTTGATGTTAGGCTTGAGTATAGGTCCATGAGTATAGGTCCAAGCTCTAATCCAAAGAGAGCTCCAAGATAGGGTAGTAAATGCATTACCCTCTATGTGAGGCCTGAGCATAGGGCTAAACTTTTCTTCTAAAGACACCTCCAAGATAGAGTGGGAACTATCTTACCCTCATTTCCAAGCTTGAGTGTAGGGCCAAGCTTTGGTGGATCATGTAGTATAGATGATGACTAAGGACACACATCCTTCAACTATCCTACCCTTGTTGCTAGGCTTGAGAGCAGAAAGCTAGGCGCTACTCCCAAGCAGATATCCAATAGAGAGTAGCTTTAGAGTAGATTGAAATCACATCTCTTGAAGTTATATCCTCATATTAAAGACCACAAATCCAAAGTGGCAGGAGATAGACTTGAAGTAGATAATGACAATGTGGATCCATATCCAAGGTATAGTAGGAACTATCTTGGCTTTAGGTACTTGATGTCAACCTTGACTGTAGGGCCAAGATCTTCTCTAAAAAGAGCTTCAAGATAGGGTAAGAACTATGTTACCCTCTATGCAAGTCTTGAGCAAAGGGCCAAGCTTTGATTCCAAAGAGAGCTTCAAGATAAAGCGGTAACTATCTTGCCCTTAGTGCCAAAGGCTTGAGCATAGGGCGAAGTTCCGATTCCAAAGAGAGCTCCAAGATAGACCACGAACTATCTTGCCCTTAGTGCCAAAGGCTTGAGCATAGAGCTAAGATCTTTTGGATCATGTACTATAGATGATGACCAAGGACTCCCATCTCTTAACTATCTTGAACTTGGTTTTGGGCTGAGTGTAGCACCAAGCTCTACTCCCAATGAGATATCCAGCACAAAGTAGCTCTAGAGTACAATGAAATTGCATCTCTTGAATTTATATCCTCGTACTAAAAACCACAAATCAAGAGTTGCAATAGGTATACCGCAAGTAGATGATGAAAGAGTGGAGAAATATCTAAGTTATAGTAGGATCTGCCTCATCTTTGAGGATGTGATGCTATGCTTGAGTGTAGGGCCAAGTTCTACTCAAAATATAGCTTGAAGATAGGGTAGGAATTGTGTTTCCCTCTATGTGAGGCTTGAGCATAGGGCCAAGCTGTGCTTCCAAACAAAGGTCTAAGATAGAGCGAGAACGATTTCTCCCTCACTGCCACACTTGAGTGTAGGGTAGTGGTCTAGTTGATCATGTACTATAGATGATGACCACAGACTCCCATGTCTAAGCTATTTTGACCTTGGTGCTAAGCTTAAATATAGGGCCAAAATCTACTCCTAGGGAGATATGCCACATAGACTTTCTCTAGAGAACATTCAACTCACATCTCTTGAAATTATATCCCCATAATATATACCAGAAATTAAGAGTGGAAGAGGATACAGCTCAAGTAGATGATCTCAATGTGCATCCATATCCAAGATACAATAGGATTATACTTCACTTTTGGGCCTTGATGTTGGGCTTGAACATAGGGCCAAAAGCTCTACTGGCAAGAGAGCTCCAAGATTTTCCCTCTACGAGAGGCTTGAGTACACGGCCAAGCTCTACTTCCAAATAGAGCTCCAAGATAGACTAGAAACTATCTTGCCCTTTTGTTGCTAGGCCTTGAGCATAAGGCCAAGCTCTGGTGGATCATGTACTATAGATGGTAACCAAGGACTCCCATCTTTAAGCTATCTTGAACTTGGCGCTAGGCTGAGCACAACACCAAGCTCTACTTCCAAGGAGATATTAAACACAAAGTAGCTCCAGGGTATACTAAAATCATCTCTCTTGAATCTATATCCTTATACTAAAAATCCACAAATAAAGAGTGGCAAGAGATAGATTGCAAGTAGATGATGAGAGAGTGGAGTGATATCAAAGATATAGTAGGAATAGATTGCAAGTAGATGATGAGAGAGTGGAGTGATATCAAAGATATGCCGTGCTTGGGCATAGAGCCAAGTTTTGGTCCAAAGACAGTTGGACAATAGGGTAGGAGTTGTGTTGCCATCTATGAGAGGCTTGAGCACACGGAAAAGATCTACTTTTGAATAGAGCTCTAAGATAGAGCGGGGAATATTTTTCCCTCACATTGACATGCTTAACTCTAGGACTAGCTCTGATGAATCACGTACTATAGGTGATAAGCAAAGAATCCCATGTCTAAGCTATCTTGACCTTGGTGCTAGACTTGAGAAGAGGGCCAAGCTCTACTCCCAAGAAGATATCCCACATAGAGTATCTCTAAAGAACATTGAACTCACATCTCTTCAATTTATATCCCCATAATAAAGACCATAAATCTATAGTGGAAAAAGATACACCTTGAGCAAATGATAACAATGTGGATCCATATCCAAGATACAATAGGATTATACTTGCCTTCTGGGCCTTGATTGTAAGCTTGAGTGTAGGGCCAAGATCTCATCCAAAGAGAGCTCCAAGATATAGTAGAAAATATGTTGCCCTCTATGTGATGCATGAGCAGAGAGCTAAGCTCTACTTCCAAAGAGAGCTTCAAGGAAGACTAGGAACTATCTTGCCCTTGCACCTAAGCACAAGGATAATATTTGGTTGGTCATCTACTATAGATGATGACCAAGGACTCCCATCTCTAAGCTATCTTGACCTTGGTTCTTGGTCGAGCATAGGGCCAAGCTCTACTCCCAAGGAGATATCCAAAAGAGGGTAGGTCTAGAGTACATTGAGCTCACACCTTTTGAAATTATGCTCATACTAAAAACCAAAAATCCAAGGTGACTAGCAAGATATACACATCAAGTAGATAATGCAAATGTGGATCAATATCCAAGATAGAATAGGAACGGTCTTTTCTTTAGGGACTTGAAACCTTGGGGGTTCACTATATATATATATATCCTCTATATAACATGCGTTCATGGCCTATTTATAAATATCCTAATCTCTGAAATTTTCTTGAATAAAACACAACCCTTTTCTACTATTCAATTTGTAAGTAACCCCTTTATATCACACCCCTCTATATGTAAAAACTGTATAAAAATGGTGTTTTAAAAACCCCTTATTTTGAACTCACATTATATATACATATATTTAAGAGTGACTCCCTAAGCTTGATATCGAGCTTGAGCATAGAGCCAAGATCTCCTCTAAAGAGAGCTCTAAGATAGGGTAGAAACTATCTTACTCTCTATCAGAGGCTTTGAGCATAGACCAACTTGCTTCCAAAGACAGTTTTAGGAACTATCTAGCCCTCACTACTTGATCGGCTTGTCCACAATAACAAGGTTTGGAGGATCATGTACTATAGATGATGACCAAGCACACTTGTTCCTAAACTATCGTGGCCTTGGTGATAGGCTTGAGAATATCACAAAGCTCTACTCCTTGTGAGATATCCAACAAAGAGTAGCTCGAGAGTAGATTGAAACCACATCTCTTGAAGTTATATCCTTATCCTAAAGACAAGAATTAAACAATGGAAAGAGATACACCTCAAGTAGATGATGAAAATGTGGATCCATATCCAAGATACAATAGGAATTGTCTTGTCTTTAAGGACTTGATGTTGGGCTTAAGCATAGGGCCAAGCTTTGTTCCAAAGAGAGCTCCAAGATAAATCGAGAACTATCTTGCCATCATTGCCAACCATGAGTGCATGGCCAAGCTCTAGTGGATCATGCAGGGTAGATGATGATCAATGACATTGATCCCTAAGCTATCTTGACCTTGGTGCTAGGCTTGAGCATAGGGCCAAGAACTACTCCCAACAAGATATCCAATATATAGTAGTAGCTTTAGAGTATATTGAGATCACATCTCTTGAATTCAAATCCTCTAAAGACCACAAATCTAGAGTGACAAGAGATAGACCTCAAGGGATGATGATAATGTGGATCCATATCCAAGATATACAATAGGAACTATCTTGTCTTTAGGGACTTAATTTTGGGCTTTAGTGTAGAGACAACTAAAGGGAGATTCAAGATAGGATAGAAACTATGTTGCTCTCTATGCAAGACTTGAGCAAAGGGCCAAGCTCTGCTTTCAAAGAGAGCTCCATGATAGAGTAGGAACTATCTTGCCCTCATAGCTAGAGGATTGAGCATAGGGCCAGGATCATTTACTATAGATGATGACCAAAGACTCCCATCTCTAAGATGTCTTAAACTTAGTGCTAGGTTGAGTGTAGCACCAAGCTCTACTCCCAACAAGGTAGCTCTAGAGTACATTAAAATCACATCTCTTCAATTTATATCCTCATACTAAGAACCATAAATCAAGAGTGGCAAGAGATACACCATGAGTAGATGATGATAGAGTGGAGGGATGTCTAAGAACACCATATTAGAGAATTTGGGAATTTCTCAAGTTCCAATTTCAAATAAGTGATAAATATTTGTCCATAGAGCTAAATCTTGATCCGTATTTAAAAGTGGTATTTGGGAAGGTAACTTATATAACATTTCAATTAGACTTCACATTTAAGTAAAACAACAAGATTTTCCCATGTGGTCAAATAATAAAGGTATTGGGGGTTCCCAAAGTGCATGAAAATTCCCAAATATAGTAGGAATTTTTTTATCTTTAGGGACTTGATGTTGCACTTGAGCATCGAGGCAAGTTTTGCTCCAAAGACAGCTAGATGATAGGATAGGATTTGTGTTCTCCTCTTTGAGAGGCTTGAGCACAAGGCCAAGCTCTATTGAGATATCAAGCTCCACTCGTGATATGCCAGGGTGACCGTTGTGCATTTATGTCACCGACTTGTTAGCTGCAGATGTGGTTGGTAGACCGCCCATGAATAATAGCTAGATGACAGCTATCCTTATCTACTCTAGTTCGTGGCTCAGTTAGTATGCCACCTTAGTTAGTTGAGTTTGGTTTGAGACCCATATATAGGGTTCTTCTATTTCTCTGTACCAAAGTTCTTTTTGGCTCACACAACTAAGAAGAGGAAAATTGTTTTCAGCCTCCACCTTTGTGTGTATTCCCCCATTGTGTAAGTGAGAAAGCTACAATTGAGACTCCTTCCTTCTCTCCTACAATCTTGACATGGTATCAGAGCCTGGTTTGTGGTAAGGAGCTCAAGGAAGCAAACCAAGTTTGCAGTGATCTGGTAAGATGATCAATGTTGCTTTCATTTTTCAAGTTTGGGAGCAAGTCTCTATAGGTAGCACAGCCGGAAAGTGCAAGAGTGCATTGTCTCAGATTGAGACGCCTTTTGCGGTGTAGCAAGAGGGCTGTGTATGTTGTGGGATAAGGGATTTAACC